>NC_054832.1:7531432-7836432 GCF_018345385.1 Vulpes lagopus | reverse complement strand
ATTCATCAATCCTGACATAACTACATGAGTATAATAAATACCTGATGAAACAAGCTATGATTAGGATGGTAAGACTAGGTAAGATGCAACCACCTTCCAGTGCTGAGGGTATTGTGAGTACTGTAAAGAGTACAACTCATTTTCTGGCCATAAGATGAAAATAAGTGTGATGGTGATGATGATCATGATAAAGGTGATGGTGATGGTGATGGTGGTAATCGTGATAGTGATGGTAATGGTGGTGATGATGATGGTGGGGATGAGGATGGTGATAATGATAATGGTGACAATGATGAGTGTGATGATGATGATGACGATGATGGTGATGATGATGGTGGGGATAGTGATGATAGTGATGTGAAGGTTGTGATGGTTGTGGTAATGATGATAGTGGTGATGGTAATGATCTCAATCATAATCATGGTTGCAACAATAATACCTTGATTATATAGCATCATAGTATAAAAAAGTGACATTTCTAAAATAAGAGAGATCTGAATCCAAAGCTGTCTATACCACTATCTAGCTATGAGATTTGATAAGTTAATTCATTTCTCTGAGTCCCAGTTTCCTCACAAGTAAAACAGAGATGATAATCAAAACTACTTCACAGGGCTATCTGTAAAGGTTAAATTATACAACTGGATGCATATTGCTTACTTGTCTACCTGGCACACGTGGCTTGGTAATTGGTAGCTATTCATATTATTATTGTTGCTGTAGCAATTTATTGGTGTAGAAATAACATCAGTATGATTACGCTCCTCACAAGATCAAAAACGACTGTTTGAAATCAAGACTAGAAAGAGCACTAAATGAGGACACGTCATCCAGTGCAAATGCACTGCATGTAAATATATCATAGAAATCATAAAAATGGTTCAACCACAGTGAACACAGAAATGTATGGTTTGGAAATATAACGTAGAAATGGGATTTTAAAAAAAACCCTTAATTCCATCCCATATAGGACTATTGCAGAGAAATTCAGCAGAAGTATGATGCAGAAATTACTTCAGTCCTGCTTTCTACACCATGCAGCATTTCCACATCTATTCCACTTACTACAGAACCAAAAGAAGCTTCCCTGATTCTGCATTAAATATTAAAAATAATCTCACATTGTAATATCCAGGGGGTCTTTTGCTTTTGAAGACACTGCTGATTGGGAAGAAACACCAAGAAATTCAATGTTTCACAGAGCGCAATCAAAACATAAAAATGTGGGTTGCTTTTAATTACTCAAATTATGATGCATGGTCTAGCAGAAGGGAAAAAAAAAAATGTCAGTATCTCAAGGAAAGTCTCAGCATTTCAAATGAGGCTCCTGCCTGTGCTGTATAGACGTAAAAGATTGCCCATTCCAGCCCTCTGTATTGTTGGGAGGGTCACATGTTTATTGGAAACTTACTCTAGCATAATCTGTGGCTTCCTTGAAACCACACCTGCCTCGAATCCATGCACCTTCCTTATTGTCCTTCTTTCAACACACTTTGCTTATATTTTCATTATGGGAATTTTAGAGAGAGGATATTTTAAGATATTAATCCAGTTTTTTTCTATATATCTTATAGCTGGTACCCTTTTTTCTACTATTTAGGCAGAAGAATAACCTTCTAAACTCACCGCATTCATGGGAGAGAATTACTTTTCCTAGAGAATACAGAATAAAACATTCTTGGCTTTTAATTCCAAATAAAGAAGTTCTTGAAATATACAACAAAAGAATAAGCTTGAAAAGCAGGCTCACAAGATGATCATGGGAAGCTTAAAGAAAGAGAGTGATCTGAAAAGGCCATGGACTTTTACGTTCAAGGATGTTTTTGTGTTTTCCTCACTTTTAAGCTGGAAATAAAACTCTGTTTTTTCTTTAATACAGTGAAAGTGTTACTCTTTTGTTTTCTTGAATCCACTGTTACCTTTGAGAAGTATGACATCAATCTATCTCCCCTTCTTTTGCATGTGATCTGCTTTTTCTCTTTGAAAGTTTTGGGAATTTTCTTTGCTTGTGATCTTCTAAAATTTCACCTTTTTGTGGCAAAGTGAGTGCATATGTTTTTTACCCTGTATCATTCCCACCTGCCCTTTAAAATTGAGAAATTCTCAGCAAGTGTTTCTTCAAATATTTCTTCTCCTGTTAATTTCTCTCTTTCCTGGGGAACAATGTTGTCTTAGAGATGTTGATATTCTACTTCTACCCTTATATCTATTAGCCATGTTGTTACGTTTCTCCTTATTCCTCTTGGATGCTCCCTAGGAGAGGTCCTCAGCCTGATATTTCAGATCAATAATTTGTTCTTTGACTACATATGTCCTCATACCTTTATTTCAACTATATTTTTCTGGACCAATATGCTCAACTTTTCCCACTTTAAAAATTTCTGGTCCCTGTTTTTTGGTTACAAGTATCTTCCTTTATCTCTTTGAAAATACTTTAAGCACCTGGGCTGTCTGACCATTACTTCTAGTTCACTTTGTCTGGATTCTCTACTCTGTTGTTACTTTGCTGAAGTCGTGCTCTTCATGGGTCTGCTGATGCTGTTCTGTGAACTCACAGTCCTCTGATGGAAATATGAAGGGGAGAAGGGCAAACAACTCCCTCTCCCCAGAAAACTGTGCCTCTCAGGGACTTATCTTTTACTCCTGAAACAGGTAATGCTCTTATTAAAAGTGGCTTACAGAGTAGAAGTGGGGAATGAGTTGAGAAGAACAGCTGGTCTACCTGCACATGCTACTGGCTCTTCCTTACCTAACCAAGTCTCAGACCCCAGCTATTTGCCTGTCTTCCTTGGCCAGCCCACGTATGTTGTTGCTCTTTCAACCATGAGCAATCATGTAAGAAAAGGGGAACATATCTAAATGGGAACCCAACTTAGCCTCCATCTGAATCATCTCAGTGTGTTTTCTTCTGGGACACTATCTCGACCAACATAAGACCCAATTTTGTTCTGTCTTCCCTGAGGCTTCCCCATGGTTTCCATGCTCAATGATTAAATCCATCTATCTCTCTTTATCATTTTTTGTGGTGTCTCAAGGTTGGGTGTCAGGGAAATAGCCAGAAATTAAATTAGTTGACCACCTTGACAACAACTAGAAATTCTCCTATCATATGCATATGTTTTATGATCTCTTATTTTGTCCTCCCTGGATGAGGAAGCCATCAGTCATGCATTGTACTAAGTAACTTTTAAATGAAAAAAAGGAGCCTGAGTAATGGAAAGGGTTAGAAGCCCTGCTTTACTTATACCAGAGAGCATACGTATGAACTCTTCCCCTCCAAGCCTTATGGTTTGGCAAAGGACCCACAGGTAGCAGATGGATGTTTAGTGTTTCAAGCTCCCTTTCTGATTTCAACCACCTGTCATACTTACATCTGCTTCACATACAGGGATTTCATGTAAGATTTAGGTGAATAAAAGGTTTCAATGATAAAAATGAGGTTTGAAAACCACAATCATATAGTTCTTGCGGTTTACAAAGTGCCTTCATAGACAATATATTATTTATTTTTCTCTAGACACTTTGGAATGTGACTATAATTTAACTATAATGAGCACCATTTTATAAGAGTGATTAATAGATCACACGGCTAGCAAGTAGCAGGGCCTGGACTAGCAGCCAGGTGTATCTAAGTGTGATTTCTGTTTTATGTCACAAGTGAGCAAACTTTTTCTGTATAGGGCCAGGTAGTAAATATTTTAGAATTTTTGTGCCATATGGTCTCTATTAAAACTACTAAACTCGCAGTGATAGTGCAAGAGCATCCATAGACGATAAATAACTAAATGAACATGACTGTGTTTCCAATAAAAATGTACTTATGGACATTAAAATCTGAATATTGATTAATTTTCATGTGTCAAAAAATATCATTCTTCTTTTGATATATTTCAAACATCTGTAGAATCTACTGTTAGTTTGCAGGCTATATAAAACAAAAGGAATGGACTAGATTTGGCCAGTGGGTCATTGTTCACCAACCCTTGATCTGGCTGATTATAGCAGGACTAGAAGAGTAATTAATGAATATTGACAGGGAAGCTCTAACAAGTGTGATTCTGGAAGAAATCCCATGCCATGGCTAATTAATTGGTTCTGGCTGGAGAAGTCAGAAATAAGAAATCAAATAGGAAAACTAGATGCACAGAGGCAAATGAGGGTCGTGGAAGTAACACCCACTTTAAAGTTTGTTTAAAATATCTCTAATTTTAAGAAGTATTTGATCTTCAGAATGTCTTATGTGAGACATACATACAAATGAAAAAAAAAAATGTCAGGGTTCCTGGGTGGCTCAGTGGGTTAAGTGTCGGCCTTCAGCTTAGGACATGATCCCATCAGGGTCCTGGGATCAAGCCCTGTGTCAAGATCCCTGCTAAGTTAGAAGCTCTCTGCTTCTCATTCTCCCTCTGCCTTTCCCCCCTGCTTGTGCTTTCTCTCTCTCAAGTAAATAAATAAAAATATTTGGGAAAAAAAAGAAAAAGGGCATGTTGTAGTAATGTCTGAAATCATAAAATAGCATACGTAGTTAGGATTCAAATCTAGAACAGGACGAAATGAAGGTTCATGTGCTTGTCCACTGCACATGGAAGGCTAAAAAAGACAAAATAAAGAAACAGGCACAACTTTGTGAGAATTTGGCATACTTTCAGGGATGATCCCCACCACAATCTCTCTAAGATCCACAACTTTGTATGAAAGTAGCAGTGAATTCCGGCTTAAAGCCAGAAATCACTGAAAAATGCCTCCTGGGCTATTTTTTTTAAAGTAAATTTCCTGTATCAAATGCTTAGAAAGCCACTCAAAATTATCAGCATTTCAGATCTCTGGACCCAGGGGTGAATAATAATACCTATACTGAAGTTATGAGGAAAGATAAAACATCTTCAGATAAAAGAATATTACCTTTCCAGCAAGAGGAGACAAAATGCAATTAGAAATGGTAGTGTTAGGTGTTGTTTTGATTTGATTAACTCCCTTCTCTAACAGAAGGGGATGGGATATACATCTTGTGTTCTTAGTTCATGATGTCAGGAATGCTGGACTCAATAAAGGGGCCATTTCTCTTAACAGTCGATGCACCATGCATTCTAAAATAAGCTTTACCACAGTATTTCAGAATTAGGTCAGCTTTGCTCCTCAAGATGTTGCATGCCAGAAAGACATAATGCAAACATTGTTACACCACAGAAACTTGACACTTAGAGCAGTTAGAGGAAGGCCATCCACTAGTAAGCAAATCTGAATCCAGGCCACGACTCCAAGTCCTCATTTCTCTTTGGTGCCAGGAAAGAATAATATTAAATACTGACCATGGCCTCCCTGATGGCAGAAAGACAGCCAAATACATATTTCTGCCTAGTTGCTACAGGTTTTCAGTGATTGGAATATGGCTGTGTTTGGAGTAGAATGACTGATATTATGTATTCTTTTCCTTTTTTAAAAAAAAAAAAATTTATTTAGAGCGGGGAGGGCCAGAGAGAGAGAAAGAATATTAAGCAGGCTCCAGACTGAATGGGGAGCCCAACGTGGGATTGGATCTTATGACCCTGAGATCATGACTTGAGCCGAAATCAAGAGTCGGGCACTTAACCAACTGAGCCATCCAGACCACACACCCCCCCGAATTGCTGACATTATTAACTGATATTTAGGTACCAAGTATGTGAAACAGGAAAGAAAAACTCTGCAACTGGATTCTTTCCTACCCAGCATCCTTTGTTGGAACTGTAAGATTCCAGTTCTAGAAGGAAGTTTGGCTCACCCCTTCATTGCTTCTCTCTCCAAGGAGGAAAGCATTAACTTGATGGGCCAGACCCTAGGATATTGCTTGGACTAAGCTTAGCAGTGAGTAGGGTCTAAATGTCTCCTACATGGGCATGGGTTTCTCATCATCCTCTCTCATCCACAAGGGGAAACCAGAAGGTCACAAGTACAAGTAGCTTCCTTCCTGATGCTGAATGCCAAGCATCTTCCTCTCTCATTTCTCTTTCTTGTGCTGGCAGACAGAGACCGGTTGATCCTCAGCACCTTTGGTTGAACTACTATTTCTCTGTTTCACCCTTCTCTGCCTCTGGAGAGGAACAGAAGTGCCACCTTTCCTGTGCTCCTGTTCTGTTGTTATTCAATGTTCTCACTCCATGACATTGTCTGGAAGGTGGTAAAGTCATGAGGCACAGGTTACAGCTCAATAGGCAGAGTGAAGACTCCATTAGGCCTTTGAATCCAGGACACCTGAAGCAGGACTTTGGGGCAGACTCCCAGAATTCTACCAAAGCAGAGCTTTTTCTCCCCCTGTTTGTTTTAATGCCTCCTTACACCTCTCTCTCTTATAAACTTCACAGGTAGAAAGGATATGGGATAGGGCAGGATTCCAGAATTTCTAGTCCCTAGACAATAATAGTAATACAACAATTAATACTGTAAAACATTTTAAGAAGACTGTTTAATTGTAAGAGGAATTCATTCAGACTAAAGAGAGGTGGATTGCATAAAACAATATGGGTGTGGCATTTTTTTTTTTAAATTTTTTATTTATTTATGATAGTCACAGAGAGAGAAGAGAGAGGCAGAGACACAGGCGGAGGGAGAAGCAGGCTCCATGCACCGGGAGCCTGATGTGGGATTCAATCCCGGGTCTCCAGGATCCCGCCCTGGGCCAAAGGCAGGCGCCAAACCGCTGCGCCACCCAGGGATCCCGGGTGTGGCATTTTTAAATGAGTTTCCTTTTCCCCCAGTATCTCTTCTAGATTTAGTCTTACCCAAAATTCATTTCCTACCCATCCACCAAAGAAAAATCTCTGGAATGTGGCTCAGGAAATATGAGTATTAAAGAGATATTCATAAATATTTTTAAAGTGCCCTTGATTTTTTTTCTTATTTACAAACTTGAATCTTTTTTTTTTTTTAATTTTTTTATGATAGTCACACACAGAGAGAGAGAGAGAGAGAGAGAGAGGCAGAGACATAGGCAGAGGGAGAAGCAGGCTCCATGCACCGGGAGCCCGACATGGGATTCGATCCCGGGTCTCCAGGATCGTGCCCTGGGCCAAAGGCAGGCGCTGAACCGCAGCGCCACCCAGGGATCCCTACAAACTTGAATCTTAAAAACCTGTCCAATTAAACTCACATAATTACTATGAAGATGAAATGCAATAGAAGGTCAGAAAATGCTTTGAAAATTAAGACATGATCCAAATAAGAGGACATTTAGAACAATGAAAATGCATTTATATTAACCCAAGATACTGCAGTTTTAACAAAGAAGAATTGCAATGGAAGAAGAAATGTGGAGAGTTCATTTCATTGCCTCAAGGAGGAGAGTTTCTAGGCTCCTAATTCCTCTCTACAGCCCCACTGTTGGACTCCTTGAGTCTACTTAATTTTTGCAGTGAGGAAGTCATTAAAGTATTTGGAACAGGGTTCTTTAAACACATACACAGAATCACTGTCCCCAAATTGTTTTATTCTTTAAAAAAAAAGGATTTTATTTATTTATTCATGAGAGACACAGAGAGAGAGAGAGGCAGAGACACAGGCAGAGGGAGAAGCAGGCTCCATGCAGGGAGCCCGATGTGGGACTAGATCCCGGGTCTCCAGGATTTCACTCTGAGCTACCCAGGGATCCCCAAATTGTTTCATTCTTATCTTGACATACTTGTCTTGACAACCCTACTCCAAAGTAGGGGAGATTGAGGTGTGATCAAATAAAGGGAAAGAAATTACAAATCTTAAAAGGGCTTCTAATTTGCAGAGAGTGAGCTGCTTTGGTGAGATACCCTTCTCTGGAAATCAAGGAGGAGAATCCATTTTTATTTTCTACCATTAAGTCCAAAGTTCAAAAAATACATCAGTTGGATAGCTGCTGAATCAGAAACTGCCTTTCTTTGTAGCTAAGCTCTTATTCTAGTCAAAAAATATTTTTGAGTATGAACATTGTTATTTCTTGCTTCAACCCTCTGGGAACTTCACAGGTGTTCAAGAATCTAGTTTAACATTCTAGTTCTGTCCTCAAACAGATATAATTCTATTGGGTATAAAACTACATCATCAACTGTAATATGAAGCAGTCCATTCTTCATGTGCCCAAATGCCATGTGGACTTCCCATCTGCCATAAACTGAACTGTGTTCCCCCAAAATTCATATACTGAAACCTTAATCCACAAAGTGATCCATTTAGAGATGGGCCTTGATGGGGGTAATTAAGGTTAAATGAGGTCATAAGGATAGAGCTATAATCCAATAGGATTGATGCCTTTCTAAGAAGAGGAAGATACAGTAGAGATCTCTCAGAAGAAAAGTCAGTGTGGAAACTGTGAGAATATAGCTCTCTGAAAGCCAGGGAGAGCAATCCTGCTGGTACCTTGAAATTGGACTTCCAGCCTCCAGAACTGGAAGAAAATACCACAGCCAGACTGTGGTATCTTGTGATGGCAGTCAGGCTAACTAATACACCATTCCTTGTTCAAGTATTTCATTCGCCTCCTTACAGACCTTGGAGAACAAAGGGATCTGTCCAGAAACAAAGACAGAGGGAGAGCATTCCAGGAAGAAAACTTGGAAAGCCCACTTTCGATGAGATGAGTGGCCAACATGCCCACAGTGATGGCATGTTGGGGAGCATCAGGTGACTCATAGGAGGAAAATGATGACAATGAATACATTATTTTAGTTCTATATTTATGGAATCACAAAGGGTGATAAAGAGGCTGTTAATCCTGTCACACTTTGCTGAATCAGGGAGAGGTATTTTTTTCCTGTAGCACACTAGAATGCATCACAGTGTTTCCCACTTCACACAGTTTCCTGCGCCCAGGGCTTACCCATCCTGAGACCCACCTCACTCCAATCCTACCTTGCTACTTTCCACTTACACTTCAGAGTTTTGGTTAGTTATCACTTCTCTAGAGGCCTCCTGTCATAGAAACTGCTGTTTGAAGGCTTATTTCATTCTTTTTTAAAAAATCTTATTTATTTGAGAGAGAGTGAGCATGAATGGTGGGGCGGGACACAGAGGGAGAAGCAGACTCCCCACTGATCAGGGAGCCTGACATGGGACTAGATCCCAGGACCCCAGGATTATGACCAGAGCCAAAGGCAGACGCCTAACCAACTGAGCCACCTAGGTGCCCCAACCCTTTTTTTAAAGCTGCAATTCTTCAGAGGGACTGATGGATTTCTAACCATGGAACAATAAAATTAGATTATCTGTATTAATTTATCCTAGATTTCTGACAGTTCTGCATCCATCCATCCTCATTCTATTATCCAATGAGACTGATTTTTATTACTTCTAATAAATCATGGCAATCTCCATAGTTCATTGAGAATAAGATATCTCTGTTCATATATGTAACTATCTGAAATGTCATATTCAAAATAAAAAAGCAAGTTGAGCTGGAGGACACATATTGAGCCAAGAGGCCTAAGTTCCCACCCTTGCAGGGCAAGACTCTACTGAGAAAGATGATGGAGGCCTTCCATCCCTGCTCTGTTACAGGAGCTGCAAAGCAAGCCAGGCTTTTCTGTAGCAAGAGGAACAAAAGGATAGAACTAATACTTTCTGATCTAGGAAAAGAAAAGAGGCAAGACTGAGCACACCACCAATAAACTTGTAACCCAGTGGTCACACATGCAAGTGAAGCACGGTCCCAAAAATGCTTACAATTAATATGGAAAATTATAAATAATTCCATAGGAATATATGGGGAAATGTACATTTCACAGCCAGAAAAGACACTAATTAAAGATAAGTATGCATCCTCATGGTGAGAGGAGACACTTGAGGTCTTTTGGTCAATCACTTACGCACATCCACTAATTCCTACTATTGCACGCCAGCCGGCTTCTTCCCTGATGGAGAGTCCAGAACAGCTGGGTGTTTTACTCCTTTTGCAGACCAGTTCTCATTACCATCAAAGTAAGATGGTTCCCTGTAACTCTTCCCTTCCACAGTTTCTGTTTCCATTCCAACACCTTGCTACTCAGAGTGTGGTCCACCAACAAGCACTGGTGAATTCTAACTGCTTGCTAGAAATGCAGGATCTCAGACCACCCCCCCCCAAACTATTATATTTTAGCCTCTGTATTTTAACAGGCTTCCTAGCCTGATCTGTATGCACATTACAGTTTGAGAAGCATTAATCTATAACCACAAAATACAAGTCTAATGGAGTTTTTAAAATTACCCCTTCAGAACTTTACAAGGTCATCATGTCTATAGCCAAAAAAGTCAGGATCAGCAAAAGAAAAAAGAATAAATCTACATGTCCTAACCCATAATTTCTGGACTTCTGATAGCACACTGTAGTCCATAAAC
This sequence comes from Vulpes lagopus, assembly GCF_018345385.1. Classification (NCBI taxonomy): domain Eukaryota; kingdom Metazoa; phylum Chordata; class Mammalia; order Carnivora; family Canidae; genus Vulpes; species Vulpes lagopus. Next base: position 7,826,115 of record NC_054832.1, on the reverse strand, counting down.
TAGACCAATAAGCCTTGGTAGGCAAAAATCTATTCTGTTTTCCTTTTAATGCTGCCATTTACGTGTAGGTAAGCTAAATTTGCCCAGTAAAATTATCTTTAATGTAAAAATAAGTTTAAAAATGAGCATACTCACTTAAAATAAATTGGCTGAATATTACTCAATTTTCAGCCAGCTGTGCCCAGCTCATCCACATGGTGGAAATCAGATTATTTTTTCTAAAAGTTCTTGATTATGTAGGAAAAGTACAAGATGGTCTATTCCAAACCCCGACCTGACAACAAAGACAAGATGTAGCAAATTTGCTAGCAGACTGAGTCTAACAGACAGATCAAGGAGAAAACGAAACCAGTTTGAAATATCCCACAAAATCGGAGGTGAAGAATCTTCAGGGACTACCTCCTTCAACCTCCAGCCACAGATGAAAACACTGGAAATCACTGAGATGAAGTGAAATGCCTCAAGTCAGAGATAAAAAGTAACCATGGCTGTATCCCAAACTTGGAAGACAGGATGCATGTTTTAAAAATTACAAACATTTCGCTTTCGACAAAATAGAAAGTAAATTTGGCAATCATCTCATTCCTTTTGTGACAAAAATTAGTTGTGTACCATGTAAATGCTTTATTGAGGTATAATTTATGAACAAAACAATTCATGCACTGAATGTATACAAATCTATAAATTTTAGTAAATGTTTACAGTTGTGCAGTCATCAACACCATCCAGTTTTAAGACATTGTCTAAATTTCCAAAAGTCCCTTATACCTTTTGCAGTTGATATTCTTCACTACCTGTTCTACGAAGCCACTACTTTGCTTTTTTGTCTATAACTTGGCCACTAATGGCCATTTCTCATCAATGGAAATGTACAATAGGTGGTCTTTTGTGTCTGTTTTCTTTTGCTGGATTCTTGCCAAAATGTAGTATTATTTGTCTTTTGGAGAGAAAATCCTGAAACACGAAAAATGAAGATGGAGATAAATCATCAGGAAGCCTTACATCAGGAATGTAAACAATTCAGGATGTCAGAGAAGTAAGTAAAAGAAAAGAAAACTATGTTAGCAATATTCTCTAGGAACACTGACGATATGTCACAATCACATTCATATACAAGAAATCAAAACTATGTGAAAGCAACAAGTAAACAGTAAGGAAAAGTTCTTAACATTTTAAAAAGATTTTCAAGGAAAGATCAGTAAAAAATATAAGATAGCCCTGAAGAAACTTTTCAAAACCTAATCCCCAAAAGACAAAGAGTTGGAGCACATGAGAAGAAAACATAAACAACATAGATGATCAGTACATGAGCTCTTACATAACTCATAAGAATTCCAAAAGGAGGGGACTCAATCACAGTGGAATGCAGCAGTATAAAGAGAATAATAGAAAAGAACTTTGTAGAGCCGCAGAGAGATGCAGTGTTTTACACTGAAAGTACTTCTAAGATTCTAATAGGAAGGCAGAAAAAAAAAAAATCTGCATAGATCATGAGAATTTTCACAACATCAAGGATACAAAGGTATTAAAAGTTTGGAGAAAAGAAAAAAAGAGAGTGAGAGAGGGAATCTGAAGCCTAGGAAGTCATATGAATCACAAAGCCATATTATTTCTCAACAGAATCAGCTAACTCTATAAATTAATGAAGAAATTTTTGAAATCTAGAAATCTATTCCTAGCAGAACACATTTTCAGATTCTCTTAGAGTTTGAATCATATGTTTTTTTCTTAAAAAGCTACTTAAGAACATACTCCAAACCAATGATAAAGTAAACCACAAAGAGAGAGATGGGACATCTAAGAATAAATGGATCCAGCCCAGTTGAGCAGGTGAGACCACTCCCAGAATACCTCTGTGCAGCAAGACAAAAGCAGATTAGAGGAAGACAATGAAGGTTCCAAGAGGCAGGTTTCCAGAGAAAAGGGGGAATTCTATGAATTACAGAGAATGGCAGATATCTCCCTGCCCCAAAATTCTGCTATTTGATATAATTCCAAACCTCTCTCTCTCTCTCTCTCTCTCTCTCTCTCTCTCTCTCTCTCTTTCATTGATGAGATGACAAATTAGAGGTTTTGCTGTTACAGTAGATGAATTACCTAAGTGGAGGAAAGCAGGTGAAGCTGGTAAGATATAGCTTTGTGAGCTATAAAAGCAACGATAATTATAATAACAACAGCCACCAGTTTTGAGCACTTGCCATGTACTAATCACTATCTAAGCACTTAATGCACTAACTCACTTTTCCAAAAAGTGTAGGTTTTATTTCTCCCCTTTTATCTACTGTCAGGGTATAGAGAAAAGGATATTGTCATGCATGTTTCTGGAAGGCAAACTGACATAAATGTTGCTTTAAATCTTCAAAATACACACAATACCTTTGACCCAATCCTTCTACCAATAGGACTTTACAGTAAGGGATAATCAGATATATGGTAGAATGTATGTACAGAGATCTTTAAAAAAGTGAAAAAGCAAGGGGTACCTGGGTGGTTCAGTCGGTTAAGTGTCTGACTCTCGGCTTTGGCTCAGGTTGTGATCTCGGGGTCCTGGGATCAAGCCTGTGTCAGGGTCTGTACTCAGGGCAGAGTCTGCTTGAGATTCTCTCTCTCCCTCTGCCCCTCCCTCCCATGTTCTCTCTCTCTCCCTCTCTCTCTCTCAGATAAATCTTTTTCAAAAGTAAAAAAAAAAAAAAAAAAAAAAAAACAACCAAACAAACCAACCTGGAAACAACCTAAAGTTCCAACAATTTCATTTGTTTAAATAAATCCTGTTAAATAAATTGCAGACTATTAATATAATGAGTTATTTTGAAGCTCTTCAAATGGTGGTGTAAGAATTGTTTGTTGCCATAAATAGTGTTAATAATACATTAAGTAAGACAATACACATTACCTAAAAGTACAAATAATGTGATACTATTTGGGATGACACTTAACAGCATGGAATTATGAGTCATCTTGTTTTCTTTTTTTGACTGCACTATATTTTCCATTTTTTTTAAGGCTAAGTACTTTTTACGTTTGCACTAATTAAAATAGTTATTCATTTAATAAGCACATATCAGGAGTCTCATATATTCCAGTTCATATACAAAGTTCTAGGAATGATTCCATGAATAAACACCATGTCTCCTCTAAGATCTTCCTTAAGTCTAGAGGAACTTTGCAGGAATCTGGGTGGAGACCTGAAATGGGGCCTTACATGCGGAAACAGAAGATGGGGGTCTTGGTGTCCTAATTATTTCATATGCAGTGTGTAAGTCTGAATTGGCTATAAGGTTAGCATGAATCCATAGTCCAATATGATTATTTCTAAATTCCTAATACCTTCTGAAGCTACATGTCTAGTTTGGTATCCAGCTCAAGGGCTGTGATGGTTTGGCTCCTTTGAGCTGTGGCAGATTCAAGCTAGAGGAGCCTGTTTAGTTCTAGGCGACACAATTTCAGAAGGAAATTGGCAAATTGGGGTTCTTGCAGATGAGGCTGAGTACAGATCTGGTTTTAAGAAAGATGACTGAAAAAAAAACAAAAAAAAAAAAAGAAAGATGACCGAGACAAAGAGTTAGCCAGCAGAACGCCCTCCATTCCATGAATGAGGAAGACCGACCCATCCCTTCCATCATTTCTAGTCAAGTAGACAGAGAATGAAGAAGGAAGCCTGTCACACTTCCAACTCTCCCGTCCCTTTTGAGAGAGATTTATCACTTTGCAAGAAAAGCACAGTGACTTCTTTTGTGCCCAAGATTGCGAATCTGAGAAACCACCAAGGAGCCGACACCGATGCAAGTACATGAGGGTTTATTAACAAGCTTGAGCTTGGGTCCAAGTATACCTGACACAGCGGAGCAGGGACTTGGACCCTGAGGTTAAGAGGCATAAGTAGTTTTATAGGGGCCAGTGGCCAATGGGGATTATAACACATACAGAAGTTACATGGTCATGTCGGTCCACATGCAGGTGGCCAATTGAATTATAATTCATTCTGTTGGGTCCGTTTGAACTAGCCTGTTATTTTGGTCAGAATTAGCGGGTTTGGAGGGCAAAGGATGGGGTTTACATTCTTTGGCCGTTGGGGGTCCCGCATTCCTATATAAACTGTTGGCTTGACTAGAGTGGGGGAGTGGTTTCTTCCTGCAAAGTTCAGCTCTTATTCACAGGAGCCTGAGATGGCTCTGCTTGTGCTAATGCTAAACTTGAGGTGGAATGGCCTTAATTTTCTCGGCCTCCACACTTCTAACACTGATATGCTGTATCTTTCACATAGATCAATTTAATAAATATTTACTGCTCACCCATCGTGAGCCAGGTAACCTACTAGGTGATAGGCACCAAATACAGAATTCAATTACCACAATAATCAAGTGATTTGGGAATTACTGTACCCATTTTGCAGGTTCAAACAGAGACACAGAGATTAGCAGTGGGGCAACCAGCTTTCTTTTTTTTTTTTTTTTTTTTTTTTTTTTTTTTTTTTTTAAGGAGTAAATTCCATTTATTTTTTTTTTTTTATTTTTTTTTTTTCTATGCTAAGGTTTTATTTTTTATTTTTTTTATTTTTTTTTTATTTTATTTTTTTTTAATTAACTTTTATTGGTGTTTAATTTACCAACATACAGAAAAACACCCAGTGCTCATCCCGTCAAGTGTCCACCTCAGTGCCCGTCACCCATTCCCCTCCAACACCCCCCCTCCTCCCCTTCCACCACCCCTAGTTCGTTTCCCCGAGTTAGGAGTCTTTATGTTCTGTCTCCCTTCCTGATATTTCCCAACATTTCTTTTCCCTTCCTTTATATTCCCTTTCACTATTATTCATATTCCCCAAATGAATGAGAACATACACTGTTTGTCCTTCTCCGATTGACTTATTTCACTCAGCATAATACCCTCCAGTTCCATCCACGTTGAAGCAAATGGTGGGTATTTGTCGTTTCTAATTGCTGAGTAATATTCCATTGTATACATAAACCACATCTTCTTTATCCATTCATCTTTCGATGGACACCGAGGCTCCTTCCACAGTTTGGCTATTGTGGCCATTGCTGATAGAAACATCGGGGTGCAGGTGTCCCGACGTTTCATTGCATCTGAATCTTTGGGGTAAATCCCCAACAGTGCAATTGCTGGGTCGTAGGGCAGGAAGAAAGACAGTCTCTTCAATAAATGGTGCTGGGAAAATTGGACATCCACATGCAGAAGAATGAAACTGGACCACTCTCTTTCACCATACACAAAGATAAACTCAAAATGGATGAGAGATCTAAATGTGAGACAAGATTCCATCAAAATCCTAGAGGAGAACACAGGCAACACCCTTTTTGAACTTGGACACAGTAACTTCTTGCAAGATACATCCACGAAGGCAAAAGAAACAAAAGCAAAAATGAACTATTGGGACTTCATCAAGATAAGAAGCTTTTGCACAGCAAAGGATACAGTCAACAAAACTAAAAGACAACCTACAGAATTGGAGAAGATATTTGCAAATGACATATCAGATAAAGGGCTAGTTTCCAAAATCTATAAAGAACTTATTAAACTCAACACCAAAGAAACAAACAATCCAATCATGAAATGGGCAAAAGACATGAAGAGAAATCTCACAGAGGAAGACATGGACATGGCCAACATGCACATGAGAAAATGCTCTGCATCACTTGCCATCAGGGAAATACAAATCAAAACCACAATGAGATACCACCTCACACCAGTGAGAATGGGGAAAATTAACAAGGCAGGAAACAACAAATGTTGGAGAGGATGCGGAGAAAAGGGAACCCTCTTACACTGTTGGTGGGAATGTGAACTGGTGCAGCCACTCTGGAAAACTGTGTGGAGGTTCCTCAAAGAGCAACCAGCTTTCTGACCCAGATGGGAGACTCTCATTATCTGTGATCACTGCACTATGTATGCCGCAGCTCTCCCACTGTGAACTGCAAAGAAGGGAGTGATGAGGGGAAGCCAGTCCCTGGCCTGAAGAACCCCGCACTCTGAATGCCGCTGCGGGAGAGCTTTGCTGGAGGGAGGGTGCTAGCTTTGAGGAGACTCTCCACGGGCTGGGTTCTCACAGGCAGCTCCTGTAAGCTGAGACCCACTTTTTAGCCTTGCAGACTCATGATGCTGCCCTCGCCCACTGTCTCCTGGAGGACAAGGATGGGGGATTCTATACCAATCTCCCTGCTAGCAAAAACGTACCTAAAATATCCTCTCTCCAGTTGCTCTCTCTCATATATCCATGCTTATTTTCTTTAGAGTACCTTTCATAAAATGAACTTATCTTACTTGTTTACTTGCCTATTAACTGTCTCTCTCTAAAATTAGAAGTCCCATGAGATCAAACACTCCTCCCCCCCCCTTTTTTTTTGCTCAGGTGCTTTTTTCCAACGGTATAGAGAAGGCCTACTATAAAGCACTCAATGCTATTAATTGAATGAACACATGGATAAATGAATAGCACAGGAGGGCCCTCAGGGAAGTAAGTCAGTCAATACCTGTGAGCTTCCCCACCCAGAGGTAACTGCTTTGTTTCACAAAGGACTTCCTGTCCCCGATATATTGTCCCTAAATGCCATCTCATTTGGCTTCTTTGTAATTGGAGTAACAGTCCTGTTAAAATTGTCCCCTCCTTAGAAGTTGATCCAACCTTGAACTTCCCACATTGTCTTATAATTGTGTATGAATCTTCCTTCCATGGTAGCAGGAGCTATGTTTTGTTCAACTTTTTTATTCTCAGAACTTATCACAGTAGCGGGCAAATAAGTTCCCAGTATCTGTATTTTTGAGTAGATGAAAGAATGAATAGCAAGAAGCTTACTTTCCCTACATATGTGAATGAATACCTTATTTTGCAGAGCTTTTGATATATTGATATTGGTTAAGAACTTGGGCTTTGCAGTCACAGGCCCTGGGGCTGACTCTCCACCCTGATCCCTGGCAAGTTGTATCTAAGATCACTAAGTTACCATGTTTGTTAATGTCCAACCGTGGAAAGAGAACCACTCTTGATATTTCAAGCATAAAGGGACTTAATGCAAGGAAGTGTTGACAAAAGTGCTGGAAGGGCTGAAGAGTGAAGAGAGGATTGTTACCCCCAAATCACAAGCTGCTACCACTCCAGGCCTGGAACCCAGAACCCCGACTTGTCCCCCAGCCACTGCCACTGCTGCTGCTGTGCCTGCGTATGTCACTGCCCTGCACAGGAAGCCAAAAGCCCTCACTCCCCCCTGGAGCTCACTAAACATCGTCCATTTGGCTACAGCCTGCAATAACCTGCCTTAAATTCCCCATCCCTATGACTATCTTGGTAAGAGACACTGCAGAAGGGGACAAACTGGTTCCTCCTTCCTCCTGCCATCTGGTGTCCTTCAGTGCCTCCCTTTGGTAAAATTAACATACACTTGTTGACAGCAGAGTCTGGGAAATGCACTTTTCCATTCCCAGCCTAGCACAGTATACACTTTAGAGGATGCTCTGAAATCTGCAGAACGGAGAGTCAGTGACAACCTAGCATTTCTTGGACACGCATTTCTCTCCAAGCTCTTGTTTCCTAATGAATAAAATAAAGATAACAACATCTGTCTCATCTTTCCCAGATGCTGGTTAACTTCAGACTGCCTCATAATTCCCAAGAAAGCTATTGAAGACCAGAGATTTCATGTTTCTACCCCCAGAGATTCTGACTTAATGGGTTTTGAGTAGGACTTATTTTCATGAAGTTTCTCAGTTGAGTCTCCTGGGCAACTGGTCTTAAGAAGTCTTAGCTACCTTATAGGATCATGGTTGGCACCACATAAACACCTTCCACAGTGCATGGTGCATAATGTGAATAATTGATCACGATTGTTATTGTTGTAATCATTAACTTTCACTGAGATGATGCACATGGAAATGCTCTGCCAGTGCCTGGCACATGTTCCACAAAGTCCAGGCTGGCACCCAGAGGGTGCTCAAGAATGACTTAGGGACTAACCGGTTGGCAGCATGTATATTTTCACTTTGGCTCATTACAAAAACATGGGGGCTACATTTTAGATGATCCATAGACACATTGAATATGTACTGTGTGAAATTTTATGAAAAATACCAAATCCAGTAATGAAGATTTGGTGAAATGGCCCCCTCAGCAGATCACTGAAAATCTCTCTTCCTAGAAGCGCTTTTCAAGCTGAGGAAGAGAGCATCTGCTCTGAGCCTTGCTGGATCGTTTTGGCAACAGAAGAAATTCTGGCCGATTTGTACACTTTGGATCTGACCTACTCATTATTCTTCTGTACTTCCAGGCCTGCTCATCCAAGAGGCCTGTCTGTGTTTTTTTTTTTTTTTTAATATTTTATTTATTTATGAGAGAGAAAGAGAGGCAGAGACACAGGCAGAGCGAGAAGCAGGCTCCATGCAGGGAGCCCGAAGTGGGACTCAATCCCAGGACCCCAGGATCATGCCCTGGGCCAAAGGCAGGTGCTAAACCATTGAGCCACCCAGGGATCCCCTCTGTGTTTCTTTATAAAACATTATAAGGTATCTTTTCTTTTCTTTTTTTCTTTCTCTGCTGACTAATGTTTCTGTTTAAGAAGAATGGGGTTTTTGTTGTTATTGTTTTAAAGATTTTATTTATTTATTTGTTGAGAAAGCGAGAAAGCAGGGGGAGAGACAGAGGGAGAGAATCTCAAGCACACTGCATGCTGAGTGGAGCTCAACTTGGGGCTTGATCTCACAACCCTGAGATCATGACTTGAGCAGAAACCAAGAGTTGGATGCTCAACCGACTGAGCCACCCAGGCATCCCAAGAAGAATGTTTTTAAGACTCCAGACTGTCAATGTTGGGGTGGCAGGTGTAGGCTGGTACATTTCAAGACAGAGATTCTAGCTCATGTGTTTTAAAAAATAAAAATCCTCCTGAGTTTCTCTGACATGAGTGATACAAAAATGTACCCTGTGACAGAAGTGCTTCATTAAGGAATAATGAGGTGGCAAGAGTACCATTTTGTACAAGATAGAGTACAATATATTTAAAAGGGAAAATAAAAAGCAACGTAATTAAATGCCAGGTTGGCCTTGGGCAATGGTAGAGACAACCCCTCTATGGCAAGCGTCTGATCTTATACCTCATTATCTTCCTGAGGACTTTCACACTCACGTTCAAGGCCTAGATGTTGCTAATGTCTCAAACCAGAGAAAAGATGGTGAAGGTGCCCACAACCCTGCAAGCTCTTGAGCCAGGGGAGATTGAGTCCTCATTCTCCTGCTCCTGACCTGGGAGAGGTGACTCATTTCTTTGCATCTCAGTTTTCCAATATCCCAAACGAGGTTAAGAGACCAAATATAGGAAGTGTCTGGCACCTCAGAGAGATTTCCTAAATCTTAGGCCTCTCTGCTTACCCTTTATCTTGATTAGTTCAGTAGAACGAGAGGACTTCAAACAAATAATTTATCCTTTTCTGCAGCAATTCCCTCCTCTGTTTTACAGAAGGGATAATCCATCCCCTAGTTTTATCATCGGGTTGTTGGGAAAGTCAAGAGATAAGTGAGAACACCCTGAAGAGCTGACCATGGACATGAAGGACAATGGTACCATCAGCTTTGTGAAGTTGCAGGAAACAGGGTTCAGAGCCACTCTTCCCCTAGCATGTGTTAGCGTGTTCACTCTAGAACAGGAGATAAGGGAGGGTTGACCTGAAGGAATAAGTCATCAGCAGTAGAGAGCACAGTCAGCGGATCATCAGTTTCTTGAGGTATTCCCCAAGGTCTTCAGATTAGACCAGCATAGCTGACACCACCAACCCTATCCACTTAAGGCAACACCTGACACACATATTTTTCTTAACTGACTGCCAAAGATTTAACATTTGAAATTTCAAGCACAATTTAAGGAGGCTTATATTTGATTTATTCTCAAGTAAAAAAAAAATCTGAGAATGTGGTTTCTTGGATAACCCAGAAACAGGGACTGAGTAAGAACATACAACACAGATGTATACTTTTCTCTTAGTATCCCCTTACAAAAAAATTGTCCCCAAACTATGTTTTATATAGCACCTGTTCTGTGTTATAGAATTTTTTATTTCTCAAGAACAAATTTTGTAGTGAAATTAATTCGGGGAAATAGTGAATTACGACACACTTACATTTCTGCAGTATTTCTCAGAGATGTTGAAGTGTCTCATGTGCTCTGTAAGTCCATAAGGACAGCTGAGGTATACAGCAGTCTCACATTTATTTGGTTACTGGAACGTAGCCTCACAGCATGTCACGAGGAAACTGTGTCCCTAAGACACTTGCCACTCCAAGTGTGATTTTTTGAACTGACAGCATTAGCTTTACTTGACCTTATTAGAAATGGCACACCCTGAGCCCCATTGCAGTCTTTCAACAAAAGCCTGGGTGATTTGAGTGCATATTAAAGTTCGAGAAGCATTGCCTCGCTCTCGCAGACATCTGTGTCACAAACTACAAAGCAGGGCTTTTCTGAGGATTCCTTCCAAGTCTACAGACTGGATAACAGGCCCACTGAATGCTAGAGATAGAAACCACCTTGGAAATCATCCACTTCCAAGGTTTTAAAACCACCTTTGAGCAGCATTAGTGGAACGTTCTGTGGAGCCAATATAAGGAGAAAATGAACAGATCTGCTCTGGCTGACGTCAGGGGTGGCTCCTTCTCTCCTGGTACCTCTTGTCCTTCATCGATTGAGTAATTATTTCATCCTGTCTGGGCCATGTTAATGTTATATTTGGAAACTCCAGATTCTGTTATGTTCTTCTGAAATGTGGTTTTATTTGATTATTCATTTGTTTGCTCTGTTCAATCAGGCTCTTAATCTGATGAGACTAAAACTGCCAGCTCCAGCTCTGGGTGGTAGCTCGGATTTCAGTTTACCTTTCCTTCTAAGCTAGAATTGGTCCCACACTTGCTTAGTTCTTGAGTCACCCAAGAGACTGGGCAGGGTTTAGAATTAGAATTTCAGGCTTCCCTGCCTGACCCTCTCTTTGCATTAACTGGGAGGGAGGTACCCACTAACTGGGGTATCTCCCTCCCAGTTAATGTGGTCACCCCAATCTCTGACCTTTGGTTCGATAGGCCAGAAAGATGATAAATTTCATGTTTTGTTTTTAAGGTTTTTTTTAAATGTTTCAGGTGGATGTCTTGTTTTGTTATGTTTTGCTCTTACAGGCTTCAGTGCAGTGTTGACTCTGGCCTGCTCTCAGACTGAATGCAGAATAACAGGTCATTTGCTCCATGTCACTCCCTATACCCTCTGCAGTCAGCCAGCTTGCATTCCCTTTCTAGGCGGTGCTCTCTTCCCCCTACAGTGAACACAGTGGTTATCTGTGAGGGAATCGTGTCTGGTAGGAGCTTCTTAGCAGTATGGCAAGCAGAAATCCCTCCCTCCTTTATTTCCCACCTTCTATAAATGCCTAAAGCAAATTCTAATCTTAGTCATGCTGGCTTGATATTTCATGTTGGACTGCTAATAGCTGGGGTGCAAGAGTTCTTCCACAGGAGACAAGCAAATGGGACTCTATGCCCAGTTCTCCTGTTACCTAGCTGTGTAGCCTTGAGCACATCGTCTTACTTCTCTGGGAACCCATTTGCTCATCTGAAATTAGAGCCAGTTGTACTAGAGAATCTCTGGTTTCCTGCTAAGTCTAATGTTCTCTCATTTTACTAAAGCAAAGTAGCTAATTCTTGGACCCCAGATGCCTGGAGAGTATAATTAGGATTTTTTTATGTTCTTGATTTTTCATGTTTAGGGTTATTAAACACAACATCATACTGTGAAGACACTAAGAAGGGGTCTTTTTCTCCTCAGAGCTTAATATATAGCACAATTGGTTCCTTTTTCTAATTGGGTAGGTCACCCTGGAAGACCTCTACACTTCCACAGCATGGGGTCAGAGGATGCACGGCAGACCTGGGCACTGTATAGACATGAGAACAGATTCAGGTTATCAACTAAGGTCATTTATGAGGCAACTCCAACTCAGGAATTAAATACAACTTAATTTAGTTCTTCATAGAGGATGGTTTTTGAAATCAGAAACATCAGTGTCTATATCCTATTTCACCACTTCCTGTGTGCCTTTGGCAACTTAGTTCAACTTTCTGGGCACCAGTGTCCTGAGGTGTAAAACTGAAATAACAATCCTCCTTAACTAACAGCTATGAAGACACAATCAGTAACATGCAGGAAAGCTGGCATGATGCCCAATGTGCAGCATCTGATCAATGCATATTGATGCTGGGCATATAATGAGAGGCTCTGCACAATGACACAAAAGAAACAACCTAAGGGGGCATCTGGGTGGTTCAGTTGGTTAAGCATCTGCCTTCTGTTCAGGTCATGATCCCAGGGTCCTGGGGTCAGGCTCCCTGCTCAGTGGGGAGCCTACTTCTTTCCCTCCACTTGCCCTTCCTCCCACTTGTGCTCTTTCTCTCAAATAAATAAAAATGAATTAATTAAAAAGAAAGAAAGAAGCAACCAAAGAGAGGCATGGCCCACAAAAGGTTTGTGGTCATATTTAGGGGAATGGACTCTCCAGCTCTGGTCAAGCTGTCAGATCATGGCAGCCCCAGGTGACAGGTTGAGAGACTCCATACCAGCAGGACCCATGTAAGCGGATCCCGGAATTCTTATTCTCAGAAATGTTAGGAGATCATAAATGTTTGTTGTTCTAAGCTGCTAAATTTTGGAGTAATTTCTTAAAGAGGAATATATCATCAACACAGGGACTGGAAAGTTGACTACACTGACTCGCTTTCATCCTGGAATGACCAGTTTTGTCCTCATAGGGATAGATGCCAATTCTGGCTGGAGGTTTGCATTTCCTGACTAAGGAGCCTTATCTAGCACCATAATCTCCTGAAAGATCATGGAATTCTTGACACAGAGGTATAGAGTCCATGCAATAAAGTGCTCTACCACAGGACTTAGTTGACTACAGAAAAGATGCAGGACTGAGCTCATAACTGTAGAACCCACTGGTCATATCACATACTTTTTCATCCCAAAGTAGCGAACCACAGTTCGCTGGAATAGCCTCCTGATAACAGAACTAAAGGGCCAACTTGGAAACAACACTCTGCAAGGACTGGCTGCCATCCCTCCAGATGTGGTCTATGCCTTAAAGCAGAGATGTCTGTAGGCACTGTGTCCCAGTGCGAAGAATATAGAGACTCAGGAACCAAGGATGAAAGTAGGAATAGCCCCAATTTCCATTGTCACAATGACCCACAAGGAGTATTTTGCAAAGGCAGTGCCCTCTTGCCAGTCAACATCAGGAGTGCTTTCAAACCATAAGCTGCTGCTGCTGCTGCTACCATTTTCTTGTGCCTAGAGACCACCAGAAGGAAGAGGCCACAATCTTAGAAGAGACATGGATCAGCAGAAGGATACAGGGCTGCTTGTACACACTGGAAATGGGGAGAAATGTGCATGGAACACATGATTCCCCTGGGTGCCTCCTGTGTTCTCTCTCCTGGTCATCATGCCTGGACATGTACAGCAAGGCTGGTCTGAAAAGTGTGTGATTAGCAAGGGCTCGGACTCCTTCAGAAACGAAGGTTTGGGTCACGCCACCAAGTTGTCACCAAGACCAGTTGATGTGATATTGAGGATGAGGAGGATTTAAAATAGACATTGAAGAAGGGAAGCATAAGTCTTACCTATAGCCCCCAAATCAACTGTAGTAACTGAGGCTGTAGTTTGTCCCGTGAAGCTCCTTCATGCAAGTTTCTTTTCAGGAAAAGAGGTCTACAAGATGCCTGGAGTATGGGGAATCCATATGGCATGAAGCATGGACTATGGCAGGCCAGAAAGTCTCCTCTCAGATCCCCTTCAGGAGCACTTGCCCTGGTCATATTTAGGGGAATGGACTGTATACAAGGAGCATAGTTGACTAACAGCCCCAACCACTAACCCTTCAGGAAAATGAGAACACGGCATGGTTACTAGTGCCCATCTTTTTCTCCCTGTGCCAGTGGGCAACATTTACTCAGGTATTTCCCACTGCCCTGGCAAAAACTGCCTCAGAACAGGGCTGTATATTGAGACTCTTCCTATCATCCTTCTCCCTACCTCCAGTCCCCGGGTGTCAGAGATGAATCATGACCTGAGGGTCTCCCCCCTCTCCCTGCTCCCCCTTATCTCTCACAAGCTCTCCCCTCTCCCTGCCCCCTCTTATCTTATCACTCTCACCCCATCACCATAAATCTCATACAAATCCAATTCCATCTTGCAGGTGTTTCTTGGAAAACCCAAACTGGAACAGTTGGCTTAGTGTGTTCCATTGGGAATCCTAACAAAATTTTATTTTGATTTGTATTGAGTTTATAGACTGGTTTTGGGAGAGCTGCCATATTTACAATATTGACTCTTTCCTTCCAGAAAAATTATGTCTCTCCATTGGCCTGATTCTTCTTTTGTGTCCATCAGCCAAGTTGTATCTTTTTTTTTTTTTTCATGTAGGACTTTCTTATTTCTTACATTCATTCTTAAGCTTTTGCTAGTTTTGTCATTATCATGAGAAGGATTCTTTCCCCTGATAGGTAATCGATCATTTATTACACTGCACTGTGATGGTCTGTGTACTTGTCTCTATCAGATTGAATTCCTTGGGGGCCCAGACCAAGTCTGTCTTGTTCATCAACATATCACAACCGTTAAGCATGCTACCTAACAGATAATTAGAGCTTAAATGTGTTTGCTTGAGGAGTGCTGAGTGCCTGGGTGGCTCAGTCAATTAAGAGTCTGACTTTGGTTCAGGTCATGATCTCACTCAGGTCATGATCTTGGGATCCTGAGATTGAGCCCCATGGCAGGCTCCCACTTGGAGAAGAGTCTGCCCCACTCTCTGCTCATGCTCTTTCTCTCAAATACATAGACAAAATCTTTTTAAAAATGTGTTTGTTTGATTAATCATTCAATTCAGTACAATTGTTGAAGTATGTGCTACCAAAAACTGTTTTTCTGCCATTAAAAGGTCAAAGTAGTGCCCATTTGTTTCACCAGATTTTTTCCAGCCTTTAAATTAATCCTTTGCTATAGGGAGTACTAGCAGAATGATGTACAAACCATATGCTCTACAAGCATTTACCTTTGTACGTAGTAGAAAGAGTCTGAGCCTTCTTCTTGGCTACTGTGATAAGGTGGTGGCTCTGAGCAATGTTTTAATGCTTGCCTCTCCCCCTGACACTGCTAGTGCTTTCCTGCAGCTTTTCTTTCACTCTTTGTGAAACCTACCCCTTATTTTTATGTCTAAATTCTATTCAACCTTTAAGACTCCATGAAATTGCCACCATGACACTGACCTCAAGAAACTACTGTGGTCCTCTAAGCTTCAAGGAAATGCTCACTCATATGCAAAGATTGGCAATTATGAAGTATGCACTTACAGCTAATGTAAACATTCATATATCTATATTTACATAAAGATAAATATTATAAAACATATATAACATGTATAATATATGCCACATTGTATATAGTAATATTATATATAATTATTGTATATTATATATAAGCCAGTTTCTGCATGTGCATGAACTATTTTTAATAAAATAGAAAATTTATCAATTAAAGTGAAATGAAATAATGTGAATGGAAATACAATGAATAGAGTGAAGTTATTGGTTGACGTGATGGTTTGTAGAAGGTCTATAGAACCATGAGTCAGTCCATCACTATCCAATCCCCCAGGGGATGGAGAGTCCAATACATGGACAATAAAGAACATTAGTAATGTGTCAGGAACTGTGTAAGATATTCTAATATATTCATAAATAAGGAGAGTAGTAAGAAGAACCATGTAACACATTTCACCATACCAATGGCTTTGATTCACAGAATCACTTCCACGTGCAAGACATTCTGTGTGTCATCTCATGTGACACACCAACTTTATGTGATAGATGATACTCTACAGATGGCAAGACTGAATCTCCAAGAAGTTCATGGACTTGATCAACATATTTCAGCTGAGGACTTCTAGTATTAGGAATCTAAAAAAAGAAAAAAAAAAGGAATCTAAAAAAAGAAAAAAAAAAGGAATCTAATCCAACTAAGTCTATCCTAATTCCCTCAAACTCTTAAAGTCCTCCCTTACACTATCCCTATTTGGTTAAAAGGCTGAAATACAAATTATTCCAGTGAATGAACAAAAAAGTTCTTGGGGTGCCTGGGGGCTTAGCTGGTTAAGTGTCCGACTCTTGATCTTGGATCAGGTCATGATCTCAAGGTTGTGAGATCAAGCCTTCCATTGAGCTGGGTATTGGCTATGGGGCCTGCTTGAGATTTTCTCTCACCCTCTGCTCCTCTACCTCCTTCTCTCTAAAACAAACAAAACGAAACAAAGCAAAAACAAAAAAATTCTTATGCCCTGTCCCACTCTTTTCAGGTTACAAAATTAGGGGAGTATTAATCATGTGTTTCTGTCAGGATCACATCTCATTCAATTGCACTCATCATACAAAGCTATAGTGTGAAATACAATAAACAAGATTTATCCACGTGTTGATTCCCAAATATGCCAGACACTCATGGATCCCCTGGCATTCAAAAAGTATTCAATAAAAAAGATAAGGATGAGAACAAACAGAACAAAACAACTTAGAGAAGAAAGTTAAAAGAGGGTAGCCTGGGTGGCTCAGCGGTTTAGCGCCACCTTCAGCCCAGGGCCTGATCCTGGAAACTGGAATCGAGTCCCGCATCGGGCTCCCTGAATGGAGCCTGCTTCTCCCTCTGTCTGTCTCTGCCTCTTTCTCTCTTTCTGTGTGTCTCTCATGAATAAATAAATAAATCTTAAAAAATAAAAAAGAAAGTTAAAAGAAAAATTGTCATTAATAACCCTTGAACAGATCACAGAATATCCTGTACCTCTGATACATGAAAAGAAATACACATTTTCTAAAAAGATAATACCATGAACTCTTGGAAATTAGATATAATTTCAGAAATGAATAAAAAGGGCAGCATAACTTGAAGGCTTAATTTAAATGATTCTCCCAGAAAGTAAAGCACAAAAGCTAAGAGAGGAGAAACAAGAAAGAAACAATAAGAAGATTGGAGGACCAATGCAGATGTTGCAAAAGAACAGTGAAAATGGAACTAACCAATGGAGTTTGGAATAAATAGTTCAGGAGAACTTCAGTTCCCTGACTGGAATTCTAAGACTGAAGGTGTCCACTTAAAGCTCAGCATGGTGGGGGGAGCACTCTGGTGCACAAAGGCACATCATCATAGTATTTCAGGACCCTGGCAGGCAGAGCTCAGAGGGTCCCCAAGATCCCCCTGCCCTGGTCTAGGAATAGGATGGATTTTATTTCTATGATTAGGCTATATTACCTGCACAGTTGACATTAAATAGGGTGATGACCCCAGTGGGCTTGATCTAACATCAAGCGGTCTGACATGAGCCTTTTAAGAGAAAGAGCTTCTTCTGACCAGTTCTGAAAAGGAAGACAGACACTGCAAGCACACAAGGATCTGACACACTGCTGTTGGCCTCAATATGGAAGAAGTCATATGTCAAAGAATCCCCAGCTGACAAGCAGCAAGGAAATGGTCCTATAAGAGGGAGGAACCAAATTCCAAGAATGAGTTTGGAAGACATTTTTTCAAAGTGTCCAGGCAAAAACTGAACCAGGCTGACACTTTGATTTCAGTCTTGCGATGCCCTGGGCAGAGAACCCACCCATACCATGACAGACTTATGCCCCTACAGAGCTGTGGACCAAAAAATGAGTGTTGTTTCAAGCCACAGAGTTTATGGTAATTTGTCATGCAGTGACAGAAAGGGAATACAGCTACTCTGAGGCTAGGCAGATCTCATCAGCTTCCAAAGAGAAAGGGGAAAACATTTTCATATGAAGGATCAAGAATAGATTAGAACTGGGCCTTTCACCAGTAATAATGAAATCTAGAAGATATGAAATAGTGACTTTCCAATTCTGATGTCAGAAGTATTTCATCCTAGAATTCAAAGTATAATAATTGAAAAATATGGGGCTTGGTGCTGACCCTCATGTAGTCAAAAATCTGTATCTAACTTTTGACTCCCCCCAAACTTAACTAGTAACAGTCTACTGCTGGCCAGAAGCCTTATCAATAACATAATCAGCCATTTAACATATATTTTGTATATTGTATGTATTATAGACTGTATTCTTAGAATATAGTAAGCTAGTGAAAGGAAAAGAAAATCATGAAAGAAAATTCTTTGCAGTCCTATGTTGTATTTATCAGGGGAAAAAAAAATCCCCATATAGGTAGATCCAGTTCAAACCCATGTTGTTCAAGAGTCAAGTGCTAGGTAATCAATTAAGTATGAGGGTAGAACAAATTTGTTATGGAATATCTCAAGTATTTTTCATCCAAGTCACCTACTACCAGAAAGCTAAAAGAAAATGTGCTCCACCCAAACTAAGGCATAAGCCAAAGAAAGGGTAGGATAAGATTAAAAACACTTGAGAATTCACTGTGAGAGAGGCAAGGGTAATCCCCAGGTCGATGGCAAAGGAAGCACTGAAGTTGACAGCTGGACCGTAATTCTAGGGAGCAACTAGGGGAATTGAAAACAGACCAGAAGGCTGTGGGAGAGTGTCTTTCAAAAGAGATAAAATCACAGACTAATTATTCAAATATTTTGAGAGATTTGTACAACAGGGGCAGAATCTGGTTAGAATTCGTAAGAACGTTATATAAAAAGTAAGCAAACAGGCAAATCAAACAAAATAATAACTTTGAGGAAAAGGAAACATAAGGTAGGAAAAGGAAATAACCATAATATACATGGCATCGTACACAGAACAGAGTATACGTGGCATCAGCTGTTAATGTCATCTGTGTAGTGAAATCTCAATCACATAAACGCTATGTGTTGGGGAGGTGGGAACATGGAGTATGCATGTGCAGGGGTGTGAAAGCGAACAAGCCTCATGTTCTATTATGGGAAGTGAAAGGACAAACACTAAATAATGGGGCGGTGTCAATATACACAGGTGCTACCAACTGAATGTTTGTGTTCTCCCCAAATTCACACATTGAAACCTCATCCCCACTGGGATGGTACTGGAGGAGGCCTTTGGGAGGTGATGAGGTCATGATGGAGACAACGTCGTGATGGATTAGTGCCTTGATAAGAGAGACCACAGGGAGCTCCCTGGCCCCTTCCCACATAAGAACACAACAGAAAGACAGCTGTCTGGGAATCAGGAAGCATGCCTCACCAGAACCCAACCACAATGGCCTCCTGCTCCTACACTTCCATCCTCCAGAGCTGTGAGAAATAAATGTTTGTTGTTCAAGCCACCTAGTCTGTGATATTTTGTGATGGCCGTTTGAGTGGACAAAGGCAATAGGTCATTTAGACAAATGAACAGAAAGGTTTCAACGTGACTGTATCTGTAGAATGGGTGATGGGATAGGAGTGGTTTGTGTAGAAGGCTCAGAAAACTGTAGGACTTTGTAAATTAAACACACTCTAAAATAAATTTTTAAAGTAAGTGAAAGAAATAAGAAATAGTATAAGAAATAGTATAGTATATACTATTAGTATATACTATAATATAATAGTATAAGAAATAGAAATAGTATAAGAAATAGTAAAAGGGATTATAAGGGAAAGGAGGGAAACTGAATGGGGGAAAAATTCGAGAGAGAGAGAGACAAACCATGAGAGACTCCTAACTCTGGGAAACAAATGAACAGCTGTAGAAGGGGAGGGGGAGAAGGATGGGGTGACTGGGTGATGGGCTGAGGAGGGCACTTGATGGGACAAGCACTGGGTGTTACACTATATGTTGGCAAATTGACTTTAAATAAAATATTTTTTAAAACACATGGAAAATGTGATCTTAAAATGTTGAATTACAGGGCAGCCCTGGTGGCTCAGCGGTTTAGTGCCGCCTACAGCCCAGGGCCTGATCCTGGAGACCCGGGATCGAGTCCCACATTGGGCTCCCTGCATGGAGCCTGCTTCTCCTTCTGGCTGTGTCTCTGCCTCTCTCCTCTCTCTCCTCTCTGTGTATTCTCATGAATGAATAAATTAAATCTTTAAAAAAATGTTGAATTACAAAGTAAAAATTTCATCCATGTTAATAGCTCTTGCCACTTTCTTTGTGATTAGGAAAAATTGAATGAGTGACTTGTGGTTGCCCACTGAAATAAAAACCCTGGTCCACCTTCTCAATTTTTATAGAAGTATTTCAACATTACTACCTATTTAAAATGAATAAACAATCACTTTTATAGCAGCAAAAAAAAAAAAAAAAGACAGTCCTGCTTTGGTTCCTCTTCTTATGTGGACTCTAGTTTCAACTGGGGAGCACAGAATTTGAGAGATGTATTGTGTGAAGTAATTGTTTGCTTAAAAAATATTTGAGCAGCAGTAGCGGTGAGAGGTTTCATATTAGAGGAGTGACACCTCACTGACGTTCTGTGGGTTTTCTTTTGATCCGTTAACATGCAAAACTCTCAGTGGATTTGATCTGAAAATGATACAGTGGAGATTTTCTTGCCAGAATGTATAATTTTCTAACATGATGTCTTTGGCACATATAATGAAGCTGTCGGGGCCAACATGATGATATTCCCAGGATAAGTCTAACTTTGACTAAATAAGATTATGGAAGAAAGGCAAAAGAAGAGAAAGGAGCACCTTGTTTATGAAGAAACTGAGGGGGGTTTTGGGAAGAGGTGATTTTGAAACCAGGTTGTAGTCAGGCTAGGGAACAAAGATGGCTTCATGAAAGAAACATGGTTTTTGAATTGCAACTAGTATGGGTTTGAGTCCTGGCTTACCACTGGACACTTTGGGCAAATAGTTTCTGTCTTCTAATATTTATTTATTAATTTGAGAGAGAGTGTGCACACAGGGGGGAGAGGCGGAGAGAGAGGGAGAGAGAATCTCAAGCTGACTCCACAGTGAGTGCAGAGCCCAACTTGGGGCTCGATCTCACCATCCTGAGATCCTGACCTGAGCCAAAACCAAGAGTCCAACACTTAACCAACTGAGCCACCCAGGTGCCCCTGGACTCTGTCTTCTGATAAATACTTATTTCTTCCACAAAAACAGGGATATAAATCATGCCTTCACATGAGATTGTGAAGCCTAGTAATTCTGATGCAGGAGATCTAACGTTGTGTCTGGGAGATTCAATAAACGTGTGCATGCACACACACACGTGTACACTCCTGCATGTGCACACACATTAAGGAGGCAAACAGAAAGGGACAAAGCCAAAGGTGAGCAGATCCTACCCCAATGAAATATTTCTGTTTCTTTATCTCTGCATCTATGTCTCTTGACATGTCTACCTCTATTGCTTCTTGTGGTCCCTACCTGTTTTCCTAAAATCTCACTGAGATATCAGCTAATATCTCTGAATCAGAAAAGTACACAATATACTTCCTTCTGGTTCACAGCTCATGATCCAGTACAGAACACAGACTTGCAGAAAATAATTTTTTTTAAAGGATAAATGCAATATGATTGTTCTACTAGACGTAAGTATAAGGTGGTCAGCTGGATAGAGGTCTCTCAATTCCAGGTAAGCCATAAAGCATTCTAACAACGGGGTGGGATTGGAGTGAAGCCCAGGAAAAGGAGAGATAGCTATGGGTTTAATGTCTGTTGTTTTCAAGGGGTGCTGCCGATATAAGCTCTAGTATATGTGGGTGGACACGGCCTAGATGCAAGGCTGCTTCATGACCTGGTATGAAAATTAATTCTCTTCCTTGCAAAAGTGTGCAGGGTAGCCAAGGAAAGGATGCTCATTCACATATATTTGTTTGATTTCCTTCCTTCCTTCTGCCCTTCCTCCCTCCCTTCCTTCCTTCCTTCCTGAATTAAGCATCACAACCATGCCAGGCATTGGAAATATAAAGGTGAATAAAAGCAATCCTTGACATTGAAGCATTAAATATCTAGCAAGAAAGACTTTCAAGAACTTAAATCATCAGCAAAAGAGAGATAAGACATCGCCGGTATAATTTTTAAAAAAGACCAAGAAATTTGTCTTTGATATGGGAAGACCTGGAGGTTTCTCTATGAGTGGGCTAGGGCAGGGAAGATTGATGGAGTTTTCTGAAAGGCATGAGAAAACGACTTTGGCAAGTACTTGTAGAAAGGAAGAACATCCCAGGCTCAGGAAACTGGTTAAGTCAAGTCTTGGATTTTGGAGAGCAGAGAATTATCTGAAGAATGAAAATGTGAAACATCCTGTAAAGCATAATGGTCCCTTTGGAAGCCACCCCATTTAGCACACCATGCCCAGCTATTTCTAGTGTGACATCAGTCACAGAGGAGCACATTATGGTGGCTGGTGAGGGCTCAGGCACAGCGGTGGTGGCAGCACATTAATTCAGAAACTGCCTGGCTTTACATGAAATAAGCCAGATCTTAGCCCTTCCATTAGATATTGGCTTCACTTTAACAGCAGTGCCCTTTTAAAACTGAGTTCCATTTCACAGTTTACAAAGGACATTCACATGCAATCCCTCCACATCCAGGAGGATATGCATTATTATCCCCATTTTACAGATGGCAAATGAGCTTTCCTGAAGTCATGCATCTGTGAGTGCCATTTGAAAAAGGGTAGAGACTGGCTGAAGGTCCAGGGCAGCTGGGGAAATGGTAGTACACCTGGATAGTTGGGACACTGTTGAAAAGCAGCTTTAAAGATGGTTCACACTCTGCTGACAAGGAGCTGCAGTCAAAATTAAATGGGGACAATCGACCTTTAAAGAGCAGTGACTTCTGGGCTCCCTGTTAAAAAATAAAAAAAGTCCAAGCTTTAGATCTACTTATCTGATAAGAAGGAAGGATATGCTAAGGAACAACGGAGTAAAGTAACAGCTAGTTAATCTTAAACATCAGTCATGATACAGTGAAATGAACTGAGGGGAAACATAGAAGACTGCCCCCTTGAGGTAATTTTTAAGGTAGAAAATCATTTGCTGGAATTGCTTCAAAAAACAGAACGGCCCAGCAGTGGGCTCATGACCTAACCTAATCCAGTCAGAGGGAATTTCATGACTTTGAGTGGTCATACTTCACATGGTGGTTTTCATGCTGGATCTGAACCAGGTAAGGTGCAGTCTAAGAGCTGCGTTAAGCCAATTCGTGACTCTAAAAACCTATTGGAGAATGAGATGTTGGGTGCCTGGGTGACTCAGTGGCTTAAGCATCTGTCTTTGGCTCAGGTCATGATCCCAGGGTCCTGAGATCAAGCCCTGCATCAGGCTCCCTGCTCAGCGGGGAGTCTGCTTCTCCCTCTCCTCCTTGCTCATGCTCTCTCTCGCTATCTCTGTCTCTCTCTCTCAAATAAATAAGTAAAATCTTTTCTAAAAAAAAGAATGAGATCAGTACCGAGAAAGCAGAGCCAAGACACAGAGAGCTAAAGGAACCACATCCTGATGACCTGTGGAATCATGCTTGAAGTCAGATGGGTTTCTGGGTGGATGAGTCACATAAGGCAATATGTTCCCTTTTGCGGTCAAGTCAGTTGAAATCAGGTGTTTTGTTACTTTAGACTGAAATAGACTCAATTAATAAAGCCTGCCATGGAGTCAAGGTCTTGGGAAAGAAATTTAAAGACTATCTTGGTTCTGATATATGTTCATAGGCAATTTGGGGGGCCTATTTAGACAATCATAGAATGGATACTTTCATGTCCATTATCAGAGGAAATCCATATAGCTTATCCAAAGAGGACATGATGAAAACTTCTAAAAAATGGCATTAATATAGATATATTAATAACAGCAATTAACCCTATCATTTATTTGCTGATGGACCAAATGTATAAGATTGGAAGATGCTGGGGTTCCTGGCTGCCTCAGTTGTAGAGTGTGTGTCTTTGGATCTCAGGGTTGTAAGTTCAAGCCCCATGTTTGGTGTAGAGATTACATAAAAATAAAATAAAATAAATTTAAGAGTGGAAGATGCTACGGGGAAGCAATAATAGACTGACTCTCAACAACTGGAGAATAAAAATATTGTATCCTTGGAAGCCAACCTGGCACCTAATACCTTCTATGTTCTTAGAAAATGTGGCCTGAAGAGACAAAGGAGTGACTGAATACATTACCCTACAAATGCCCATTTTTCCAAACCTAGACCTTTAGAAGCAATATATAGAAACAGAAAAATAAATAAGACATTGACCAACCCACAACTATTAAGAATAGTTTTACAATGTACTTAACATGGCAATCGCCATGGTAACCATGCGGATGGTCTGGTGCAGGGAGAAAGCCATGCCCCAGCAAACACCATGTTGAGAAAACCAAAGCATGGTTATCCATGACATGCCCAAACCACCTGTTTTCTCAAAGCCCATTCTCACCTCCTAACACATCATAAAACCTATTTCATAGAAGACTGAGACAAGCAAAAGAGCCCCTGAGGAGCTCTCCACAGGGTGTGAAAGTCAAGTTCTCTCAAGTAGAGCATCATCTATCTGCTGTTGCAAAGCTCTAGGCCCAGAGTGAGTCAGAGCAATGGCCCCTGGCAAATTACACCAGCTTACCCTGATTTAGAGGACTTAGTGAATTTTTACAAATGGAAATAATAAACCCAGAGGAAATATTATGAAAATGAATCTGTAAACATTGAAATTGAATGTAATCATGAACAAGTCATAGCTTAGACTAATGAAGAATAAATTATGCTGGATTGCAGAACCGGCTTTGTTCCTCAGTATGACTGCAAAAAAAAAAAAAAAAAGTGTCAGTGGGAGGAAGGTCCCTTGTGACTCTGAACTTAAAGATATAATTTGATGAGCCACTGCAAAATCAGCCTCTGAACTTAACCATGAGTGCGGGTCAACCACTTGACCTGGAAAATAATACAAAATCTTTCTCACTCTTTCTCCCTTCTCTACTATTTTTTGCTCAAGAAAGATAAAGGCTTGTTAATTCCTTTGGGGGATATATTTGACCCAGATTTTCTGATCTAAATATCATCACTCCACACACACACACACCCAAGATATTGCTGAATAGCAATTTTGGTTTTTGGAACCAGGTATTTAATACTTCCTGATTAATACTATGCCTTTTTTTCCCTTTTATTTCTACTGAAATTGTAGGTTCAATTCACCAACACCACCTTTGGGCCAGTTACTGGTATTATCAGCAACACATTGTCTTTTGCATCTTTACTAACCAGATCACTAACTTTCAAATTTTATTTAGAAGAATTTGACTTATTTATACACCTTCCCTATCAATATATCTGAGATAGATGCATTCATGTTCTCTACTTCTACCCATCCAAACATTCAAAAAGAGCATACAAGTTTTCAGAGAAGGTATGTGTCTATGAAGAAAGACCACTTAAGCCATGTTCCCCATTCAGAACCACACACCCAGAGCCACCTAAAATCTGGCTTCGTCACTTTTGCATGGTTTACACCCTCAGTCCTGAACACACAGATTTGACCCTGTGATCTTTCTGTTTCCACTTTCCAAGATGGCCTCCAGGGATTCCTGCCTCCTAATTTTCATGATCTCGAATAGAGCTTCAACTAAAGAAATAGTGCAAAAATGGCAGAGCATGACTTTCAAAGCTAGGTCATAAAAGTGTAAGTGGTTTTCTCCTCGCCTTCTCTTGGATCACCCAGTCTGGGAGATGCCAGCTGCCATGTTGTGAGCATACTCAAGCAGCCCTATGGAACCATCCATATGGCAAGGACCTGGAGCCTTCTGCCAACAATCAGAATAACTTGTCAAGCATCTGAGTGAGCCATCTTGGAAGTGGACTCTCTAGTTCCAGGCAAATCTTCAAACGAGAGCAATCCCAGCCAAAATCTTGACTATGATTTCATGAGATATCCTGAGCCAGAAACATCCAGCCAAGCTGCTCCTGGATTTCTGACCCACAAAAGCTATGTAAGATAATAAATGTTTATTGCTGTTTCAAGCCACTAAGTTTTGGGATGATTTCATAGTAATAGATAACTAATGCATGGGGACACTTGAAGTTCTGTTTATCTGACTTCAACATTAACTTCCTTACTCAAACTAAGATGGAAAAACAAACAAAAAACAATTTAAGTACTTTACATATTTGTCCATTCTTTTTAAGATTTTATTTATTTATTCATGAGAGACCAGAGAGAGAGGCAGAAACATAGGCAGAGGGAGAAGAAGGCTCCTTATGGGGAGCGTGATGAGGGGCTCAATCCCTGGACTCCTGGATCACATCCTGAGCCAAAGGCAGATACTCAATCACTGAGCCACCCAGGCATTCCTATTTGTCAATATTTATTAAATAACTAATATGGGTCAGATATTATAATTTAAATGAGTGGTATTATGTATGCCCTACTACTTATTAACTGAATTATGGGGATAAAATTATATGTATGATACAAAGTTTTTAAATGAGAATTAAATAAGATATACATGTAAAAAACTCATCAATACCTGACACATAGTTAACACTGAATTGAATGTTATTCAATTATGAATACATGTAATACATGTAACATGAATACATGTTAGCAATAATAATTAATTAAAATAATAATTTTATTAGTAATATCCTGGTGCTCAAGCTGAGCAAGCTCCTAATAGGTAGGTAGTAGATCATGACTGAAGCCCAGGTCTATTTGGTTCCACTGTCCATGTTCTTAATCAATTGGCCATTATTACATGGTGTTCTATCGAGCCAAGCACCACCTTGGTTATTTGGGATAGAAAGGAAAATAACAAACATTGTCTCCCCTCAAGGTCTTATAGTGACATAAAGCCTCTAGTTTAGAAGTGCAACCAAGTCTGAAAAGCACCAGGATGGAAATCGACATAGTGTGAAGAGAGGACACAAAAAAGGAAGCGACCAATCAACTGCTTTGGATTAGTTTTTACCTCTAGTCCTTTGGACACAGGCTCTTTGGGACTCGTCTTCCCCACCCTATCTCCCACAGATGACCATTCAACTGTACCTAACTGCTTCAGGTCTCATGGGCTCTTGACATCTTACAAATGAAAATGCTCACTCGCATTGTTCAGACCCCAGCATACTGCACTGGGGACTATGGCTTTTGAAGGGTAATATTTCTGGGTCTGTGATCACAGGCTTTTGGCATGCAGGTTACCAGGCTGCCATGGGTGGCCTGAAGCTCTGTGGCTTGCTGCAGTGTGGCCTCTTCTCTTGGGTTCAGCATTGGATGAGAGAG
The DNA here is from genome assembly GCF_018345385.1 of Vulpes lagopus. Lineage (NCBI taxonomy): Eukaryota > Metazoa > Chordata > Mammalia > Carnivora > Canidae > Vulpes > Vulpes lagopus. The sequence goes on along the minus strand of NC_054832.1, from coordinate 7,798,943 downwards.
AAGATGAACACTTCAAAGCAGGGAAGGGATACATAGGCAGCTTTTCCCTCAAGAACAGGCACAGTAATGTGGATGAAGTTCTACCCTTGAGAAGGACTCTCCTTGCAAAGTCTCAACTTCCCCCAAAATTTCCTCTGGAACTTTACTGTTGCTTCCTCAAATTTACTTCTCCTGCCATAAGGAAAAGAAAAGAGGAATATCCCCATTCTTCAAAGAGGTAACGCTCAGAAGTGAAAAAGTTTTATTTAGCAGCAGGTCTTTATTTTTAATACCTGTAGCATCCCACAGACCCAGTGTGCTGAGCCAGAATATTCACGTCCCTCAGTGACAGACCCTGACCTACCTAAGCCTTCGGCGGCCAGTGATAATTGCAAATGGGAACATCCCCAAAACATCATTTTCCATTCCAAACTGCCTCCTCCCAGCTGAAGCTCAGCTGGTCACTGAACTCAAAACTATAAAATGGATGAGAGCAGGATGGGCTGAGGTGTGGGCTTCAGAGAGCCCTCCACCACCATCAAAGCTTTAATTACAGACTTGTCAGTGTGCCCCAGCCTGTAAAATTATCAGAGGAGCAGAGCGGCATGCAGAGTCCAGAGGACACAGAGAGGGATAGCACTTAAAATGGGGGAAAAAAAATCATCTCTTGCCTTGTAAACTCAACCAATTTGATCTGTGGGACATTGACAGACTATAAATATGGAACTGCATGATGCCATTTTTATGGGCATTTTATGAGTGTAATAACCAGGAGAAGGATCGCCCATGACTGAAATGCAGTTGTGGTTTATGGAAATGGTCACTTTGGTTGGTTCTCTCTCTATATCCTCCTTTTGCATTCTTTACAGATAAATGATTTAGCTATTCCTAGTTATATGTAAATATATAAATATATGACTTTCTATCCTTCTGAAAAGAACCAAAATGAATTTGAAACCTTGCTTTTTTGGGGCTGTTTTTATACTAATTAATGTTTTTATTGCAACCCATTTATAGTTAATGATGCATCCAATAGCACTGCAATTTGGAAGATGTAAATGATGTTATATTTTTTTATGGGTTCAGCTTTTTTTTTTTAACCTTTTATATATCATGGTGGGGTGAAAGGAAATTATCAGCCTTGGTTCATTTCCTAGGTTAGATAAAAACACTTTGCAACTTTCTTTTTTAATTGAATGTGGGGTTCCTGCACTGTCCTACTTAATTCCTTAACGCCCATTCAGACAGCCAGAGAGGCGTTTGAGCAAGTCATTACCACATGTGAATGCATTAACTTAGAAATTGATTAATCCATCATGTGAATGTTTTCAACCACTCTAAGGAAGACAACAAAATCCTAATGAAAACCCATTGTACGTGGGAGGGACACCACCACTGACAACCACTTTCAATCAATCCGAGGGCCTCAGTTAACCTTTCTTGGAGTTGGCTTTGTGGTGCTATATAGTTTAGCAAGATTGAAGATGTAGCTGAATCCAATCAAGTAAGGTAGTAGTACGTGTGCTACCTGGGCATCAGAGCAAAATTGGTCTAGGATGCTAGATGGCAGGGTAAGGGAGCAAGAGGTTGATGTGGTGTCCAAACCCCTGCACTCCTCAATGGATGTAAAGCCAAGTGCCTCTCCCTTCTCTCTCTCTGTATCTCTGTCTCTGTCTCTGTCTCTCTCTCTCCTTCCTCAGCAACCAGGTCTATTAACACTATCATAAATTCCATTTTGTGTGGTATATTAGAAAGACCAGAAACACAGATTGGTCCTTTACAACCAACTTATAAGAGAGGATTTACTATTCCAAATGGCTATGTCCAATTTTATTGATGAAGAAACAGGCTGGGGGAGTTTAAAGGACTTGGTTAAGGACTTGGTTGAAGTCACAAACAAGTAAAGGCTGAGTCTGGAGCTTGAACCCAATTTTATAATGCATGATAATCCTCTTCATTACCCATTATCATCTTAATTTTATATTTAAAAAAAAAAGGACACAGGGGAAGTAAAACAAAACAAAACAGAAAAACTTTGCCAAAGATCACTCAACTACTAAGCACAAAACTGGCTTTTGAATACCAACTCTGAGCATGGAGAATTAGATTCCATTCTAGAATTAGGGACCTAAAAAGCTAGATTTCTGTAAATGCAGATCATTCTTCAATCCTTGGGTGAACCCATAGGCCAACAATTGTTACAAAAGTAGTAATTCTTGCCAAAATCTCATTTCTTAATTACACCAGGTGGTAATTAAAAAAAAATAAAATCTATGAAAAATATCTGAAAAAAAGTCTGAAGGCAAAAAAAAAAAAAACAGAAGATTTTTTCCAAACTACTGAAAATTGTGTTAGCAAATGGAGAAGAATCTAAATGGTCCCCTTACCTCCTATTCTTTTTTTGTGGGTTTTTTTTTTTTTTTTAAGAACTGAAAAACACCCTACTGGCATTCACAATTAATCCGAAGTAGAATACACAAGTTTATGCAATAATGGTAGAAAAATATATAAATAAATATAAATTATGGTCTGCCTCACAATAAAGTATGTCATCTCAGCAGAGTGGAGCTGGGGAGTGAACAAATTGGCAAAATAAGGCGTGGGGTAGAAAGTCCAGAATTAAACCAAAACATATGTAAGAATTTGGCACTTGATAAAAATGAAATTTTAAAAAAAATCAAGAGATTAGAAGTGTTTATTCAACAGCTGGTGTGAGGAAAAGCAGTAAGGATTTGGAGTGGAATATTTCAAACTTTATACTTAAGTAAATTTCATTGGGTTCAAAGATATATATATATATTTTTTTTTTAATAATGAAATTACTAGAAAAAAACATATATAAAACCTCAACATACAGAGGGAAGAGGTGTGGCATAATATCCACACTGCATGAAAAAAATGATAAATTTGACAACACAAAAACAAGACTGCACCAGAAAAAAAAAATATAAACAATGCAAAAGGAAAACAGAAAGAACTCTAAAAGCTGGCACAGAAGTAAAAGGTTGGTTCTCTTTATAGAGAACGCTGGAAGCCGATAAGAAAAAAAGTCCCTCCAATGGAACAGAGAGGCAAAGGATGTGAAAATACTGATGTTCAAAGAATAAACATATAAATAGATCTTAAAGTATTAAAAATATATCATTAATACACATACACAAATAAGTGTTACATGTTTCAACTATCAGACAGAAAATGGTTCAACACTTTGATAAGATACTGTATTGGAGAAGAAATAGGCATGTTATACATGTATAACACTGGTGGTATATACCCCGCAGAAGGGTAAACTGATAGAACCTTGTAGAAAGGCAGGTTGGTCCCTCTCCATTCTTCCATCTACCCGATCCTTATGTTTTCTCTGCCCTTCTGTGTGCTTCCCTGTCCTAAGACTTCTATCTCCCCAGATTTCATCACCTAGATTTCCTTGCCAGTTGGCTTCTGGTCGGATTCAGTGAATGAGTATGTCACTCCCCTCCACCCGAGGGACAATCACTGGACACTGACACATGCTGCTGGCAAGGTTTAACTTTTACCAGGAGGAGACAGGAGGAGGCTGACTCAGAGGTTTGGGGGGACGGTGCCCAGCTGCTCCTGCCTGGAGCGATTCAGCTGTCACCCCAAACCTGCAAAGTCCACCCAGCCAAACAAGAGGCCCCTCAGCAAAGAGACCCTCCCAATGCCCTTTATAGACAGCTCACTGGCTGTCTACTGCTCTTCCAAAATACCCTTTAATTCAGTGGCTTTCCAAAACGTTTTCCAAGCTCCAACTATTTTCTTTTTTTTTTTTTTTACATTTTTTTTAAATTTAAAATCAATTTGCCAACATACCGTGTAGTAACCAGTGCTCATCCCATCAAGCGCCCTCCTCAGTGTCAGTCACCCAGTCACCCCATCCCCCCCTCCTACCTCCCTTTCTGCAACCCCTTTGTTCACTTCCCAGAGTTAGGAGCCTCTTATGGTTTGTCTCCCTCTCTAATTTTTCCCACTCAGTTCCCCCCCTTTCCCTTAATAATCCCTTTCACTATTTCTTATATCCCAAGGGTTTTCACTGACTGTTTTTCTGTTTTGTTCCAAACACACTATTTTATGCAAGTTTTAATACTTGGGTAATGTTCTCCTACTGGGCGGTGTTACTGAGCACCTGTCTGGGCTGCCACACACATGCCTGTGTTCTTCTCTCTCTCTGAAGAGGCTATCAGAATCCTAGGGGGTTCTCATAAGTCTGCCTGGGGATGCTTCACTGAGGAGGTGACCACAAAACTGGGTTCTAAAAGATGTCAGAATTTGCCAGGAGCACAAGGAGAAGTGGTTTTTGAAGAAGAAAAACCTGTGTGTGCTGTGTGAGCCCAGGTGGGGGAAGAGGACTGGGTTCGGGGTTGACAGTGACCTGCACGCTGCTTGTAACTCAGAATGGGATGCGGGACAGAGACAAAAAGCTGAGTTTAGATGAGAGGGCAAGGTTCTCTTGGAAAAGGCCTTCTGTACCCTTGCAAAAGGGACGAGCCTCTCCCCAAGTATCTTTAACAGGATGTGATCACTGTGAGACACTGTAGAAAGTGCTCCTGGTGGAAAGTTTCAGAAGTGGCACACTGTATCACCCCCAGAGATCCACAAAGCAGGGCAGCATATTAAAGCCTCTGAGAAGTCCTGCAACAATAACACCTCCTCAAGCTTTCTTTAGTCCAGCATTTCCATCTTTGTTTGCAGGGATCAAGCCAGAAAGTCAGAAATTTGCAGAGCATGCTGGTGAGGGCAAAACCTCTTCAACAACCTGGTGCCAGAGGCAGAGCCTCAAAGAAAATGTTCAGTATCCACAGGAGCGAAGATTAATAACTTTCTCGAAACAGTAATAAGAGTAGCGAGGGCTGTGACATACAAAAAGCAAACTTTCAGTGTCTATTGTGTGGACCTAGAAGCATCCAAAGGGGGACCCACGGGATCTGGGAAAAAGAAATGAAAATTAGATTATAATGGAATATATTCTTTGTTTCCTCCATGAGGACGGCTTGATATTTATTATATGTAATTATGGTTTGTTATACAAAAATTGAGCTTAAGATAACTACACAGTAACTGCTTATTGATTTCCGTTTGAGATGTTTCTTGCACTTGCTGTTTGTCTTTTCCCCTCCCCGCAGTGGGCCAGCCAAGGTGGAGGGGAGGACAGCCAGATAGGATCCTGTGGGGGCCCACAGGTCAGGAGAGGGGTCTTCTTTCTTTCCTTTTTTTTCTTTTCTATCCTCCTCCTGCAAGTCCCTCCAACACAGGCCATCTGTCCCTTCTTCCCTGGAGTTAAAAGCAACCTACGTCAGACTGAAATGGATAAAAAGATAAATCACCACCCCTCTGCTGAACACAGAAAGCTAAAAGGGAGAAAGAAATTGCATTTGCCTTTGCACTCAATATATCAAAGTAATTTATGTCATAACCACTCTGCCCGCTTTCATACATACTCGGTTTTAAGTAAAATCAATCTCTGAAAACCCGTAATAGCTTTCTTTGTAAGGATCTTTTTTTTTTAAAAAAAAAGGGGGGGGGGTTGCTGGAATCTGGTTCCATTAGAGGCAAGGTTGGTTTATTGCCTCACAAAATCATTCGTTCTAATGAGCCGCAAGGTTAAGAGAAATTCCTTGAACACATTAAAGAGTTAATGACCAGCAAGGAGCTAAGAATTAGGTGGTTCAAGTTCACATCCAAAGCAGGCAGGGAAAGGTTAATGGTTCAGACTTTTAGATCATGGCAGAGGAGGAGCTCTAGAGTTAGGTGGGCTTGGAGCCAACTCTGGGGAGGTGGGATCAACTGGGAGGCCAAGAGGGATCCCGGTCCATCCCTGCGAATTTCCTGAGGACCGATAGGTGTCAACAGCGTCAGCCACACCGTCTCTGGAGGTTTGCTAACTGGGGAGAGCAGGGCAGCCACTGTTGATGAGCACTCACGGTCATAATAGCAAACACTTTTGTAATGGTTGGTCTGTGCCCGGCACCGCTCTGTACTCCCAATGACCCTGCGAAGCCTGTGCTCTAATTTCCCCCAATTTCAGAACAGGAAACTGAGACATAAAGAAGGTGAGCAGTTGCCCAAAGTCATCGGGCAGCTGGGAAAGAGCAGATCTGGAACTCAAACCTACGTTGTCTACTTCTGGGTGACCAGTGCTTAACCAGCCTGCTCTTTTGCCTCCTCTCTCATCTATTGGAGGTTGTCTTCAGGACTCGAGTTTTAAAGACATTTATGTATTTGTGTATGTATGTACTTATTTAAAGTTGGCTATTTTAATTCCTGTATAGTTAACATACAGTGTTATATGAGTTTCATGCGTACAATACAGTGATTCAACACTTCCATACATGACTCAGTGCTCATCACGTTAGGTGGACTCTTAATCCCCGACACCTACTCCCCCCATTCCCCACCCGCTTCCCTCTGGTGACCATCAGTTTGTTCTCTAGAGTTGAGAGTCTGTATCTTGGTTTGTCTTTTTTTTCCCTTGGTTTGTTTTGTTTCTTAAATTCCACAGATGAGCGAGTTGATACAGTATTTGTCTCTGATTTATTCATTTAGCATTATACCCTCTAGATACCTCCATGTTGTTGCAAATGGTAAGATTTCATGCTTTTTGATTATTGAGTAATATTCCTCTGTGTGTGTGTGTGTGTGTGTGTGTGTGTGTGTGTGTGTGTGTGTGTCTATCCTGGTTTCAAATCCATCTCCACTGTTACCGGCTGTCCAACATTAGCTCATGCGCTCAGCCTCACTAGGCCTGGAAAAGAGTGAGAAAATGAGCTCAAATAGGTAACAGATGTAAAGTTTTCAGGACAAGCCCCAGCACATAATCTGTAAATACTGGATATTTTTATTACTGACTTTTAAGCTGAAACAAATCTTAAAGATTAAGTAGTCCAACCTACCAATTTCACAAAGAAAGGTGCTGAGGCTCAGAAAAGCAAGGTGACAAATTCCAAATGGATCAATGCCTAAAATATGACTTTCAAAATCATAGAAGATACAGAAAAAATGTCTTCATGAAATTGAGATAGGAAATGATTTTTTATATAAGAGACGAACAGAATGCTCACAAGAAATTAATTTTACAATAAAATTTGTGATTCAAGGATCAATTTGAGCTGCATATCAGCCTGATGTCCCGCCTGACATCCAGGAAGGAGATAGGATTGGAGACTGAGTTCAACCTCATGGCCAGTGTTTAATTAGTCATGCCCACATGGTAAATTCCCCACCATGAACTGGCCACTGAAGCATGGGAGACCTCTGGATATATTGTTACACGTTGATATGCAGGGAGGGCATGTGGTCCCCTCCTGCCTCCAAGGGGATGCGACACAGAAGGTTCTTGAGACATTTCCAGGCCTCCCTCTGTCTCTTCTTTTAGCTGGCCCTGATTTGAATCCTTTTTGCAATAATAAAATGATAATAATACCCTACAGCACTTTCTTGAATTCTACAAGTCATTCTAGTGACTTATTGAGTCCTAAATTTGTAGCCAGCTGCAAAACCCAAGCTTGAATCTAGCATATGAAGTGAGGACAGTCATATGTAGGATCATGACCCTCATTGGTGAAGTTTAGCCTAACTCCGGGTATTAGTGTCAGAATTGCATTTCTATTGCAATCCAGAAAATGGGGATGAAAACAGAATGAGATGCAATGTGACACCCCGTAATTTGGCCATATCAGCAATCAACAAAGACAGAGGTGAACAGGACCCTTGATGCTTCTAGGCATAATGACTTTGGAGAGGGTCTTAGCTGAGTTACCACCAGAATCAAACCCTGAGATAGGCAGGAGGAAGGAAGCGGTAGCTGTGCACCTAGCCGATGAGTGCCAAACATGAATTGTACCCAGATCCCTGAAATTTGGAAATTTAGAAATCCAGTGCTCTTTCTGCCACTATTGAGGGCCTCCCAAGGCGGATGAAATTGACATTATAATAAAACCTATGTTGCAAAACCTTTCTCATCCATTATCTTGCTCAATTATCATAAAAGGCAGGGAAGATTAAATATGATAATACAAAAAGGCTCATGTCATTGAGGGTGAATCTGAAGACTGAGCTGGTTTTCAAGCATCCAAAGTGAACAGAAAGTGTAGGAAGGCAGACCTCCTCCAGACCACACCTTACAGGATGGTGAGATTAAAGTCACGGACTTGCTGAGAGAGCCTCAATTTTCTTATCTGTGGAATGGGAACAGGTCTGCTGGCACCTCATTCAGATTGCTATTGACATGACTATTACCTAAATGCCAGCTTCACGACTTCTCCCAGCAGCTGTGTTCTGGTTTACTTGAGTGTTCATCCCGCCATTTTGAACTTCCGCAAGAAAGCACCAAGAACCCAGATGCTGGTACAAAGACAACGCCTGTGAAGCCCACACTAGCTCAGGACCATCAGGGAAAATAGGCTTGAAAACAACCTGTCAGGTGATAATGGTGAAAAACAGGGAGGCAGACTCTGCTTTAAGTGTTGGACTGGTTTCAGAGAGCATGAGTGAAAGGAGGAGAAATTCACCAGAAAGGGGGCAAGGGAGAAGGCAGTAGAGGGTTAGAGAGAGTAGGAGTGGAGGCATTATGACCAACACTAATGTCAATGAGTCCATTCCCCTTAATGTTTTTTATTTAATTAAATACTTTGGAATACTCAGTTTCTCTCTGTTTTAACCAATGCCTAAGGTTAGTATTATTTTAAGGTCATAATTTGTGTTTCTGTGGTTTACAAATATATATTTAATTTTGTATGATATACATTGTCTTTTAATAGGCATGGCCCCAGTGTATAGATGCTATCTTGTAACCTCTTTCTCTTGTCCAATGGCCACTGCATCTTGAACATCCTTCTGTTAATGCTCATTGATCTACCTTATTCCATTTCAGCCCCACGTGATGTTCCATGGCCACATGCATTGGAATTTACTGCACCCTTTTCCTATTAATGGGCATTTACAACCTGAAATTGTCACCAAATGAAATCCTCATAAATATGTATCTTCACATTCATCCAAGTATTTATGCCAAAGGCATCACCTGGCTCTAGGCCCACTGGCCCATGCTGCTGTTCGAACACACCAAGTGCGTTCCTGTCTCAGGGCCTTTCCAGTTACTCTTCTCTCTGCTCAGACAGTTCTTCTCCCAGAAAATTGCATTACTGATCCTCACCAAGACCTCAGAGAGGTCTTTCCCGGCTTCACCATCTACATCATCTACATATATCTCTCCCTGTCTCTTCCCTGCTTGTTTTAACCAGAGCGCGCATTACCACTGAACATTATATCACGTATTTTCCTGTTTACTGAGTGTCTCAAGATCAGGAGGCTAAACCAGAGGCAAGGATTTTGTTTTATTCACATCTGTGTCTCCAACACCTAATACTATCTTGGCATATGGCACCCCAAAATATACTTCAATTAAAGGAAAGAATGAATCCATGAGCTAGACAAATTGCTGGGTCCAAGGAAATGGCATTTCATTTAACAGATATAGCCAAGTGGCTCCTCCGAAAGGGTTCCAGTGTCCCCAGTGTGGTCTGTTTTGCTTATCCATGCCAGAATTGGGTTATAGCAGCATGCCTAGTTTTGCTCGGGTTGGATTATTAATTAATTAGTGAGGTGGAACACTTTTTTCCTAGTTTCTTGCAAATTTTCATCTACTGTTGAGTTCATGGCTTCTGCATTCCCCATTCCTCATTTTCCTACTGATCTGTGGAAGATCCTTCTATCACATGATTATTCACTTTGCCTATGACAAATATTTTTCCTAAGTAAATTCTCGTGGCATAGGAAATTTGTTATTTTCTTTTGATGAGGCCAAATCTGTAGGTCTTTCCTTCTAAGGTCATTTTTAATTTGGGATGAATCATGGTGCAGGCCATTGTATACGATGGGAAGGTCTGTGAGCAGAGAGTTCACTCAATAACCACCAGAATGGTAAGATTCTGAACTGAGTTGTGATTCTAAGGACAAGGTGAGGTGTGCACTACTATCGCCTTGATTCTCCTACTAATGAATGCGGACCTTTGGGGCACCTGTTTTAGCCTATCTCTGTTCCAATTCCTTTCTCTGTTAAGTGAAAATCAAATACCTTGCCACACTCACCTTTCAGAGGCTCTGAATGAGATGGTGAACCTGAAAGCACAGAAGGTTCTACACTGGTGCAGTATCAGAAGGAAACTGAATGGGGAAAAATTAGAGAGGAAGACAAACCATGAGAGACTCCTGGTTCTGGGAAACAAAGAAAAGGTTACAGAAGGGAAGGTGGGTGGGGTGGGGCAGTGATGTGATGAGCACTGGGTGTCATACTATATGTTGGCAAATTGAATTTAAACTAAAAAAAAGGGATCCCTGGGTGGCGCAGTGGTTTGGCGCCTGTCTTTGGCCCGGGGTGCGATCCTGGAGACCCGGGATCGAATCCCACGTCGGGCTCCCGGTGCATGGAGCCTGCTTCTCCCTCTGCCTATGTCTCTGCTTCTCTCTCTCTCACTGTGTGCCTATCATAAATAAATAAAATTAAAAAAAAAATAAAAAAAATAAACTAAAAAAAATATTATTCCGGGAAAAAAAAAAAAAGAGAGAGAGAGAGAGAAGGAAGAGAAAACAGAGTAATGGACATCTAATGACAGGGAGAACACTCAGCCTCAAAATTGTTTTGCATGTCAATAAGAGGAAGAAAGAGACTCTTCTAAAGAAAATGAGTTCTGTGTTTGCCTCCAAATAATCACTCAAGATAACCAATAAGCCAGCTATAATCCTCTTGTATAGAAGAAAATAACACAGGATTTAGAGTCAGGTGACCTCACTTCTAATCCTTCTCTGTCCCTTACATTAATTCTACTTTCTTGGGTAAATGTCTTCATCTCTCTGAACTGCTGTTTTATTATTTAAAAGAGAATTTTAAAAGTTCTGTCTCACAGTTTCAATAAAGATAAGATGAGATTTTGGTGAAACTGTCATGTAAACTACACGCTTTATAAGAATGGAAGTTAACTTGTTATTATAATAATTATTAAAGTCATAATTTTAGGGCCACCTGGGCAGCTCAGTAGGTAAAGTGTCTGTCTGCTTTCAGCTCAGGTCATGATCCCAGGGTCCTAGGATGGAGCTGCATCGGCTCCCTCCTCAGTGGGGAGTCTGCTTCTCCCTCTCCCTGTCTGCTGCTCACCCCCTGCTTGTGCTCTTTCTCTGTGTCAAATAAATCAAAAAAATGTAAAAAAAAGAAAAAATTTAAAATCAGTGTTTTGAAATGCTGGTCACCCAAATGGTTGCATATCTTGTCTATAAGGCAGTGAGCATGTGTGTTGTGTCCGCTGTTTATCAGTTCTGGGATTCAATCTCAAATGTTATTTCTTCTTTTGTAAGTTCTTATTTGTTTTGAGACTTCTGTGTTCCTGTATTTGTGGAAGAAATAGATCAGCCTATTTTAACTACGGTAAATTATGGTGATTAGCACCTACCCATTCTAATTACACACATCCAGTAGTATAAACTCAGGAATCTGTGTGGACCCTCCCCCTTATCTTAGGGCCATGGATAAACACTTCTGGAAGAACTGTAGAGAAAACCATATATAACATTCTTTAAGGTAATCTCAGTACGTTTAAGTTAACCTCAGTATGAGGTGCCACAATCATTCCCCACATTTAAATACCCATTTATTTCATGTAATTAAAATACTAAATTATAAGAACTGAATTAAGTGTCTGAAAAAAAATTGATAAGTAGATGATTCATTAATATTCTCCAAGCAAGGTTCTGAATCATAATTGGGCTTTAAAAATGTCATGTGTCTTTTGTGAACTTATTTTTCAAAAAGTGTGAATCCGAAAACTGATTAACTTTTTTTACATGCTTTTTAGGATTACTAATCATTCTCAGAGAAAATTCCTTTTGGAGTCTTACACACATTTGATGGGGACAGGATTTATAAACCTACAGGAATTTGGGTTTTCTCCCTCCTTGTATCTACTGAATGAACCTTGTCTTTGATCCTTGATGTCTCCCCTTCCTCCGGCATCCATGGGAATCTCTGCCTTCACCTTCCTGGCCCCCAGATCTCTTGTGATAAAGACTCAGAGGCTGAGCAGATAAAGAGAAGCTCAAAGAAGGAAGTGACTAAAGTAGAGATGCCAAATCGTTGCCCAGGAAGAGCAGGGGGTACGTGGAAGGAGGGAAGGCACCCTAGGGGGCAGACAAGACAGTAACACTGGAGCTGGGGCAGTGGCACAGCAGGGCGGGCATGGGAGTAGCTAGAAGGTCAGGTGCAGGGAGCAGAAAGCAGCCTTTCCAGAAGTTTCACCAGGAGGGTAATAAAACTGTCCTTCCATGATCACTGAGAAACAGGAATGGATATTGGAATTTTTCTTGAAGATTTGGTCTCGTCAAGTAGGCTGCTTCTGATTGGAAACAGGTGCCAAACCACACGATGTCTTCAAGTTCCTTAGGGTTGCATTTTAAAAAGATACCTAACAAGGGACTGCTCAGGAAGTATCAGCCTCTGATCACTCCTTCTTCCTATAACACGGTTGTCTCTGGGCTTCCAAGACAGCAGATCTTCTAGCTTATTCTTCAGGCTAGGCTCTCCTTCACCTCTACATGTTGGAGTGTCCTGGGACTCAATGCTTGTATCTTACGGGACAATGCTTGTATCTTCACCATCCATGAGTAATCTCATTCAGTCTCTCAGTGTTAGATGCCATGTGGCTTAGCTTAAGTTCTCCCTTTTTTTATTTTTTAAGATTTTGTTTATTTATTCATGAGGGACAGAGAGAATGGCAGAGACACAGGCAAAGGAAGAAGCAAGCTCCATGTGGGGAGCCTGATGCGGGATTTGATCCCAGGACCCCAGGATCATGGCCTGAGCTGAAGGCAGACGCTCAACCACTGAGCTACCCAGGGGTCCCAGCTTAGGTTCCTCCTAAACCAACTTCATCCTCACAGGCCTTCCCCCAAAAAGAAGGGAAACTCCACAGCTCAGAGCAGAAATGTGTTCTGCACACCCCGGCTCCCTCTTTTGCTCATTCTCCCCAGCCAGTTCCCAAATCACAATCGTCTGACGTCCCTATGTTCCTATTGGTTTTCCTTTGCATCAGAGCAAAAGGCTCTGTCTCCCTGCACCCCAACTGACCTGCATTTTTAAATTTCTATGTTACGGATTTTTTTTTGAGTAAGCAACATCTGCAGATGCCCCCCCTAATTTTTAAAAGGTGCAAAGGGGCTCCTTTACCTTTTAAATTCTTTCCCCCAGTCCCAGCCATCCAGACTAATGTCCTCCTCAGAAATACTGAACTTCAATCTCAATCTACCAGACAGGTGGAAAATGATTAATTGAATCAAGAAATCTCACTATTTAAAGACTAAGTAAATAAATAAATAATATATAAAGATGTTTACACAAATTTTTTTTTGAATATTTTATTTTTTAATCATGGGAGACACAGAGAGGCAGAGACACAGGCAGAGGGAGAAGCAGGCTCCCTAAGGGAGCCCAATGCGGGACTTGATCCCAGGACCCTAAATCACGCCCTGAGCCCATGGCAGATGCTCAACCACTGAGCCACCCAGGCACCCTACATAACTTTTTTCAAAATATCTTTTGTTCTCCTTCCCCCACAGGGGATCCTATAAGACTTCCATCACCAACATCACATTCAGGACTGTGACTCATGAGATGTCCCCCTGCAACAGTGCAGCTCCTTGGAACACAGTTTTGAAACCTCTCCCATGTACGAGGGAGGCCGTGAATGTTATAGGGTGGGAGAAGTGTTTCAGGGAAGACGCAGAGAAGGGATAGGGCCCAGACTAAGGGAAGACGAAAGGAAGGAGGCACATTTTTTCAAATGTGTCAAGGGACTCAGCACTTAACCGACATTTCAAGGCAGAAGGAAGAGGAGGAGGAGACACACACAGCGGATGTGGCCGGCGGGGAGAAGGAGGAGGTGACAGGAGCCACAGACTGCCTCAGGTGGCTTTGTCGTCATATCACATCATCGTGGCTACCCTTCATGAAACAAATATAGTCCTCAGTATTTCATTATCCTTCTCTGAGCTAAGAGGGGGCATCAGAGTCCAGGGAGGCATGACACGTGAGGAGGTTGCCCAAGTTCCCACAGTGAGCAGGTGGCAAGTCAGCAGAGGGCCTGACACAAGACAGGAGCATGACACCTGAAAGCCCCATAAGGACAGGCTCGTCTCCCTCTCTGGGGTTCCTTCTAATAGTGTTTGCCTCCTTTGTTCTTCCTTCCCTCCAAAAAGGACTAAGATGGGTATGCTTTGAAGGAGACTCTGGAAAGAAGGGAAAAATTGACTTGGCTCTGCCTCAGAAAATAAACTCAGGTTTGCAGACTTAATACTGGCTCCTGGGACATCCAGGGAGGTGTATGCACTCTGGGAATTTGAAGAGTGGAGATCCATTGACTCACCCAGTAAAGTCAGTGAAGCACCCCCTACGTCAGGAGCTCCCCCTACGTCAGGAGCTCCCACTACATCAGGCACACACAGGCAACAGATAACTCACATGCTAGCCTCCTCCTGGTTCTCCCTTTTGCACAGAATGTGAAACGGCTGGGGAGGGAGGTATTGAGGACTTTATTCTAGGATGACTTACAGCCTCACCTCAGGTGGATGCTCCGCACTGCCTGGCTATCCACAAGGATGCCCATCTGTTGCACAAACCAAGTCCCCCACATCTCTCCACGGTGATGACACAGGACCCCATGGGTGGTCTTAGCAGCATTTTTAATCCATAGCTTTGAGTGGGCTTGGGGGAAGGCAGGTGGATACACATGGAACTCTCTCCCTGAGAGGTTCCTGTCCAGGACTGTGACTGGGAATTAAAATGAGGGGTAAATAGTATCATTCCAGTCTCAAAAATGGGAGATGTTGGTTTCTACTGGGCAGCTTAGAGAAGAAAGTGTCCACAGAGCAGCTGGCATGTGTGCTGGAGTAAATTAGTAAGTAAACAAAGAAGTGAATGAACTAACCAACAGTTAGGACAGGATGTGAGGAGAAAGGCACTCCAGGTGTCGAGCAGGTTATAGGCAGGAGATGAGAAGGAGCAGGCATTATCTAAAAAGGCAAAGAGAGTCTGGAGGGAACAAAGTCCTTCTTGGCCATGTTCTCACGTTGCCCAGGAAGAGCTCAGATCCTATGGAAATGTGTTTGCTTGCAGAACTCAGCCAAAACCGGCTTGAGGGACCAAAATGCTCCCTGGAGCACCATCTTCTGCTGCTGACACATTTGCTTTTAAAATTGCAACTTAGCAGGGCTCGTGGGCCCCTTCCTCTGCGATGCGGAGATTCTTCAGCCTCGAAGGGAGTGCACGCTGAGCTGTAAGGCTACTTTGGGTTGTGTGTGCAAGGTTAAACCATGCAGTCGCCCTGAAGCCTGAATTTCTCAGCTAAGCTTTGCCACTTTGCTGTTTGAAACAGCTCATTCTTCAGCGGGAAGACGAGAGTAAGATCTTTCCAGAACCCACGCGATTGTTGATTCCCAGTTGACTTCCGTTTTTTCAAGGCTCTCGACCTGCCTACGTGTGTTTTCAGGTCCATCCTGGTTCCCAGGCCAGCTGCAATGCTGGAGACAGAATCCCAGTACTACACACACACACACACACACACACACACACACACCCTCAATGGCCGTCAAGCCTAGTCCCGGCACCTGGCATAAATCAGGCCATCTTGGTCTCCACTCCTATATGGGAAATCATGCCAACTAGGCCTCACTGCTGGGTGCCTGGATTCCTTCTCTGGAATCCAGCGTCCCATCCTTGAACTACATCCCTACATGTTACCAGACCACCTCGATACAAGCCTCACTTGTTTCTTGAAGGTACAGCTGTCATGAGCCCCGCCATTCACTAGCCAGGCTCTCAAGAGGCGCCAAGCTGAACATTGCACAGTCAGCTGATGTTTAATCACCAGAACTGTCCCTGTGAGACAGGCACGATGATCACCCCCCACCCCCATCCAGCTTAGATGCAAAGCAAATATGGAATCAAGAAGGGAATAACTGTGGCCTTTTAGTTTCATTGCACTTTAACTTTTAAGTGGAAAGAAATTTAGAGATTTTAATCTTCCATTTAAAAAAAAAGTGATAATGGAGAGAAGTTTGTGTACCTTATATTAGTAGTATTTTATGTTGCTGGCCTTGCATGATTTGGAATATTTTGTCATCATTGGGCCCATTCCAATCTACAGGTCATTTATCTTATTCGATGTGCTGAGTATATTTTGAGATGGAAAACCAAACAGGGTGTAGGGTGCATTGTGACCTTTGGGTTAACTCAGACAGCATTCTGTTCTGAGACATTTGGTCAAACTTCACTCTGATTGTTTCTGTGAGGGTGTTTTTTAACATTTAAACCAGTCGACTGAGGGAAGCAGATTGTCCTCCCTAATATGGCTGGGCTTCATCCAATCAGTTGAAGGCCTAAAGAGAATAAAAGTCTGACCCAAATAAGAGGAATGCTTCTGTCTAATGGCCTTTGAACTGAAGCATCAGCTCTTCCTGGCTCTACAGCAGTTTCTGGCCTTTGGACTTGAACTGGGACATAGGCTTTGGAGATTTTGGATTTCTTACCCTCCATCATGCTACGAGCCAATTCCTTATAACTCTCTCTCTCTCTCTCTCTCTCTCTCTCTATATATATATATATATATATATATATATATATATATATATATATATGTATGTATATATATATGATTCTGTTTCTATGGAGAATCCTAATACAACATTGAATGAAAAACTTTGATTTATATGTACTTTATAATCCCATTTTATCCCCACATGCATGGTCTCCTTCCCCCAATATTCTGCAGAAGCCCTACTGATGTGGCGAGGTGTGGGGAGTAGGAAAGCATTCTAGGGGTGTCTGGGTGGCTCAGTGAGTTAGGCATCTGCCTTCAGCTCAGGTCATGATCTCAGGGGTCCTAGGATCGAGCCATGCATTGGGCTCCCTGCTCAGTGGGGAGTCTGCTTCTCCCTCTCCTTCTGCCCCTCCCTCTGTTCATCCTATGGCTCTCTCTCTCAAATAAATAAATAAAATCTTTTTTAAAAAGGAAACATTCCATTGATCTATGGTTAAGTCTCCGTCTTTTTTTTTTTTTAAGATTTTATTTATTTATTCATGATAGACATAGAGAGAGAGAGACAGAGAGGCAGAGACACAGCCAGAGGGAGAAGCAGGTTCCATGCCGGGAGCCTGACGTGGGAATCGATCCCGGGACTCCAGGATCACGCCCTGGGCCAAAGGCAGGCGCTGAACCGCTGAGCCACCCGGGGATCCCAAGTCTCCGTCTTTTAGTAAGCCTCATCCTTAGGCTGTGACCTGTGACCTTCACCGTGCTCCCCCCACCCTTAGGAGGGCCAGAAATTTTATAGGGTGCTGGAGTTGGTACTCTGCCTCCCTCAGATCAGTTAGGGTCTAGCAAACACCCCAGCAGATTAGGCTTTGCTTAACTAGTTTCTCTTGAGGCAGGTCTTGTCAAGAAGAACAGGTGTATTTCAAAATGGTTACTCATCCCCTCCCCACACTGGAAGCTTAAAGGGGACTTTCTCCAGTATTCACTAGGGGAACCTGACAGGGATCCTGGAGGTAAGATTCCCGAAAGTGTGGGAGCTTCCCCTAAGACTAGGGCCCCCTGGAGTTTTTAAGGCTCCGACTTGTCCCCATGAAGCCTCCAAAACTTCATCATTAACAGGTTAGTTTTCCTACCCCAGTACAGATGCCAGGTTCTGTGAAGTTTCCTGCCATGGACCTTCTACTCCAGTAAGTTGTAACTCTAGGTAGCCACCTGTCAACCTTTTCAATTTAGGGGGCGGCGTGGCTACGGTCTGTCTAGGACCTCAGTTCTCAGATGGATCTAAGAGACATTTATTTTCAGTCTGTTCAGCTCTCTTTGTGTGACCATGAGACAACTTCTAAGACGCTTCCATACCTGACTGAAAATCAAAAGTCTGCATTTGCTTATCATTTAATTTTTTAAAGATTTTATTTATTCATTCATGAGAGACATGGAGAGAGGCAGAGACACAGGCAGAAGGAGATGCAGCCCGATGTGGGACTCAATTCTGGACCCCAGGACCATGACCTGAGCTGAAGGCGGAGGCTCAACCACTGAGCCGCCCAGGTGCTTCTGTTTATCTTTAAATAACTACCAGTTCAGGAAGGCTGGTCACATTAGGCCCTATTTATAGATTTAAAAGCTGAGATCCAGAGAGAATACTTCGCTAGCCAGGAATAACACTGACAATTGTCCAAGTTAGCATGGAAGTTCAAGAGTCTGATCGGAAATTCAGGGCATTTTGTGCTGAAACAAGCTGCCAGTCACCCGCTGGTGGAGTGACACTATATCTACCATTTAAGCTTGCCTGATCTCAGATTTTGCAACTGTGAAATATTTAAACCATTAAACACACTTCGTAATTTTATATTATGTCCAAACAATGTTTATATCCCATCCAGATCTCCTGGGGATAGGGGTGGCTTGCTATAATGCAGCTGAGTAGTGTTCTCCTGCAAATATGCTGCTTTAATAATGTGATTAAGCACTTTATAAATGGAAGTCCCTGTGTCTTGTGGACATGGAGGGGAAGGAGTAGGGGGCAGTGAGGTGGGAGCAGGTGCAGAGCCCATTAACCCAGCTCGGCCCACACCTTAAATGGCCATGATGTATGGCACTGCCTGGCAGCCCTGGATTTCTCTTTCTTTTTAATCATTAACCTTGTGAGCAAAAGTCTTCTTATTTTAATCTTCAAGGTTGCAGCAAGTCTTCCCATCTGTAACTGCTTGGTTCCCAGATGGAAGCCAACAGAAGTTCTCTCTGCTGTCAGCCCAGACACATGATGTCTTTGACAGATCTTTTGCTAAAAACAGAACTTGCTGTTTCCAAGGAGCAATGGAAGGGACACTGGAAGCAGAATGCCGATTCCAGAGGGTGTGGAGACCACATGCAGATGATCTCAGTGTGTGGGTGCCAGCTGCGGAGATGTTGGGGACAGGCTGAGCTGAGAGCTCCAGAGGCAACGAGTGGAAGAAGGAACAGATCTCACTTTGAAGTAAGGGTATTTGTTTGGGTTCAAATCCTGACTCTGCCGTCTGAGAGTTGGGTGGACTCTGGGCAGTCTGGCTTTGACCTTCAATCCCTCATCTATAATGTAGGGATCATCATGCCCAAGTCACAGGTCTTGGCCAATATTTGAAAAAGTGCAGTATCTGTCAATGTCTCCTTCCTATTTTCTTCTTCCATCTCTCCCATCTTTTCCTTCCCTCCTCCCTTCCTACCTTCTTCTTTTTTAGACTATTTCCTTCTTCAGAGTGATCCAATCGGGAAAAGCAAGATTGGAACAGGAAAGGTCTTGTTGTGCGTTGTCTCCCTCAATTAGATACAGAGTTTGGGATCTAAAGTAAGGTGGGAGATTAAGCGGTGTTTGTGGTGGGTCACTGTGACTGTCTCCACACCAGGAAAGCTGGGTCGGCTTGGGTAGCCTGGGGCAAGTCCAAACAGTATGTCTGGTTTCTATATCCATGGAAAGGGACTAATGTCCCTGGCTTTCTACATGTAATTCCTAAGACTCACGACAATGAATGAACATGTTTTGTTTTGTTTGAGAAAGTAAAACACCATGCAAAAATTATGCTTTGTAACTAACATCTATTGGCAACAAGTGTTTGGCCTAGAGTCAGGGAGTATCAACATAGGGAAGCCATTTAATTAGAGAAGCCCCTTTGTTTACAGAAGCAGAAACAGAGTCTTGAAAATTCAAATTCAAATGATTGTTGCTGAATTGTCACTCCACATTCTCACATTCCTGATATTTTCTATAAAAGAATGATCCAGGAACTCCTGGGTGGCTCAGTTGTTTAAGTATCTGACTCTGGTCTCAGCTCAGGTCTTGATCTCAGGGTCGTGAGTTCAAGCCCCATATTGGGCTCCATGCTGGGCGTGGAGCCTACTTAAAGAAAAAAAAAAGAATAATCTAATATCAAAAAACAAACAAACAAAACAAAAAAACTATCAAGTGCCAGAATTTTCTAGAAATCCAAGTACTAATTTATCTAAAAAACCTCAGAATCTCGATTTTTCCAAGACTATTCTGGCTTCATGTGTTTTTTGTTATTGTCAGAAATGATGGCTTAAGTACATGAATAAATGCATTTTGTCTAGAAGTATTTTAGAAGGCATTTCAATAATGATTGAATTTTTAAAACTTATCAATACTATCATACTTAAAACCTAGCAGTATTCTTTAATATCATCAAATATAGTCACTCTCAAATGTGCGTACAAAATATATACATATATATGCACTTGCATATATTTGAAATATACATGCATTTGTATATATATAAAGTATAAGCAATTTACATATTTAATCATATATAAATAGTGTCCATATATCTCAATTGATTAATCTATCTCTTAAGGGCTTACACATTTATCCTCCATCTCTCATCTCCATCCTAGAACAGATCATTTATCTTCCAGAGATTCTTACAGTCTATATTTTGAAGGGTCCATCAAACATGATGTCCATTAACTTTTTCCTCCGTCCTCTGTGTTTTCTGTAAATTATAGTTGGAGCTGAAAGCTTGATCAGATTCAAATTTGATGGTTTTGGCAAGAATGCTTCACAGGTGGTGTTGTGTTCCACTATCAGTGGACACATTGTCTGATGGGCCCTTTTATGACATTAGCAGGCACCAATGTTCAGTGCCTAGATCCATTACAATTTGAAAAATGGTGATATTCTATTTTATCATTTGTTCTTCACATACTAACTGGAACAATTTCACACAGAGAAACTTCCCTTCATCAACTATTTGGTAACTCATTGGTACAGTCATAGAGAAAAGGCAGATTAAATACTTGATTCTCTTCCTTTCACATTTTTCAAATGATTTGATTCGAGGGCGTGTACCAACAGGTCACCTGGTAAGGTATACATTTTGTGTCACTGTAAGCGCAAGGACTTGAACACACTAGATGTCCTGTTTTACAGGTTCTCCCTACTGTTGCTCAGATTCCCACTCTGGTCAGCAGGAACCATTGCAAGTTGGGTCATCTGTCCTTTAAATACTACTCTAGCAATTGGATGACTTCCTCATCTGCTCATTTGAAATATACTTTGTGCTGATCTTGGACATTTCCAAGAAGCTCTACTTCCTTTTAACGAGAAATAGTATTTGGAAACCACAACCTAGGCACGAGGAATGCTCGTTGACACCGGGAAGGTGACTACTTCCACACCATTTCAGAGGACTGGGCTAAGGAACACTTTTTAAAATAAAACGCATTGTAAATACATACTGATGGTTTTGGCTTAAATTCCGGGCTTCAGATTTTTATTTAAATCCCTTACCTTATATTAGTACTTCTTCTCTTACATGCTGAGAATCCAGATTTTCAAAGAGATCAGAAAAGACAGTATTGGAATATCCCACGTTGACTCATTTGTTTATCACACGATATGCAAATAATAGCCTCAGAGTAATAACAACACCACATCATCAGCATTTGTGATTCCTTATCCTGGGCATCAGGCTATAGTAGTTCATTATGCAGGCGATCTTACTGGTGATCTCTCTCTTATCTCACACATACACTTACATATACACACATTTCTCTGTATACATAGGTATATACACATATGTGCGTGTACATATACACATGGACTTATACATGTATATCACATACATGTGTAGGCACACATATATCTATGTGTACATAAATAAATGTATATATGTATGAAGAAAGAGACTTTATATCAGTTGGCCTATGAAAGAGTTCTATACCAAAACTATTTTCAGAAACAAAAATCTTTTTTAAAAATGTAGACATGGTTTATGTATGCAATGGAATATTCCTCAGCCATTAGAAATGACAAATACCCACCATTTGCTTCAATGTGGATGGAACTGGAGGGTATTATGCTGAGTGAAATAAGTCAATCGGAGAAGGACAAACATTATATGGTCTCATTCATTTGGGGAATATATAAAAAATAGTGAAAGGGAATAAAGGGGAAAGGAGAGAAAATGAGTGGGAAATACCAGAAAGGGAGACATAACATGAGAGACTCCTAACTGTGGGAAACGAACTAGGGGTGGTGGAAGGGGAGGTGGGCGGGGGGTGGGGGTGACTGGGTGACAGGCACTGAGGGGGGCACTTGATGGGATGAGCACTGGGTGTTATTCTATATGTTGGCAAGTTGAACACCAATAAAAAATAAATTTATAAAAAAAATAAAAATGTCAACATCAAGTGTCTATGTATTTTAACAGAAACACTTAAAATCTCTTTATATTATCTCAGTATTAAAAATAAGAAGAAATTCAGGGCACCTGGGCAGTTAGTCAGTTAAGTAGCCAGCTCTGGATTTCGGCTCAGGTCATGATATCAGGGTCATGGGATTGAGCCCTGGATCAGGCTCTGAGCTCAGCACAGTCTGCTTGAGATTCTCTCTCCTTCTCTCTCTGCCTCTCCCCTCACTTGTGCGTTCTCTCTCTCTCTCTCTCTTTCTCTTTCTCAAATAAATAAATAAAAATTTTAAAAACAGAATTTCTCTTAGTACATATGCACACTCTTTAATCAAATGCATTTGTGACTTTAATACAGCATTACTGGTATTTTCTGAAGAATATGTTTGTAAGTCTTACTAGTTTGTTCATAAAGTTGCCCAAAATCTTTTTCAAAGATACAGTGTGTGGATAGTAAATTGGTGATTACAAGGACCCAAAAATTGTCTCTTTTCTGGAGACCATTTTCATTTTAATTGAGAAACCTCTCTCACTATATATAGGCCAGGAGATACTCTAGTAAGCTCAGAGTAAATTTTGCTAAATGAAAAATATTTTCTATTCCATTTTTATGCTGAAATATGTAAAAATGTTGGCATAAATATTGTTATCATTACAGCCACTTTGCCCCCAAGCAGAATGCTTTTCAACAATGTATGTATGCTTATAAGACAAACTATGTCAAATAAGTAGTTTCTATTTTGATTCTCTGAATATTTTGCTAAATTTAGAACTGCAAAATTAGGGCCACCTGGGTGGCTCAGTCAGTGAAGCGTTTCCCTTCTGCTCACGTCATGATCTCAGGGTCCTGGGATCGAGCCCCACGTTGGGCTCTCTGCTCAGTGGAGAGTCTGCTTCTCTCTCTCCCTCTCCCTCTCCTCTCCTCCCACCCCACTCATGCTCTCTATGTCTCTCTCAGATAAATAAATAAAATATTTTTGGAAGAAAAAGAACTGCAAAATTATAGGCTTGTTTCTATCTTACTCCATTTTAATACAGATTATTAATTTATCCAATTAAAAAAAAGCGTTACACCAGAAGATATTTTTTCTCTCACAAGGAGCAATCTTAACATTTCAGAGTTAAATACAGTACATGCTTTGAGCTCCACTTAAGTTTTTTTAGTCCTCCCCTTGCTTTTGCAAGGATCCATTTTAACATCTCCCTATTTGCAAGCTTTGCTTACAGTCATTGCAATTTGCTTTGAAGC
Organism: Vulpes lagopus; assembly: GCF_018345385.1. Lineage (NCBI taxonomy): Eukaryota > Metazoa > Chordata > Mammalia > Carnivora > Canidae > Vulpes > Vulpes lagopus. The sequence continues at coordinate 7,775,448 of NC_054832.1, read as the reverse complement.
TTCAAACACTTCAGGTTTTCAGTATTTTGAATTAAGACTTCCAAGTTATTTTTTAACACATGATACCACAGTGTAGAGGACTAGTAGATAATAAAAGTTCTAAAGTACTGCCAGGCACTTAGGTTTGTTTAGAAAGTGGTTCTTCGGAGTTTCAAAGGTTTTTAAATTGGATCAATGTGAAGCAGCCATGAAGGAAAGCACATAGATTAGATGGTGACAATTCTAGTTACTTATTTGAATAACATTTTTAATTAGGTAGCACTGCAACCAATTCCAAGTATATTTTGGCTTCATAATTGTTGGATTCTTTTAATGTAATAACACTATATGTATTACAAAACTATGTTTCACTAAAATGTCATAATATCACCGCCAAAAAAAAAAAAAGTTTTGTCTTCAGTTTTGAATTTTCACTGAATTTACAATAGCATGCACAATAATATTAGGGGTTCTGTCTTTGAAGAACTAAGCTTCCAAACCTTTACTTTGTTCTATGTTTAGATGGAGAAAGGGATTCCAGAAATTAATTGATTTTCTCCATATCATTTCAATGTTTGCAAAGTTCTTTTGATGGAGGCGGAAACTTAGCAGTTATTTTTCCATTTTCACACAGCCACAGGAAAATGTGGAATCAAATGAGTAAAATCATCCAATCTAGATGAAAGGTCATGCTTTCCAGAGTAATTGTGCCATCTGCAGCTGTTTGGGTAAAGTCACCACATTCAGGCACCGTCTCCTTAAGGTAATTACTGCATTCTGAAGTAGATGATGGAGCTTTCTCAGCAGATCTGTTAAAGTCTGGATGTTGTATGGTCAGTTATTTTATTCTCAGCCCCATGGTAGGTAGTAAATGTTGACAAAGGACATGTTTACCATCGAGCCTCTTAGGAAAAACTAAGATTATATTTAAATTTCCCTTGAATGTTAGTTTTGGGGATTATTGCTGGAATCAACAGTTTGTTCTAAAACAAATAACCAAATTTCACCAAATGTAAAGCAATAAAATTATTGTAGCCATACACCCTATAATAAATGGCAGAACCAAGGGAGCAAAGGCATTCAGATCGCTTCTCATATTCTCTGTGGAAGGACTGCAGCCTCCACATTATATATATATTTTTTTTCTTGTATTATTGTAGTCTAACTTCCCCATGCTTTCTGCTGACATCCCCACTGACACTGTGACAGCTGTGGGCATTGTACCTGCCATAGCACCCAGCACAGCTGGCCGGTGCATTAAGTGGCGGGAAGGTACACAGGTTCCCACTGCCACGCATGACCAAAGGAATCCCTTGAGTCAGACCTCAATTGACTGTCTTCCCTAAATGGCTCCTGGAAAGGGTCAAGAAAGGTGGATTACGGCAGACTGCCTTTCAGATTTAACCACATGTGAACTCCACAGGAGAGAACTCCATCCACTGCAAAGATGAGACTGTGGTAGAAATTAGGAGGACAAAATGGAACCCTACAGGGGTGCCTGGATGGCACAGTTGGTTGAACATTCAACTCTTGATTTCAGTTCAGGTTACAACCTCGGGGTCATGGGATGGAGCCCCAAACTGGACTCCATGCTGAGTGCAGAGTCTGCTAGAGATTCTCTGTCTCTACCTCTGCCCCTTCCCCTGCTCACACACTCTCTATAAACAAACAAAAACAATAAAAGAAAAAAAAGCCAAAAACAACAACAAATGAACTCTATAAAACCCGCCCAGATGATTTCATTGGGACTATTATTAATAACAGTACTTAAAAATCAAAACCCCAGGATACACGATGAACCAGACGGCATGCTGGGACAGCAGGCATAATCCTAGAAAGACCCAGAATGTTAATGATTAGTATTCCTATTCAGGCTCCATGCCTAAGTCAATAAATGTGAGTAGGTATGTGGGTACATTCTTATACTTTATATTTTAGTCCCTGAGAATTAACAGATGATCATATTCTGGCTTTGAGGCACTATGTATGAGTGAAAGAGCACTGGACCAGGAAAAATACAATCCGATGACTAGTTTCAACCAATTACAACTATGTTGCTTAGGATAACTCTCTGAGCTTCAGTGTTCTTATTTGTAAAAGGGGCCTCTTGACATGTGTGAAAGATGAATGAAAAAAGTATGTTTCACAGAGCCTTGGACTCTCTCTCTCAAATAAATGAAAAATCTAAAAAATGTGGAGAGGCACCTGGGTGGCTCAGTTGGTTAAGCATCTGCCTTTGGATCAGGTCATTATCCGAGGATCCAGGGATCGAGCCCTGCATCAGGCTCCCTGCTCAGCCAGGAGTCTGCTTATCTCTCTCCCCCTACTTGTGCTCTCTCTCAAATAAATGAAAAATAAAATCTAAACAAACAAAGAGCCTCTGAACCACAGAGAACAGGGCACGAGCAGGAAAGATCTTGCTCTCCAGCTAAACCTGCATCTCCCATTGCTACCCCAGTGCATTCCTCATCCTTCTGGTAGTAGGACACCCGTGTGTCTCCAGACACCACCTGCTCTTTCACACATCTGGGATACAACATGTGCTCCCCTCCTAGGTGGGGATGCCTTTCTCCCTTATTGTTCCCTGGAGAAAAGGGAGCATTTTCCTCTGGCTCCTTCAGGGTGGGAAGAGTGAGCCTCAGTGCAACCTTTCCCAGCTCTTACAGAACTTGGCCATCTCCCTGGCCAACGATTGAAATGTTGGCCAGGTTATGCTCACTGGGGCACGGTGGTGGTGTCATCACTAAGGCCAGGCATGCTCATGATCAGCAGATGGTGGCAGGCCCTGGTGTCTCAGGACAGGCCTGCCTCTGCTTTGCCTCCCTCTTGCAGATTCCATGTAATTAGATGACTAACTGGGACCCGAGTTCATGTGAATACCCTCACTCTCTCTCTGCAAATAACCTGAGTGTGCAGGTGCCTAGAATCACATATGGGGTGGAGGGGCGGAAGGATGGTGAGGGAGAGCAAAACGAAAAGCCCCATCATTGCGTTGAGCCTTGGTTGCTTACTCCAGTTCAACCTTTGAGAGAGATCTCTGTACTGGGTGTTGCACACGGCGTGGCTCTTAGTCAACTGGTTCTGATTCCTATTCTTGTTCCTTGTACGTACTTCTCTTGGAAATGCAAAGGGGGCCACCAGATGCTTGACAGGCAAGACTCAGTCTCCCCCAGCCTTGTGTCTCTAACCTTTACCTGTCATGCAACCCCTCTACCCTCCTCTCAGAGGCCACCTCCAAGAAACTTCCCTCACGCCCCTGTTCAGATGTCCTTGCCCCCAACTAGGTTCTCGTGGCATTTTGCTCACTTCTCTAACACAACCTACATTTTATTCCCCAACACGGCACTGATTTGTGTACACAGCTGTGTCCCCTTCCATACTTTCAATTCCACAAGGAATTTCTATTCTCTGTTCATCCTCCTGAGCTCCCAGAACTACATCTGGGAAATAACAGGCCCTCAATAAATGTGTTGAAGGAACATTAATTTAACATTACCCGCATGCTACCTGCATTTATTCCCCAAAGGGGAATACATATCTGCCATTTCCGTACTTTGTACCTTGAGAGAAAGCTAAAAGAAGAGGCTCAGGGAAAGCGTATCAGGATTCTTGATCTAACTTTAAAAAGCCTGCAGCCACTGTAACATTTCTTTTCTATCTTCCCTGAGAATGTTCATAACGTCTGTGAACTTTATTCAGGCTGTTAAAGGTTATACACTTCTCCCAGCACCGCTTCACTTTCCCGAAGTTTCGCTACATCACCTCAGATGTGTTGGGAGGAAGTTGTGTCACCAGACTGCCCCGCCAAGTAAACAGTCTTCAAAGCCGTGCAGCCGGAGCTTCCACTGAGCTGAGCAGCTGCAGGTTCAGGCGCTAAACTGGGCTTGCTGGGATCTGTGGCCCACTGGGAGCACCGGTTCAAGTAGAATGTTCCTCTCTTCCTTTATCTCCAGCACCAACACATCCTTAGCCAACTACACCTGGACCCTTTCTCAGCTGTCCCTGGCCCCCACCCCCAGCTGCACCTGGGTCCCTCTCAGCTACACCTGGGTCCCTCTCAGCTGCACCTGGGTCCTCTCAGCTGCACCTGGGTCCCTCTCAGCTGCACCTGGGTCCCCCTCAGCTACACTAGGCCCTCTTAGCTACACCTGGGCCCTCTCAGCTGCACCTGGGTCCCCTCTCAGCTACACCTGGGCCCTCTCAGCTATACTTAGGTGCTCTCAGCTGCACCTGGGCCTCCCTCAGCTACCCTAGGGGACCCAAGTATAGTTAGCTAAAGACACGTTGGTGCTGGAGATATGGGAAGGGAGGAGCATACTATTTGGGCCAGTGCCTGGGGACCTCCCAGTAGAGACCGGTGTGGCCAAGTGGCCATGAGAACACCTCTCACCATCTCATGAAATGTGGGGTTACGTGGCACAACCTTCACATCTCAAGGTGCAGAATGTCAGGTCTTTGGCATCAGACTGGTGAAGAACAGCTGGTGCCATACAGATTTTGTCTGAGTGGAGCTAACCTATCAGAAAGCCCAAGCACCACAAGTCCTATCCCTTTTTTGGTCCTTATCTCACCAGGATAAGTGAAAGGACATCATCCTCCATGTGTCTTACCCACAGGCCCCAAATACCAAGTGGGCTTCTCCAAGGACTAACTTGGAGGAACACAAGGAAGCCCAATGCTGGCCCCCCCCCCAAGCCTTGTTCTAGAATTCCGCATCCATCAGTATTTTAGGGGACCCATTTGCTCCCACTGCCTCACTGCTCTGCATTACTTAGGGGCTCCCTCGAGCTCCCCCCCCCCCATCCTGTGCCTCCCTTGTACAATCCTGGTGACAATGACTGCGATGATAGAAAATGTAAAGTGTGTGGAGGAGATTACATGCTCAATAAATGTTTGCTACTGCCATTATTCACGGACATTTCCCTTTTTAAAATCACATAAGCTCTCGTTCTCTAAGTCTCTTTGTCTGTAAAATGCCATTAATTATTTTGCAGATTAAGTAAGGAAAAAAAGAGATGAAGCCCTCAGCACTCAGTAAACATCACCTCCCATATCCCCGTTGAAATGTATTATTCTTACAAATGCATTTCGAGTTCTGTTCCATGCTGTGCCTACGACAAAACAAGAATATATCACAGGTACTTGGCTACAGGATGGGTCGCATACAAATCATATGCGACATGTGTCCCCCGCTGAGATAAGCACAGGCACGTTGCATACCTGTCCCTCTCAAGGCCCTCACCAATTCAACAAAGACTTTAATGGATCACCCCAGATCCCAAAGAACCACCTCCTCTCCTATCTTAAGCTGCGTATAAATGATACTTGTTTGCATATTTTATCTCAGATGTGGAGAGGGATTTGAAGACAGAAAATCTGAATGCCCTAAACCAGACCTATCAGTTACAGACCTCAGGCTCTATGCCTCAGTTGTCTTCTATGTCCAGTGGTTGTGGATCATGCCTCTCACAGCACTGCCCTGAGACGTGTGCGTGGGGACACACATGACAGTGCTTGGAAAACAGGGATGTGGTGTGAACAGAATGTCATGTTGAGAGTGAACCCAGGCTGATGGGACAGAGGGAGGCCACCTTGCGGACACACTAGTTCAAAGGAACCCAAAACTCAAGAAAACTGATGCCACCCGTACCTGTTTCAGAATACGCAACCAATAGCCTTCTCCTGGTAAAGTCAATTTGCAAGACATCGGGAGCTTTCAGTGACTCCACTTCTGGAATTCATGGCTCTGGAAATATTGTTGTACTATTATTATCCTTATCAGGCTCCCACGATGTGCTGGGGTGGGGGGAGGAACACGCTATTTAAGACAGCCCACCGCTGCTTCTCCCTTCTCAGGCGTGGCGTGATTCATCTTGAGATGAGACAGTGTCACTGTTTATGAGAACACATTGATGTGTCCTTTTGGTGAAGGAAGTCGGGTGCCCCAGGCCGAGTCCAGATGAGCAGAAGGGGAGGCAAAGAGAGAGACAGTGTGCTTTATACCCTAATGGGAGGACCCCGCAGCCTGGGAAGCTAAGACACAGGGAGAAAAGTAGAGGGCGGTTATGTTAGAGACCCCCAACAACCCGGCAGCAGGAGGGGTTGCTAGGAGCTGAAGGGCACTGGCTCCTGGCACTCAGTAGAACCCTGGTGCTGCTGCTCTGTGCCCCCTGATGATCAACTGCGCCCCAAAGCCTTATCTGAAAGCATGTCATGACTGGTAGCTTCCTGAAAGCATCTGGGGCACCTTGAAAGAGAGTGAGAGAGTGAGAAGCAGAAGCTAGCCTGGGCAAATGGAAGGAAAGAGCACCTGTACTCTGGGAGGCAGGTGGGTGCCCAGGGCTACCCACAATCCTCGGAGAGCCGAAAGTGGGAGAGGTGAGTGAGCAGGGGCATGTGTAAGCCGCTGCACTTCATCACCACAGGAATCTCAGAAACCCCAGGGGAGAGAACAACCGCATGGTGTGGGGCCTCAGACAGTCGTGTTTAAATCTGAAAGGAAAGCTTATCCCCAGACTATGCCTGTGCGTAACTTAAACCTCTGGGAGGTGGATTTCTGGGCTACACTGATTTACCCTCTGTCTAAAAGGGGAAGTGGTAAAATCAGAGAGGGAGACAAACCATAAAAGACTCTTAAGCCTAGGAAACATACTGGGGGTGGCTGGAGGGAAGGGGGGTGGGGGGATGGGGTAACTGGGTGATGGGCATGAAGGAGGGCACGTGATGGGATGAGCACTGGGTCTTCTATAAGACTGATGAATCACTGAACCCTACCTCTGAAACTAAAGACACACTATATGTGCATCAATTGAATTTAAATAAAATTTTAAAGTAAATAAATTAATAATAAGTGAATGAATGAATGAATGAATGGTGAAGTGGGGGAGGAAGCAGAGAGATCACCACAGGCAGCCGCCTCATCCTGGTAAGAAGGAAGCAGACACGTGGGTGGGGGCAGGAGGGTGTTGTCTCTCAAACAGCTCACTAGCTTACTGAGCAAGGTAATTTGATAAGGTGCAGTAGCAGGTTTTTATTTACTTGTTTGTTACCTTGTTGACAACAGTTGGATTTGCAGAAATCAGGAAACCCAGCCTACTTGACCACCCCAGGCTCTGGGCACCCTCCCACTCCTCAGCAGGGGCAGGGAGCACAGCTGGCTCCACCTCCCTGCCACCCCACGCTCCACGTCTTCCTCCACTCCACCTGTCCCTCTGGGCTCCTCCCGTGTCCAGGCAGGAATGAAAGAGGAAAGAGGCAAAAAGGATCTTTATTTAGCCTGAGTATGTGAGGCCACCTTGGTTGCTAAGTGTCCTGTTACGGCAGACATTCAAAGGCCAGCTCTTTCTGGTGGGAGGACTCTGAGGGTTTTGAGCACCCCCAGCCCACACCCGCCGGGCGACCCTGCATGTTCACCAAGCCTCAGGCCAATCCCTGCTATTGCAGACCGGATCCAAATTGGTCCTGTCTTCGTGTTCTTCATCATTGGCTTAGATTGGGGGGCCCCGATCCCCTCCTCTATGGGGTGAGGGAACGACAGATTGCCAAGTCTTCGGCTTTTCAGAATTGTCTCCAAAGACACCTCCACAGTGGCTCTCCAGCCTTTCCTCCCACGCACGGCGATGCTCACTGGATGTGTGTGTGCACTTCACGGTGAAATGGGCCCTCCGACCCCACGGGGCACTTGCCATCCATGTGACCTCGGCCAATTTGCTTTACCTCTCGAGTCCTTAGTTTCTTTATTGGTAAAAAGGGGATGAAGCTAATAGTATCTACCCCAGGGGTGATGTTAAGGTTAAAACAAGTGAGAGCAGTGTCTGCCCATAATCGTAAATGTTAGCAGCTCTTTTTATGATTGTCCTCGGCTGTGGGTTCTTAGCCAGAACTCTGAAGCACTAGAAGGTAACCCATTTAATACCTGGCATCGCTCAGATGTCTTCTAGTTTAATCACCTTGTCTTCTCATGAGGAAAGAGAGGCTCAGAGGCCCTGGGAAAGACATCCAGCCTTCCCTCATGTTCTCTCCTGCTCTCACTCCACATTCACAACGTGAATTATATATTTTGGAGTGTGATTGCATTTAGTTTACCATTTGATTATAGAGTGTGTAATCCTTTTCCCTATAATGGGATGCTGAATAAGACTCTTCTTATTTCCAAGGAATTAAGGCTTAGAGCTGAGAACAAGGAAGCCCTAATTACCCACATTCTAAAGATGACTATAAACAATTAGACTTGGACTTCTCCCCCAGGGCTTGTGAAGGCTGAAGAACCTGTTGTACAATAGTCTTCAAGCATCCCACTCTCCCGCCCGAGCTACAAAGGGAGAGAGAAAGGGCAGGAGCAATTGTCCTTGCTGGTTTGGCTGCTTGATAAAGTACGGAACATACAGTTAAACTTGAATTTCAGTTAAACAAATAATTATTTACTAGAAGCATCTCAAATATCACGTAAGACACACTTCTGAAACAGCCCTAGTTGTTTATCTGAAATTCCAACTTACCTGGGTGTCATGTATTTCTGTTGTTGAATCTTATAAAGCTTTATAAGTGAGAAGAGCAGCATTTTTGGTAAGAGTGGATCCTGTTCCCTCTGAGATGGCCAGGGTAAAGCACACCCCCTAGGAAACCATACACACGCCTCCTCAGAGGCCACCATCTTGGAAGAAATTGCTAAGAGCAAGTCAAGAGACAGACCAGGAATGTCTCTTCATCACTAATATATAGTCAATTGCAAAATAGGATCTCTGCTTCCCCCAGACTGAGAGAGGCTGGACCTAGACAAGGAGGAGGAAGGAAATGTCTTCTCATTTTAGGACAGGGAAGATTACCATCTCCAATCACTAACACACACACACACGCTATGGCACCAAAGGACCAGGAGAAACGTAAATGCAGAACACATGATCACACACCCCTCCCATGTCAGGTCATTTGATATGAAGTCTAAAAATGGATTTCAGGCTTTGAGTTTTAGTCTGGAACCCACTTTTAATGATCAAAAAAGGGCAGAATTTCTGCTTCCAGGGAAGTGGAATAGAGAGGTACTTTATCCTATTCCGCCTACTAAGTATAACTAAGAACCCTTGATGCTGTACATAAAACAAACAAAAAGAGACTGAAGGGTAGAAAGAAGATGGACAAATGAACAAGCCAGGAACATCATGACCGAGGAACAATAGAGTGATACATCCCCCGGTTATTTTGGTTTGCCTGTTAGTTTGCCTCTTATAGTCTTGACTGGATACTGAAGAAACTAGCAACCCAGAATTCCTATGGGTGGGGGGGGAGGGGAGGAAAAAAAAAGCAGGCCCATGAAAAACCTGCTCTTTTTTAGCCAAAGGACATGAAAAGGGATCACCTAGGAAGATAGCAAACTTGCAATGATTTCCCTACTCTCACCAAACACCACAGAAAAAAGCTGTTGAACCCACTCTCAGTCCCACCAATAAAGGCCATGTAGACAGCATAGACTCCACTCTTGACAGGCTAGAATAAGGCGTGCAGCTCCCTTGCTGGGGTAGAGCCAGACAGCTAAGTGGAGAGCCAAGTCTTTCCTCACGACTCAGCAGTGAGCCCCTCTGTCCATGCCCCCTCCCCTCCTCTGAGGTGTCAGTGGGGACCACCAGGGGAGGCGGTAATGAGAAGTTTCTCCCACACTGCACTGGGTTGGCATCAGAGAAGACCTAGTGAAGAGTCAGGACTTGCACACAACTGATCATCCATACTGAGGTACTCCACCCATAGGATCAGGGAAGGCCATGATGGAGCAGCAGTGAGGTGTCTTCCCCCCTCCCAGATGATGCAGTATCAGCAGAGGCTGAGTGGGAGCCAGAACTCCCACACCCTAGCAGTAGTAAGGAGCACCTCCTTCACCTACAGATGCCAATGGAGGCTGGATGGAGAAGCCACAGTTCCACCCCATCTGGCAGTAACGAGGTGGTACCACACTTCACCCATCACACTAGTTTCAGAGGGTGCTCACTAACCTAAAAAAAAAAAATAAGTAACATCCTTAGAAGACTCTCCCAGCCTAACACCCAAAATATCCTGGTTTCAACTGAAAATGGTACTTCATTTCCAGAACCAGGAAGATCTCAGACTGAGTGCAAAATAATACAATCAATAGATACCAACACTGAGGTGATGATGATGTTAGAATGATCTGACAAGAATGTTGTAGTAATCATTATAAAAATTATTTAATGAACAGCTGCAAACACACTTGAAACAAATATAAAAATTAAATACTTCAGCAAAGAAATAGAAGATAAAGGAACCAAACAAATTCTAGAACTGAAAAATACTGACTAAAGGAAATCCTCTAGAAAGGCTAAATTCCCTTTTCCAGAAAGGAAGTAGTGAAAGAAGGACTCTTAGAAAAACTGGAAGAGGACAGAAACACAAAAAGAGCAAAGGTGTCAAAATACAACAGATTTTCTTTCTCTTCTTAAGTTTCCTTAATTATGTTTGATGGCTTGAGTAAACATTGTAACACTGCCTGATGCAGTTCTCAGTGTATACAGAGGAAATATTTAAGATGATTATATTAATAAAGGCGGGAGGACAGAGGGACATAAAGGTAAGATTTCTACATTTTCACCCAAACTGGTGAACTGTTGACACCTTCAGATTATGATAAATCATATATATACACACACATTATATATGTGTGTATATATATGATTTATACACATGATAAATGATATATATCATGATATATATCCTATATTATGATATATTATATATGTGAGTATATATAGTGTGATACTATATTGAAATAACTACACAAAGACACAGACTCAAAAGTATTACAGCTAAATCAAAACTAGAATCCTAAAGAATGTTCAAGAAACCCACAGAGAAGTAAGACAAAGAAAAGAAGAAGAAAAAAAAACAGAACAGAAAACAAAAAATAAAATGGCAAAAATAAAATGTCTAAATATACCAATTAAAATACAGAGATTGGGAGAGTGGATTAAGAAGGAAATATTACTCAACCATATGCTGCCTATGCAAAATCACTTCAAATATAATAATTACAGAGGTTGAAGCAAAAAGAATGGAAAAAGATATACCCTAGAAACATTAACAAAAAAGTAGAAGTGGCTCTATTAATATTACATAAACTTAAGGAAGATATCAGAGACAGAGAGGGACATTCTACAATGATGAAAGGGTAAATCCACCAAGAAGACATAGCAGTCCTCAATGTATATGCACCAAACAATAAAGTTGAAAACTATATTTGGAACTGATTCAGCTGATGGAACTGAAAGATGAAACAGACAAATCCAAAATGATCACTGGAGATTTTAACAACCATCTCTCAACAACTGATTGGAACAATCAGACAAAAAAATTAGCAAAGATATAGACGTCAACAATACCATCAAGCAACAGGATATAATAGTCATGCATACACAAGTCCCGCTAACACTAGAAGAACCATCATTCTTCTCATGTCCCCACAGAACATATACAAAGATAGAGCATATTGTCAGCTATAAAACAAAATTCAACAACTTTAAATAGTTTAAGTCAGCAAATTACGTTTTCTGACAACAACAGAATCAAACTAGAAATCAATAAAAGTAAAGTAACAGGAAAATTCTAAACACTTAATTTTCAAACACTGAAAACCAAGCAACCCACTTCAAAATAATTTGTGGATGAAAGACAAAGTCTCAAGGGAATAAAATATCTTGAATAGAATGGAAGTGAAAATATTACATATGAAAATAAATGAGTCTCAGAGCAGTACCGAGAGGAAAATTTACAGCACTGCAAGGTTACATTAGAAAGGAGGAAAAGTCTCAAATCAATAATCTAAGTTCTCACCCCCAAGAGACTTAAAAACAAACAAACACAAAATAAATTCAAAGTAGGTAAAAGGAAGGAAATAACAAAGATAAAGATCTAAATTTATAAAATTTAAAACAAAAAAAGCAATGAGCCTACCAATGAAATGGAAAGCTGGTTTCTTTAAAAATAATTTTAAAAAAAAATGAAAGGTCTTTAGATTGACAAACCTCTAGCACGACTGACAAAATTAAAAATACAGACTCTCAACTACAGAGAACCTAACCTGGTGGTGGCAGAAGGGAGGTGGGTGGGGTGTGGGAGAGCCAGGTGAAGTGGATTAAGGAGTGCATCTGTCATGATGAGCACTGGGAAATGTATGGAAGTGTCGAATCATGATACTGTACACCTGAAACTCATATAGCAGCATATTAATTATACTTCAATTAAACAAATAAGAAAAAAGAGAGAAGGCACAATTTATTAATACTGGGAATAAAACAAGGATATTACTATAGACCCCGTAGACAACAAAAGGCTGTCGGAAAATACTATGAACTCTACACAGTTTGACAACATAGATGAAATGAGACTCAAAAAGTATAAACTAACCCATCTTACCCAACATGAAGTAAAATAAATAGCCTTGTAACTATTTTTTTTATTAGTTTCAGAGGTAGAATTTAGTGATTCATCAGCTGCATAGCCCTGTAAGTATTAAGGAAATTGAATTCAAACTACTGAAAAGAAATCTCCAGGCCTAGATGGTTTTACTAAAAGAAATTTACCAAATGTTCCAAGAAGAATTAACACCAGTTCGATACAAACCCTCCCACAAAAATAGAAAAAGAAGGGAACATGTGCCAACTCATTTTAGGAAACCAGTAGAAGCTTCACATCCACACCAGACAAAGACATCATTAGAAGAGAAGGCCACAGACCAATGTCCCTTAGGTATATAGACATATAAATCCTTGACAAAATGTTAGGGAATTGAATCCAACAGCTTTCACATAATTCAACACCCATTTGTGATATAAAACAAAAACACTCACAAAATAAGTATAGAAAAGAAGCTCCTCAATTTGATAAAGAGCGTCTACAAAAAAATTGACAGCTAATCTACTACTTCATCGTGTAAGATGAAATGCTTTGAGATGGCTTATCGGATAGCCCTCCTGTGGCAATGATCAATACATGACTTTTATTCATCTTATCTCCACCACAGATTTTAGATACCTTTCCTCCAGAACTTGCCCATTCCCATAAAAATCACCAGGTGCTGACGGAACTTTACCTTATTCCTCAGGTATGTTTTTCAGAGAAGCACAGTCTGAGGACTTCTGATGTACACAGGTGTCATGAGAGGATGAAAGATGACACCTACTGTGAGCCTCCCCTGTCCTCAGGGTTGTAGGCTACCACCAAAGTCTCAAAGACTTTGAGATAGATTCCGTCCCCGTTAAGATCAGAGTTGTCAAAAACAGACAAACCTGTAAATGAAAAAGACATAAGTGTAACAGGGCAAAACATGAAAAAGGAGGTGTGAGGGGACCATTTGGATGAGTGTGCTTATTTTTACTGGGCTGGGTAGGGCGAGCTGGAAAGTTGCCCAGCTTAAATGCATCTTGACATATGGGAAGCCTTTTCCCAGTCCTGCCATCTTTCTGAGACTGCTGCCACCATCCCCATTGAATTTTTAATTTCTGGTACTTGAAGATAACACAGGTACTGATTATTGTGTCACCATGAATAACCAAAAGGAAAGGGGAAAGCTAATTATTTCCCAGTGCTATGGATGCAACACACACATGATATAAGATCGCCCTGAAAAAATGTGTCATAATAATAAGAGATATAATTTGTCGAGTCCTTACTGTGTGCCAGGTGCTCTACAGAGCATTTTACAGCCACCGTCATATCTACTTCTCACAACACTACTGTAAAGAGATAATTACTGCCCCTATATACTCGGCAGGAAACCAAAGCTCAGAGAGGCCATACAGATTTCTCAGTACTACACAGATCATAAATGAGAGAGCCAGGATTCCAATCCAGCTTATAGTTGTGGATTTGATGGGGTCAAAAGATAACATCCCTCAAGTTCAAACCAACTGACGTATGGTCACATATGGAGTCAGGCAGATGGAAATCATAATGCCAGCTGTATGACCAGAAAAATTAGGCAGGAGGACATGGCTAAACTGTATGACCAAACAAACTTAATGATACTCCTCTGAATTGAAGCTTCCCTCCCTCCAAAATGCAGACCCTTACTGCATGATGCATTTTACCAAAGGACATACATTGGAATGCTTTCTCTTGGCAGGTGTACCTCGTGCAAAGGAGAGATGAGGCCAGGGCCCTCCACCCCAGTGTTCAGTAGGTAAGGGCCACGGGGTCAGCAGAAGTGCCTTAGGGAAGGCTTCTTTTTTTTTTTTCTTAATTAACTACAGTGTATTATTAGTTTCAGTGGTACAATTTAGCGATTCCTCAGTTACATATAATACCCAAAATGCTCCTTCCATCGAAGACTTCTAAAAGCAAAAACATGGAAGAAGAAACAAATGATCCCTAACAGGCCTAGGATGGGCTCTGTTAATCCATTCAGATTTAATTTTTAATCTTACCCTGCCAGGAATGAAGCTACGTCTTAGACCTCACCTCCGATACCCAGCCATTGTTCTATTGAGTGTAACCTCTGGAACTACAATGAGTAGTTCTGATTTTGGACCCAAAAAGTCCTAAAACAGAATGAGCAATCCACTCACTACAGGAACTTGGAAAACTTTGTATGTAAACTTAAAACATACCCCTAATTCTTTCTCTTGCCTTTAATTATGTTCAGGCAAATTGTCCAGTAGAGCTTCCTGGAGGTTCTGTGATATGATTTAAGAATATCAGGAAGATACTCTGATAACTTAAAACCAATCACAGAGAAATGTCCTTAAGTTGAATAAAACCACCTCCATTATCATATTTGCAGGAAAAGATTAAACTCTCAGGATAAAATCCTTAGCAATATAAATCTGAAGAATTTAATGTCTAAAGAAATTAAAAGCCCAAATCAAATTATCTTGCCTTTGTTAGTTAACAGTCTGTAGACTATGGCAAAGCCGTCCATTAGAGATTCAAACTCCCCTTTCATAATATATAGTTAGTATTTGGAAGTGGTTGCCAATTATGACACCCAGGCTCCCTTTCATCAAAATGTGGCCGGATAATTGAGTTCTGGCCAATGAAACAGGGACAGAAGTGATATGAGCCCCCATTTCCAGGCCAGGCTCATATAAAGCCTGGGCATGATCTTCCATTATCTCTCTCACTTCCCCCTCTACCTGCTGGTTTACTGACACCAAGTTCCCCGAGTCTCTGTCCACCAGGGCCCCCTGTATGGAGCAGCCACTACATCACTACCACGAATGGTATTTCATGTGACAAGTCTAAGGTTTGCTGTTTGCAGCAACTAACATTAACTTGATCAAGAGAAAGTGAAAAGAATCTAAAGTTTAGCAACCCTCATTTCTGCTGTACTAAGCTCAATTTCAGGCTATTCATTCAGAAGTGTAGGTAGCATTGAGGCTCCTTCGAGAGTTCAGTCTGGGCTGTTCATCCTCGGATCTGCTCATTCAAGACCATAGCAAACAATCTCCTTGAGCTTCATTAACCAAGAGTCCAAACTGTTAACAGGGTGCATTGGGTTGTCACAGTCCGGGCCCCACACTCATGAAATTTAGAAAACAAGTACATCTCCAGTTTTAGGGCAGTTTGCCAAACAAAATGATGTTTCTAGAACCTAAGAATCATAGCCATCAAAGAGGAAAGAGAGAAAGTGAGGAGAAAAGGGTATCCTTTTTAGATTCATCCCGGCCAGGTTGTTGCACAGTCTTACGATGGCTGCCCAGGGTTCCTGGCCTGGAAAACTAAACAGAGTTGGGAGTGATGTCCCTGGTTCCATAATGAACCACATTAGGGTACCATCTGCCATGTCAGGGAGGGACCCACCTATGCACATCTTTTCGTCTTCCAGACAGTAGCACTGGAGAGACTGCTGCTATTTGGCAAAGTTACAAATTTTACAATGGTGGCATCTCTAGTCATCAGAACTCTCTCAAGGCACTTTTCCCTCCCATCCTGCAACTTCAGAAAACGTCATCTCTCTTCCCCTTCTGAGTTGTGTCTGGCAAACCTAGTTTAGAACTGAATAAGCCCTTCAACTCACTGTAGTAAAGTCACCGCCACAATCTCTTGCTCCTGTGTCCCAATGGTCGTTGACTCTCCTTCCTGACTGGAATTGCCTGGATCTGAGATACCAACTTCCCAGCATCTTTTTTCCCTCCAATTCCCATATTCATTCCTACTGGGGATCATCTTCAATGGATTTCTGAATAGGAACTATTCAGAACTACGGATGTTGCCAAAGCCTACGACCCTAAGGGCTCAGGGAGGCTAACTACCTCTGCCTGCTGCCCTCAAGATGTTGTATCTACTCAGCTTCTCAAAGCCTCTAGTCTTCGACAACAATTATTTCTTCTGTACCTTCCTTTATTTCCTTTCTACTTAGATATACTGATATTAATTAATTTCCATCTGCCATCCTCCTACTGTTCTAGGGGGATGCAGCTGGGTTTCTAGAAGTTTCCCCTGCCTCATTTATTGGCCCTTTTCTCTGTCTAGCAAATGGAGGCCAACCTGTGTACCTAAATTACGTGACTTCTTTACTTACACTTCCCCTAGCTTTCAGATGCTATGATGTGCATTTCCAGAGTGTGTCATCTCTAAAACAACTAATCCTCATCCCTTCCCCACTCTGCTTTGTACCCATCTTTCCAGACAGCACAGGTGGAATCGGAGGAGAAGCATCATCCCATCTTTCACCAATGAGCCTACTTTGGTCTGTCACATTGGCAACCTTCAAGCACTTCAGCACATTGGCATAACTGCCGTGGACAGCTGGGCATCAGCACACATCTCAGCAGCACCCTGGAGCCGATGCCAGCCAGCGTGGTGCTCTCACTTCCTCCATAATCCTTGCCAGCTCTGAGAAAGTGCCAAGCATTGCCAGCAGCTGCTTTGATGCCTTGTAGACATGTAGGCTGGATTTGTTAGCTTCTTATCAGCTTACAAATGACTTTGACAAATTTTCTTCTTTGATTTTCTTTTTCCTTTTGAAGGAATGTTTGGATTCCTAGTGCATAGTCTTGTTTATATACCAATTAAAGCAGGAAGCAATTATCATCAATTATCATGTGAGACTAGCTACTGTCTTGTAATTACTGTGTTAATTGACATTAAGTTTAGATAGAAATTATTGTTGCCTCCTTCCAACTAAAAACTAAAAAATGGCATGTCAGGAGTGAAAAAAGAAGATCTACAAATATAATCTTCTCCTGTAAGAAAATCCACCTAGAGAACATTTTTCTTAAATGTTTGTGTATTTCTCATTTCTTAAGTCATTCCTTCATTCAAAAATTTATCACAGTGATGTGGTTAGTTAACAGCCTCCAAAATGGTCCCAAATGATCCATGTCTCCTGGTTCTCAAGCCCTCGAATAGACTTCTCCCATGTTAAATAGAACTGACCCAGACTCCCGTGATTCAGACAGTGAAAGACATTACAGTTTCCACTTTGCTCTCCTGGATTGTTCACTCTGTGAGAAGTCAGCCCCCATGTCATAAGGACACTTGAAGAACTCTATGAAGAGATCAACATGATAAGGAGCTGAGGCCTCCTACTGATGGCCAATACCAAGTGCCAACCAGATGAGTGAACCACAGTAGAAATGAATCCAGTCCAGCCCCAAGCCAAGTCTTTAAGGAACTAGCCCCAACCTACATCTTAACTTCAACCTCACAAGAGACCCTACCCCAGAACCACCCAGCTAAGTTGCTTCCAAACTGCAGACTTGCAGACACTGTATCATTAATATTATTAATGATAATAATTATTATTATAATAATTAGACAATAATTATTATTATTGTCTAAACCACAAAATTTTGAAATAATTTGTCATGCAGCAGTAGATGATTGATACAGATGGTGATTATTATTTTGATGGCTAAAATGGTGATCTTAACTCCCACTGCCTAGAAAGAGATAATATAAAACCAGAGATAGGATTCTCCCTTTAAGAATGTGATAACTGGAATTAAAAAAAAAATCACAAGGCAAAAACTCAGAGATAAATTGCCTCGGTTATTCATATTCTGAAGGTAGAATAAGTACCCTGATTCTTTAACCCCAAGACTTAAAGAAGTAATTTACCTTCTAACTAAGGATGGGGAAGGAAAGTTCTTGGAAAGACCTTTCTGCCTGCCACTCACATAGCTTTTTTGGGGTGTATTTCCTAGCATCCGGTGTAAAAAGAAAGAAGAAGGGCTGCCTTACTGCCAAGTTGCTTCATTACAGAGCTATCTTTAGCCATCTGAAATGCGAACCTCTGTTGTTTGTAAGTTGTTAAACTTTGGGAAACATGTTTAAGGTAATCACATAAAGTGATAAAACATAACTCTTAGAGAAGATATAATTTTTATAAATCACTCCTTTTTTAAGTCACTTCCGATCTAATTCGAGGTAACGTAGACTAAACTTATTTTGTTCTGCTTTCCCACCTTATACTAACACTCGTGGTTAACACACACTGCTTACAAAAAAAATCACACAGGACAAATCTGGCCTTTTAAACGGACCTTTATAATTTTCTGCATTCCTTTTTCAGCAGTTCACCAAAAAAGGCTTGATCTCAATGATAACCCTTCTCATTGTTTCTTTTTTTTTAATAAATTAATTTTTTACTGGTGTTCAATTTACCAACATACAGAATAAGACCCAGTGCTCATCCCGTCAAGTGTCCCCCTCAGTGCCCGTCGTCATTGATTCTAAACAGAAAACACAACATCAAGTCTTATTCCTCTACACGTGAGGATAGCCGTTTGGGGTTTACGGAGCAGCTTCTTGCTCACCACGTCAGTTGTAGGATACTGAAAACAATGACACCAACAGAGTATATATGTGGGTGCTCGTTTTACATCAAGGGAACAGAAGGCCTGAGCAGCACAGCAACTTACCCCAAATCACAATACTCGAAAGGGCAGAGCTGGAGCGGAAAGCCATGCCTAGTAAGTTTCTGGTTTATCCTCTGGAACAACAGTCTTTAATGACGATTTTTCCAGACTGTCACAAAGACAACATATGCGGAACACTCAGCATAAAGTAATACTCCTCAAACACAACTCTCTCCCAACCCCTCCACGGTTCACCTGCACACTGCGTGAATATCCGTGTTCCTGCCCAACAGGAGAATGTGTTGTATTAATAACCCTTACTTTGTAACATTCTTTGTACAGAATCCATTCAGTAGGTTCATCAGGGACTCATACAAAGTAGGCCATGTATGGGAGTCAGAAGACAGAGCAGCTTTTTTCAGTTAGCTTTCTAGAATCTGCACACCCAAAGCTGCCATAATGATGACCGTCAATGTTGCAATATAAAGATGCACTCGGGGTCCTATCACGGTTTGTTTAATAATCTCTCTAGGCTACATGTAACCTGGTGCCTACACTTTTGTAGCTTCTGTCCTCCTTTGCTGTGTGAAGGTCAGATTTCTACTTTAATTCTGCTCATTCATTAACCATTTAGGCAGCACTCTGAGTTCTGTATGCCAACAGAGGGACCTCACCGTGTAGCGGATTACAACCAAGTGTCCTGAATTTGGGGAAGGTCTTTGTAACCAACTAACTCTATGACGTTAGACAAATCTGAAATTTTTCTGAGCCTGTGAAATGGAAGTCGTGGCATCTAACTCAACTAGCTCATAAAACTATTGAGAGGAAAAATGAGAAAATATAACTGGAAGTTCTGTGTGAATTATAAAATGTAGCAAAGAGCCACCGTGTGTTTGTGAAAGAGATGAATGCAAACAAAACCAAGTAAATAAATGACCATATAAGCCTGTGTGCCTTCCTTGCTTAAGTTTTTTCAGGGTTTAGCCTGGCCTCTGGAAGAAATCTTAGCTTGGTAGGTCCATGCCAGGTTGGTGCCTGTCTGCTCATTCTTGCATCCTTTTTTGTGTATGTGTGGTAAGAATGCTTATCATGAAATCGATCTTCTTGACACAATTTTAAGTGCACAATACCACGCTGTTAACTCTCTGGACCATGTTGTACCGCAGATCTCTACAACTTATTCATCTTGTATAAATGGAACTTTATCCTGCTTGAACAACAACTTCCCATTATTTCCCCCCCTCTTCCAGGCCCTGGCAACCAGCCTTCTATTCCCTTCTATTCTACACACTTGACCATTTTAGATCCTCATCTAAGTGGAATCATGCAATATTTGTTTTTCTGAGACTGGCTTATTTCACTCAACAAAATGTCCTCAACTTCATCCATGTTGTTACAAATGGTAGGATTCCCTTCCTTTTTTAAGACAGGACAATATTCTGCTGTATGTACATAACCCATTTTCTTTATCCGTTCGTGTGTTGATGGACATTTAGGTTGTTCCCATGTCTTGGCTATTAAGAACAATGCTGCAACAAACAGAAAGTGCAGATGTCTCTTTAAGATACTGATTTCAATTATTTTGAATGCATATGCAGAAGTGGGGGTGCTAGATACATATTTTTAATTTTTTGAGGAAACTCCATATTGTTTCCCATAATGATTTTACCAATACAGATTCCCACCCACAGCATACGAGGGTTCCCTTGTCTTCACATCCTTGCCAACACTGGTTATCTTTTGGTTTTGGTTTTGTTTTTATAATAACCATCATTACTGGTACAAGGAGATATCTCACTGTGGTTTTGATCTGTGTTCCCCTGATGATGAGTGATTCTGAGCACATTCCCATATACCTGGTGGTCATTCTTATGTCTTCTTTGGAGATAAGACTGCTTAAACCCTTTGTGCACTATTTTAATGGGTTATTTAATTAGGTTTTTCTTTTTGGTTGTTGCTGTTGAGTTGTAGGAATTTCTTGTATATTTTAGATATTAGTCTCATCAGATAAGTGGTTTGCAAATGTTTTCTTCTATTCCTTAGTTCATGTATTTACTGTTTTTGGTTATTTTCTTTTTTTTAATAATAAATTTATTTTTTTATTGGTGTTCAATTTGCCAACATACAGAATAACACCCAGTGCTCATCCCGTCAAGTGCCCCCCTCAGTGCCCGTCACCCAGTCTCCCCCACCCGCCGCCCTCCTCCCCTTCCACCACCCCTAGTTCATTTCCCAGAGTTAGGAGTCTTTATGTTCTGTCTCCCTTTCTGATATTTCCTACCCATTTCTTCTCCCTTCTCTTCTATTCCCTTTCACTATTATTTATATTCCCCAAATGAATGAGAACATATAATGTTTGTCCTTCTCCGATTGACTTATTTCACTCAGCATAATACCCTCCAGTTCTATCCACATCGAAGCAAATGGTGGGTATTTGTCATTTCTGGTGGCTGAGTAATATTCCATTGTATACATAGACCACAGCTTTATCCATTTGTCTGTCGATGTACGCCAAGGCTCCTTCCACAGTTTGGCTATTGTGGACATTGCTGCTAGAAACATCGGGGTGCAGGTGTTCCGGGGTTTCATTGCATCTGAATCTTTGGGGTAAATCCCCAGCAGTGCAATTGCTGGGTCATAGGGCAGATCTATTTTTAACTCTTTGAGGAACCTCCACACAGTTTTCCAGAGTGGCTGCACCAGTTCACATTCCCACCAACAGTGCAAGAGGGTTCCCCTTTCTCCGCATCCTCTCCAACATTTGTGGTTTCCTGTCTTGTTAATTTTCCCCATTCTCACTGGTGTGAGGTGGGATCTCATTGTGGTTTTGATTTGTATTTCCCTGATGGCCAGGGATGCGGAGCATTTCTTCATGTGCTTGTTGGCCATGTCCATGTCTTCCTCTGTGTGATTTCTGTTCATGTCTTTGGCCCATTTCATGATTGGATTGTTTGTTTCTTTGCTGTTGAGTTTAATAAATTCTTTATAGATCTTGGATACTAGCCCTTTATCTGATAGGTCGTCTGCAAATATCTTCTCCCATTCTGTAGGTTGTCTTTTAGTTTTGTTGACTGTTTCTTGTTCTGTGCAGAAGCTTTTTATCTTGATGAAGTCCCAATAGTTCATTTTTGCTTTTGTTTCTCTTGCCTTCATGGATGTATCTTGCAAGAAGTTACTGTGGCCAAATTCAAAAAGGGTGTTGCCTGTGTTCTCCTCTAGGATGTTGATGGATTCTTGTCTCACATTTAGATCTTTCATCCATTTTGAGTTTATCTTTGTGTGTGGTGCAAGAGAGTGGTCTAGTTTCATTCTTCTGCATGTGGATGTCCAATTTTCCCAGCACCATTTATTGAAGCGACTGTCTTTTTTCCAGTCGATAGTCTTTCCTGCTTTGTTGAATATTAGTTGACCATAAAGTTGAGGGTCCACTTTTGGATTCTCTATTCTGTTCCATTGATCTATGTGTCTGTTTTTTTTTTTTTTATGTGTCTGTTTCTGTGCCAATACCACACTGTCTTGACTTTTAACCTGTATGTTCTAAACATTTATTTAGAGGCCATGCTCACTTGCTAATGTAATGTTTCTCTGTAAGACAAGGCAGGCACATGGGGAGGGAGACAGTGGAGACAAGATGAGATGTAACTCAGAGTCCCTTATTTCTGTCCTCAGAGCTATGAGGGGAACCGTCCCCTAGATCCCACTCCATTTGGACGTCAGCCTCGTTGAGCCGCCAGAGTTTTAACCATAGGAGACACTTCTGTCATCTATACCCCCAGTCACCAAAGAAGGGATGGCAGGGTCTATGGAATTGAAGTTTGAGATTCTGAAGAATCTTACCTTTAGGGTGAAGGCTGGAAATGGCACCAGTAATATCTCAATATTTCTTCACACTGTGTTTATTAGCAAAAAAAGAGCATGAGAATCCTCCTATTGTTCTCTGCCCCTCTAACATAATGAGATCTCTATCGCACTGACATTTTTAAAAGTAGAATCAGAGGGAATCCCTGGGCGGCGTAGCGGTTTGGCGCCTGCCTTTGGCCCAGGGAGCGATCCTGGAGACCCGGGATCGAATCCCACGTCAGGCTCCTGGTGGATGGAGCCTGCTTCTCCCTCTGCCTTTGTCTCTGCCTCTCTCTCTCTCTCTCTCTCTGTGTGACTATCATAAATAAATAAAAAAATTTAAAAAAAAGTAGAATCAGAAAAAATAAAAATAAAAAAATAAAAATAGAATCAGGATATGGCCTGGGTTGCTAGTGGTAAAGGAGCCTCAATATGGCAGATCCAAGACAAACATGCTTGAAACAGTAACCTGGAATAATGAATTCATTTAATATATGTTTATTACCTTATTATAATTTTGTTAATCATGTAAGTATGACATATATGTTTTTCACGTATATATGATATATATACATGTGTGTATTCATTCAAATAATTCATTATGGACATGTAATAGGCCCTGTTCTTAGACACTTAGGATAAGTGTCTTAGGATAAGTGGAAACTCGAGTCTTCCTTATGAAAGCACTTAAAATCCCAAATTCTCTTCACTGGTCCAACTGCTGTCTTCATCTCTCTCCTAAGCATCATCTCCTGATTCACAGCATCCTTCTTCTGGATCCCATGCTGATTATAACTGTTGTCATACTCTCTTCTTTTTCCCAGTTTTATTTTGAAAATGAAAGAGTTTCTATATAAGCACAAACATTTGATATTTCTATAATTTAAATGTTGATACATTTGTTTCAATTCCCAATCTTTCTGCCTTTGTACCTGCCGAGTTCAAGGATAAAAATGGAAACCTGACAGTCACTGGGGTGCAATTTGTAAACAAAGTCTTTTACTGATAAGATTGCTCAGGGGCACATGTTGAGAGAGGAAAGCAGTTAAACAGAATTTCATCTGGGGTCCCTTCAAAGCCTATGGTCATGCCAGCTCCTTGGGAGTAATGACTGCCTCATTTATCTTTGTATTTCGAATCTCCAGAGCACAGAGTTCCTGAACTTTCCACACAACAAACGTTTGTTAATTAAATTAGTGAATTAATAAATGAATAAATGTTTACAAAGAAATTTTTCACTGAAGTGTGGTGGATGGTACAAATAATCTGCCCGAGGCGTGGAAAGAGAAAAGAAAGTGTTACCTACCTTGCTTCCCAGTGTTTCTCCAATGTACACAACCAGCCATTTACTTACATTGCCTAGGGCTTCCCTACATTATAATTAATTTCCCTGAGTCCTAGAACAGCCAAGGGTAAAGGGACACTAGAGGTCATCTGTACCAGACAAGATAGTCTAACATCCATTATCAACAACTCCACATCATAGTGATTTAACAGGATAAGGTTTCATTCTTTTGCTGGTTGCACACTCTTACGCAGGTTAAGGGGTGTGGAGAGAATCTAGACCCCTTTCATCTAGACTCAACCATACTTCATGCCCCAAAAATCTTCCAATGGAATCATGCAGAAAAAAGAAAGAGTGAGGAGCTTTGTGTAGACTTCACAGTCCAGGCCTGGAGCTGGAATTCCACCAATGTTCATTGGCCAGAATTCAGTCCTACATTTCACCTAACTGTAAGAGACAAAGGTGGTCTCGGTGAGTGTCTGGTAAGTAAAGAGAGCACACTAATTCAATATCTTGCCAGTATCCGCCACACCACATGCTGAGGCACAAATCCTTCTAGCACACTTGACCATGGGGTGCTAGATGTTTGATTCAATGCACCTAAGGGTTTGGAACATACTATTATGTGAGCTTTCCATTTTGTTCTTGGATGGAATTATTAGAAAATTCTTTTATCCACTAATTCACTTGAGTAACATTTAATAATATGCTGTGGTGGAGAGAACACTTGCTGTAGGATCCCTCTGCCTTGGGTTCTAACTTCAACTTTTCTGTTACCAGGTGTGCGCCATTAGGTAAGCTGCCTCAACCCTCACAGCCTGAGAGTCCTCATCTACAAAATGGGGGAAATAATGCTTAACCCAGTGGAGAAGGTTGAGTAAGACCATTAGAGAGGTCTTGTTTAAGGAAGGTGTCCAGTATATGCCAATCTCTTTCCTCTTTAACTTGCTCCCATTTACTTTGATCCAGGCTTATCATCCAATAATATTCTCTCCAGTTTCCAAGTGACAGCCATTCAGATTATTAACCATAGCCATAGTGTTATCATTCATGGTCTACCCCAAACAAAAGGAGGACCAGCCTCAACAGTCAGTAACTTGACATAGCTTATGATCCTTCAATGATGCCTCTGCGGAGGGTCAAGATCATCTCCCACCGTCTGACAGACTTCATTAATATTTCCTTGGAAGAAACAGGACCAGAAAGGTGAAGTGGTTTGCTGGGGGTCACTCAGCCAATTACGAGGAGAGATGGAAATAGAAGCCAAACCCCCACCTCCTACTCTTTTTTCTACCTGCTTCTTCCTTATCCTCCCACAAGCCCAAGACAGCCACTATGTGCTTTTACAGTTGTTTTTAAACCTCAAAATGAGACTTTTTTTTACAAGGTCTTGCTATAATTAAGTCATCAGCACAACTCATAAAAACAAAACTGTGCCTTTTTAATTAGTGTCTTGAATGTGAATGAATGGTTCATTATTCTTTCCCATCTCAAAATGAGATCATTATTAAAGTCTGAAGAAATAATGAATAGCCAGACAGTAGAATTCTGAACAGTGTGGGGAGGCTCACTTTTCCTCTGTGGATCCCAGAGCATGGCGGTGACCTGGCAGGCTTGGTCTTCTGACCAACCAGCAAGTAGACAGTGGGAAGCCAAAGGAAGATCCCGACATTTGGGCCTGGGGGACACCCTCAAAGCAAAGATCTACCATTTGGAGAATAGACTCCTAACAAGATTCATCTGGGTCTCTTTTAAGATATCTGAGAGGGGTGGTATTATGGGCAGAATTGTGTTGCCTCAAAACTCGTATATTGAAACCCAAACTCCCAAAGTGACTGCAGGTAGAGAGAGATTCTTTCAAGGTAATTAAGGTTATATGAGGTCATTAAGAATGAGGCCCTTCCAATATGACAGATGTCCTTACAAGAAGTGACACCAGGGAGGTACACACAAGAGAAAAGACCATGTGAGGACATGGCAAGAAGGCAGCCACCTGCAAGCCAAGAAGAGAGTCTTCAGGAGAAAACCAATCTGCCAGCACCTTGATCTGAGACTTCCAACTTCCAGAACTGTGAGAGATTAATTTTTGTTGTCTAAGCTACCCAGTCTGATATTTTCTTATGGCTGTCCTAGTTGACTAATACCAGTGATTATTGGATTTAGACAAATAATTCATCTATTATGAGTCCAATTACCTTGACTCTGGATCAGAGAAGTCGGTCACCATTCGTTCGTCCTCCATAAACATTTGTTGAGGATCTACTATGTACCAGTTCCTATGCTCAGTACTGGGGATTCAAGATAACGAAGGTAGAGTCTTTCACTTCAAATATAAGATGCAGATGTGAATGAAAACAGATTGTAGTGCATCATGACGAGTCCACTCAGTGAGGCTGACTGGCTGCTTTTCTGATGTTCAAGGAAGTCTTTGAAGAGGAACTGATGTTTAAAAAACCCAACCTTGAGGGGCACCTGGGTGGCTCAGTTGTTAAGCATCTGCCTTCTGCTCAGATCATGATCCTGGGGTCCTGGGATCCAGTCCCACATCAGGCTCCCTACAGGGGACCTGCTTTTCCCTCTGCCTATGTCTCTGCCTCTCTGAGTCTCTCATGAATAAATAAATAAAATCTTTAAAAAAATAAAATACCCCCCCCCCAGCACTTGACAGGATGAGCACTGGGTGTTATTCTGTATGTTGGAAAATTGAACACCAATAAAAAATAAATTTATTATTAAAAAAAGAAAAAATAAAAAAAAAATAAAAAAAATTAAAAAAAAGAAAAAAAAAAATAAAATAAAAATAAAAAACCCCATCTTGAAAGTTGAGAAGCTTGCTACGTATCTTGGTGGTCAGGAGGAGAAACTTTTGGGAAGAGTATTTATCAGGTTTAAAGGTATCCAACAGCAGAGAGATTTGGAGGCTGAGTCCTGAGATGTGGGATATGGGCCTGATAAGTCATAGTATGGGTCCTAATCTAAAGAGTTCTCAGACCTAGTCCTCATCCTTCCTGTTTTGCTCTCATTCCTCGGGAGGCTGGCCCTACAGGCTCCTGTACCAGCTGGTTTCCAGCTAGACTCAAACAATGGGAAAGGTGGGTGGGGTAGCAGTAAGGAGATGGAGAGGTTGTGGTATTTCTCCCCATTCCTCTCTGCTTCAATGGCAGGTTGGTGTGGCTATTGTCTCCTCTATGCCTCCCTCTATCATGGGACTCACCTTCCCATCATGGTTTCATCTTTCAGGTTACATTAGTCCCTGAGATCCAATAATATTGCCTCTTCCTCCCTTTAGCCCTCTGGCCTAGGGCTGGCACCAGTGCTCCCCATCACCAATGTCTGGGTTGCCTCTGTCCCTTGCCTGCGTTCTCAGCAATGCAATGACCTCCATAACTAATTCCCTCCATTCAAGATCCTCTGTACTTAATACTCAAGTGTCCCAGTTAGACCCTGCCTGAGACACCCCAACAAAGATCTTGGGCTTTATTCTTAGCTGACAGGGAGTCCTGGAAGGTACATATGCATTGGAGTGACCTACCAGACTCATTCTAGGAAGATCCCTCAGACTATAGGGTGGAGTACACATTACAAGGAAGACACTGGAGATGGGGAGACTAGAAAGGGGAATAAAGCAAGAACACAGGGGCTTGAAGTGGGGCAGGTAAATGGCAGGCTGAACTGAGAACGTGAGCAAAAATTTCCTCAGCAAGTCTGAACACTCTTATTTTTGTCATCTCTGACATCCTTAATATCATCTAACTGCCTTAAATATAATGTGAAGCTTAATGCACTGAAGTCTGAACACATGGGTTCAAGTACTCACTCTGCCTCTGGTAGATACTGTGACTTGGGACAAGCCACTTATAGTAGGTACTCTGCACACGCCCACTGAGGAAATTAACCTTCTGTTATTCAGCTGTACAATCACCTCGCAAGATAGGTCTTTCTTATACTCTCCCTCCATTTTAAGAAAAACTAAAAGAGAGAGATTCAGGATTCAAGGAGGTTAAGCAATTTACCCAAGATTACTCCTCAAGCAATCAGGAATCAAATCCAGGTCCATGTGACTCCAGTACTTGTCATGAAAACCCATCTTACTGTGCTACTGCTTACCTAACTCATCAACTTTCCATCAGAGCATGTTCCAGTGGGAAGGAAGTACAAACCTTGTCTGATATGATTGTCTTATTTTAGAAATGAGGAAGCCAGGAAGAGAGCCCACTGCTCCTCCCAAGGGCCAAGTGACCTCATCTAAAGATTCTAATGCTTTTGTCCTTGTCTACAATACTTTGGACTCCCTTTCAAAGCTTATTTGCCCACAGACTTAAAAGGAAAGATCATTTATTTTCAATCAACAAAGAGAATCACTTGTTTCTTATTCCTCAAAGGCAGGCATGCTTGGCTTTCTTCAAGAAAAAAGGGAAGAAACTCTGCTTTTGTTCTCTAGTAAAGAACCTTATTATTGAACGTGGTGTGTTTTTATAGGTAGACAGAAAAGTTTGTCCTCCAAGGCCTAATCTTCAAATCCAAAGCCCTAAAATGCAAAAGAATTCTCACAGAACATCTTACTTTGGGTTGTGACCTCTACCTTATTACTTATTTTGCTTCACCATACCACTTCACCTCTTTGAATAATCTTAAAAATATTAACTCTTTAGAGAGTTAAATGAGAACATGTCTTTATCTGGTAAAAATCCAACAGTGAATGACTGTGCCCCTTTCTCTGCTCAATGTTGTATAGCATACATTTTTTTTTCTTACATTCCCCCTAAATATTTCATGATATCTGCTTGGGAGGATCCACTTTATAACAGGTAAAGGTACAGGGATTTTAATTTCAGCAGCATTTATGGAGCATCTTTTTGGCTAGGCACAGTGGGTTATAGGAAATACAGCTACTGAATGCCACCCCATCATTGGTGGTCATTGCTCTCCATAGAAAGAGATGAAATTATAATGGATATCACATTCTGTGGTTAACTGAGAGGTGGCTTAGTCCCATTGTAAGACTATTTTGGGCAGGTGACTTTCCCGTCTGGGGCCTCCTCATCTGTGAAATGAAGAGGTCAAGCATAGAGGTGCTAAGCTTCCAGCACCGTGAGTTTACGATTCCACAATTTCTATGAAATACGTTTCTGCCTGTAAAGCACAGGCCCTGAATGATTCCACCCACAAGGACAGCCCTGAAACTCAGCTAAATGCCAGGGTGTCTGATGGTTGAGAACAAAATCCATTATTCCAGAACGTTCAAGGAGAATTGGAAAGTTCCATGAGAAAGTAGCCAGCAACCTTGCTCATAATGGTGAGAAGGAGAGGGGGCCAGAGATCATGTGCCAGCTCTGGGAGCTGGGCTGTAAACGAGGGTGCATTCGCTGAATGAAATGCTTGCCAGGAGCGGGGGCCCATAAATATTCCATGACACCCAATTGATTTCTCAAAATGAGTTCCATTCCTCATTTGTAAATCAAGCCCATGAGTCTTCTGGCTGTTTTTGCCTCTGCCGTCCACTATGCTGTGTCTGTGCTGATTCTCCTGCTCCCATAAAACAATCAACTGCCATCTACCTCCCCTTGACATAACCAAGCATACTGAGGTTTTCTAGCATGTGTCTTATAATACAGCCACAGTCAGTGGAGCAGGACACTGAGGCCAAGGAAGGCGACGATAATGGATGGAGTGCCAGACTTTCCTAATGCTGGAGTCCGGTCTCTCTTCACAGAGAATGCTTCTCAACTCTTTCAAGTCAGGCCCACAGAAAAATGTTAATATTTTGCCAACACAGGGGAATGAATGAAGGAGAATGCTTGATTCTGTAGGAAATGAGCCCAGAGGTTCTGGCTGCCAGGCAGCTCACCCCCAGGGTAAGGGAATCAGTAGAGTAGCACACCTGTTGTATTAGTCAGAGGTTATACCGGCTGTCATAACAAATGACCAAAATCTCGGTGGATTAATACAACCTAGGGTATGTCTGATTTGGATCTTTGCCTAACTTGGCAAATGCCAAGGAGCAAATGGCATTCTAAGGAGTGGTTTGGGGATCACAGCTCCTTCTCTCTTATGGCTCTATCATCTTCTAGACCCTCCTGGGAATCCTCCACTAGATCCTTTATAGATAGCACACTGACAAGCAAGGAGAGACAATGAAGAATATCACTGGGTAGCTTATAACCAGGAACCCACCACTTCCTCCCTCATTCCACTGGCCAGACACCAGCCATATGGCTTGTATGGCAAGGGACTCTGCGTCCCAGATGGTCCACAAGGAATGAATAAGTCCCTAAGCATCTGGCCAGTCTCTGTCACACATATAACATATCCAGCCTCCTCCTAGATCTCTCTGAGGGAAGGACGGTCTGTGATCTGCAACCCTACATCACCTGGGGCCTTTTTAGAACTATAGAAGCTCAGCCTTTGGCTTCAGACTCTACTTTGTAATAAGATCCCCAGTTGATCTTGTTTTTAGGAACACTGCCCCAGATCTCTCACGCTGTCATCCTCATCAAAACTCCTGAAGCCATCGAGAAAGCAAAGAAGTTTAATCAATAAAAGTTATCTATAATTATGAGTCCCCTACTCAAAAGAATTGAATGCGTAAAAGAAATGCGGCTATCATGCAAGGGAATCCATATTTATTAACCATGTATTTTATGTCAGAGACAAAACTGGACATGCCATACACATTATGGTATATAAGAGTTACCATAACCCCGAGGGAGGAGTTAGGACCTTTGTAAAAGTGAGCAAAGACAAATCTTATATATAAAGATAGTTAACTTGGAATGCCTGCCTGGCTCAGTGGTTGAGCATCTGCCTTCGACTCAGGGCGTGATCCCAGAGTTCCAGGATCCAGTCCCACATTGGGCTCCCTGCATGGAGCCTGCTTCTCCCTCTGCCTATGTCTCTGCCTCTCTCTCTGTCTCTCATGAATAAATAAACAGAATCTTTTTAAAATAAATAAAGTTAGCTCAAAATCATCCAGATGATTAGTGACACAGTGGAAAGGCATCTAGAACTATGTGCTTGGTACTCTAGTACTCTCCATGCTCTGCTATTCAGTAGCTTAGTGACAATTCAAGCTTGACCATTTAAAATGGTCCAGAAGAGGGGTGCCTGGGTGGCACAGTTGGTTAAGCCAGTGACTTTTGACTTCAGCTCAGGTCATGATCTCAGGATCATAAGATGGAGCCCTGCATCCAAAGGGAACTGAGCTCGGAGTCTGCTCAAGATCCTCTCTCCCTCTCCTTCTGCCCTTCCTGCCCTTCCTGCCTCTTTCTCTCCCTCTCTCTCTCTCTCTCTCTCTCTCTCTCTCTCTCTCAAATAGGTAAATAAAATCTTTAAAAATAAATAATAAAGTAAAATAAAATAATAAAATAAAATAAAAACGGTCCAAAAGGTAACTTGCAAAGGGCTCTAGAAGTATGTGATTGGGAGTGGAAGATGAAATGCTCAATAGAAGTCAGAAACATGCAAATTTAAAATTTTTGAATTATTCAGTGGAAAAAAAAAGATTTTCTTAAAGTTAGATTAAAAAGAAAAGAGAGAGAGGAAGATCTTACAGGCTGTTCCAGTTAATTTTAACCTCAGTGAGAAATATGACATTCCTCTTGTGCATACAATTAGACATTCAGGAGAGTCAAGACACCCTGTCTCATGGCTGATTTCCATGAGAATTGTATGGCTTGTGGAGATAATTATAAAATTAAATCTCATGCCAATGTGAACAAGAAAAAGAAAATGCACCACTGATATTCTGATATTTCAAGGACATGGTAGATAAAGATACCCTGCCTTCTGGTCCTTCCCGGAAAGCACCACTGCTCTAGACTCTGGGCTCTGGAATGCCTGTTCAGCCTTGCCCTTTTTCAGGTAGTATTTGTTTACTCCTCCAGTAATTATCTGTACCTCATTATGACAAGGTTGGAGTTTATAATAATCTCAATAAGCAGGGCCTTTCTCATGACATTGATGAGTCGTTTTCAAAAGCAAGCAAGTGTGAGAATATTGGGAAAGACTACTGAAAGGTAGATTCTCTAACCCCATCCCCAGAAATTTTGCTTCAGTACATCTGGACTGATGCTCAGGAATCAAAATGCTTGAACAGTGGCTTAGTATACTCCATACGATGGAATACTCCTCAAGCCTTTACAGAGAAGGAGATGCCTGGCACATGCTGCAACACGGGTGAAGCTTGAGGACATCGTGCCAAGTACAATAAACCAGTAACAAAAAGGCAAATACCAGGGTGCCTGGGTGGCTCAGTTGGTTAAGCATCTGACTCTTGGTTTTGGCTCAGATCATGATTTCAGGGTCCTGAGATTGAGCTCCACAAGGGACTGGCTTTGTGCTCAGCGGGGAGTCTGCTTGAGATTCTCTCTCCCTCCCTTTCCCTCTTCTCTCTCTTCCTGCCCATACGCTCTCAATCTCTCTCTAAAACAAGTAGGGGTACCTGGGTGGCTCAGTCAATTAAGCATCTGCCTTCAGCTCAGGTCATGATCCCAGAGTCCTGGGATTGAGCCTTGCATTGGGCTCTCTGATCAGCAGGGGGCCTGCTTCTCCCTCTCCTGCTCCCCCTGCTTGTGCTCTCTCTCTCTCTCTCTCTCTCTCTCTCTCTCTCTCTCGTTCTCTCTGTCAAATAAATAAAATAAAATAATATTTTTTAAAAGGGAACTACCATGTGATTCCACTTATAAGAGTTCTTAAAAGCAGTCAAATTCATAGACTCAAGAAGTAGAAGGGTGGTAGGCAGGGGTTGTGGATAGGGATAAATGGGGGGTTACTGACCGATGGGCTTAAAGTTGCATTTAAAAAAGATCAATCTGCAATCTGCTCTAAAGACCTGCTGTACAGCACTGTCCCTGAGTAAGCAATACCATTGTGCACGTCAATACCTGTTAAGAAGGTAGATCTCACGTTAAGTGTTCCTACCACAATAAAATATAAATTTTTAAGCAGCCTGGGTGATATCCACACAGAGGATCCATGAGCCACACTCTGAGAAGTGCTAATGCCTTCTGCTCCATGGCAGCCCGTCCTCCACAGCTGGTCACTCTTCCATGCCCTGACAGCCTGGTCCTGGTTCTTATCTCCTTACTCCTTCAGGCCTAGTGCGGCGCCTGCAATCTCTGAAACAATTACTTTTTTGTCTGTCATTCTCAACATATGCTTGTTTTACAAAAGAAGTAAGAAATGAGGATAAAAGAAAAGATGCAATAGATGAATGAATAAATGGAATATCAGGTATAAGGGCTTCACTGCAACATCCTGTAAGGTGCCGCCCCTGTGTCCTGGAACCTGCTGAAAAATGAACCCACGTACTTCGCGGTCCCTGTGCGAAACCATTCTGAGACAAAGT
Organism: Vulpes lagopus; assembly: GCF_018345385.1. Taxonomy (NCBI): domain Eukaryota; kingdom Metazoa; phylum Chordata; class Mammalia; order Carnivora; family Canidae; genus Vulpes; species Vulpes lagopus. The sequence goes on along the minus strand of NC_054832.1, from coordinate 7,742,195 downwards.
ATGTTGTCCTGTGTTTTATGTGTATGTGTGTGTGCTAAACAGTATTGAGATTAGACAAAAATAATTTGTCCACCTGTTCCAAGAAATGTATTCTAGAAAACAAGGCTAAATAATCAGTTTGCTTATTCCTTCAAATATTTAGGTATGCATTCATTTAACAAATATTTGTTGAATCACGATAACAAGCAAGGCACTGGGGATACAAAAACAAAAAAACAGACTTCCACTGCCTAGCAGAGGAGGTGAATATGGAAGCCCATCAGTGTGGTGATGTGTACCAATGGCTGTGGCTAGTGGGAACGGTTTCTCCTAGGATTAATGGAAATACAAAAATAGAAGGGTCAGGGGGCACCTGGGTGGCTCAGCTGGTTGAACAACTGACTCTTGGTTTCAGCTCAGGTAGTGATCTCATGGGTTATGGGATGGAGCCCCATATCAGGCTCTGCCCTCAGTGGGGAGTCTGCTTGAAGACTGTCTCCTTCTAGAACATGAAAGACTCCTAACTCTGGGAAACGAACTAGGGGTGGTGGAAGGGGAGGTGGGCAGGGGGGTGGGGGTGACTGGGTGATGGACACTGAGGGGGGCACTTGATGGGATGAGCACTGGGTGTTATTCTATATGTTGGCAAATTGAACACCAATAAAAAATACATTTATTAAAAAAATAATAAAATAATAAAATAAGTCATGGAGATGAACAAAAAAAGATTGTCTCCCTCTGCCCTTCCCTACTCTCTCTCTTTCTTTCTCTCTCAAATAAATACATAAATCTTAAAAAAAAATAATAATAGGGCAGCCCAGGTGGCTCAGCGGTTTAGTGCCGCCTTCAGCCCAGGGCCTGATCCTGGAGACCCTGGGATCGAGTCCCACATCAGGCTCCCTGCATGGAGCTATGGAGCCTGCTTCTCTCTCTCTCTACCTGTGTCTCTGCCTCTCATGTCTCTCTCTCTCTCTCTCTCTCTCTCTCTCTTTCTCTCTCTCTCTCTCATAAATGAATAAAATCTTTTAAAAAATAAAATAAATAAAAGAAAGAAAGAATGGAGTCTGTTCTACCCATAGCATAAGTACTACGTTGTGTGCAATGGACTTGGTTTTTACACTAAGATGTGTAAGAAGATTAGACACTGCTGGGGAGACGAAGCAGGATAAACATTCCTGACAGAGAAAACTGTAGATAAACAAAAGTCCAGAGACATAAAGAGGCTGGTGCCAATGGTGTGATGGGTATTTTGTCTTCTCTGGAGCACAGGATTTAAGAAATATGTCTGAAAAGGTTAGTAAGAGCCAGATAAGCAAATCAAGCATGATCTTGATAGGGCATTCAGACTTGAGAATGACAAGACAAGCTTCGTACTTTAGAAAGTTGCCTATGGTAACAGAGTGAAAGTGAGCCTGGAGGCAAAATGTTTCTGTGGACAAGGAGAACAGTTGGCGAGCCATTGCATTTGACTGTCAGGAGACAGTGAGGTTGGCAACCGAAGTGTTGTGGGTAAAATTATGTCTCCCCGAAAGAGATATTCAAGTCTTAATCCCCCTTATGTGTGAAGATGAGCTTATTTTAAAAGAGGGTCTTTGCAGATGTAAGTAAGTTAAAATGAGGTCATACCGGATGTGAGTGGGCCCCAATGCAAGGACTGGTGTCCTTAGAAGAAGAGGGGAATTTGGATGCAGAGACACCCCCAGGGACGAGGCCATGTGACAACAGAAACAGAGGTTGCAGTGACAGTTCTACAAGCAGGATGCCAAGGATGATTAGCAACCACCAGGAGTGATGAATGGACAAGAAAGAGGCTTCGGGGAGAGGATGGCCCTGCCCACACCTTGATTTCAGACCTTTAGCCTCCAAAACCACGACAGAATAAATTTCCGTTGTCTGAAGCCACCAGTTTTGGGTACTTTGATAAGGCCTCCCTAGGAAACGAATGCAAAAGGCAGTGGTAAGAGTGAACAGAGAGAAGGACACACTGTCGTCAGGAAAGAGAAACTGCAGGACTCAGGGAAGCTTGGAAATGGGGTTTAGAAAACATGTTGGACCCAACACTTCATACTTTCCTCAACGCGGGACACGGTGAGTGTGAAGGTCAGAGAGACTCCCAGCCGACGGCAGCTGGCAGGACGGCGCCCACATCGTGCGTGGGCCTGGAAGGAGGGACAGGCTGGAGGGTCCCGAGACCCAGGACGGGGAGACCAGGGCAGGCAGAGCCGAGGGCCTGCTGTGAGACTCTGGAGAGAGAAATGCACACTCTGCGGTATCACTTGTCATCAACTTAGGAAACAGCCGTGCCTCCCGCCCCTCCTTCAACAGGAGAAATAACGTGTTTTCCTTAAAATTTGATGAATACATTTTATTCCACGGAGCATTACATCCACTGCTGTAACAGGCCTGTCCTCCCAGGGCTCTCTGCTACTGGAACATCCATCAGTGGCCAGGTGCTTCCTTCCTGACCCCCACCCTCCTTGAGCACATCTGCCAGGAGTCCCCTCCACTGGGGCTCTGTTGCTACTGCCCTACTTCCATGCTTGGTGACCAATCAGCCTCTTCCTTTCTCTCCCAATCTCCAATTTTGATATTGAGTTTGTTTCCGTTTTTTATTTTTTTAGGCCTAAATCCACCCTCCGTGTGCAGTTCAGAGATTTCGTCGTATCCACAAACCTGATGGTGGAGTGGCTCTCCAGAACTGCAGGAGGGAGTCCAGCTTGCTTTGGTTGACACACCCCTACACGCCCAGACTCTGGGGTCTCTAGTCCAGCCTCGGGGTGCACACCTTGCCTCCCTAAGTCCCGTTCTCCTCCTACTACTCATGGTTGCTTGAATTTCATCCTACTGTTCCTATTCTGTTCCTTCTGCCCAGATTGACCTGTCCAACTGTGTTGAACTCTTATAAATGTTCTTTTTTTTTAAAGATTATATTTATTTGAGAGAGTGAATGAGTGGGAGGGAGACAGAGAGAATCTGAAGCAGACACTGCGCTGAGCACAGAGCCCGACACGGGGCTCGATCCCACGACCGCAAGATCATGACCTGAGCCGAAAACCAAGAGTTGGGGGCTCACCTGACAAACTCACCGAGGCGCCCCTCGTATGAATGTTCGCAGGTGTCCCCTCCTCTAGGAAGCTTACATGATTCCCAACCCAGTGCAAGAACTGACCGCCTTCTGAGCTCCCACTGTGGACACGTCTAGCAACGTCTCCACCGTCCTGCACCATATATGGGGAAATTCTTCCTCATTAGATAGACTACGGTTGCAGAAGAAATATGACTGCGTCCCTTTTATCTTTTCAGGCCCAAACCCAGCAAAGTGGTGCACAGTGGGTGCTCAAAAAATGTGATGAAGGACAACCACAAAACTATTTAAATCATACTGAAAGCCTGTGTCCCCGGGGAGGAAGCATCTGATGTGGGCACCTGGGATTCTCCTCTCAGGGCCAGGTGATTTAGGAGCTGTATGATTTATCAGCCTCCATGTACCCGGTATCACCTCTGCATTCAGCTTCACTGATCGAGAAAATGAATTCGATCCTGGATCTCTGTCCTCTCAAGAGCAGCTTGCCAGGAAAAGTCGTTAATGCGGTAAATTATCTTCCCAGCTGTTAATATCGTGTTCCCATCTTGTTTCCCTTCTTTTAGTTCAGCTGAGCATCACTCTGCTCGGTGATATTTACTCGAATATCTTCATTTTGCCAGTTCCATTGTCCATCTGTTTGGCTGAGGGCTGAATTAGCAGGCTGGGGCCGGGAGTAGAGGCAGAAGCCAGAGCGAGTGGTAAGTTCTCCCCAGGGAGAAAGGCAGCCACACTTCCAGTTGTCCTGCCCCTGCTTACTGCAGAAATGCAGCCTGGCACACACAAAGCAGGGATTAGAAAGAGCATCCTGGTGGAGAGGGCTAGAAAATTAGAGGCATGGGTCTTCTCTAAATCCGAGGCCACCCCACGAAAGCTGAGTGGGGAACACAAAAGAAGTGGTGGCTTCTCCCCTGAGTTGCAACCCACATCTAACAAACATTCATGTTTTCATTCGTTCAAAGAAACACTATTGGGAGGCCTGTGGGGTTCAGTGGTTGAGCGTCTGCCTTTGGCTCAGGTCATGATCCTGGGGTCCTAAAATAGAGTCCCTCATCGGGCTCCCCATGGGGAGCCTGTTTCTCCCTCTGCCTCTCTCTCTCTCTCTAATAAACAAATGAAATCTTGAAAAAAAAAACTCTATCATGGGTCTATCATGTGCCAGACACTGGGCACTAATGATGCAAAATAGCCCCTAAATTCACACCTCTTCTATGCCATTAGGTCAACAAATATCTCTTAAATGCCTCCTGTATACTGAGCACTAATCTAAGTCCTAGGGGTGAAGCATTGGTTAAGACCAAGGCCATACCCTTGAAGTCTGAGGATGTGCTCGAGTTAAAGGCAGAGTGATGACAGAGGGAAAGAACTTTCCAAGCAGAAAGGACAGCTCTTGCAAAGCCCTTAGGACAGAAATGAGCTTGACATGTTCAAGAGACAGAGAACAGGAAGTGTGACAAAAGTGAGCACTGGGGGAGGTGAGGTCTAGGAGCAGGAAGCGGTGTGGTTCTTGGATCTCACTCTAAGTGTGATGGGAAGACACTGACCAGTTTTAGAGAAAAGCTTCCATTATCCAAATCATCTTCAAAAAGATCACTTGGGGGGCACCTGAGTGGCTCAGTGAGTTAAGCATCTGCCTTTGGCTCAGGTCATGATCCCAAGTTTCTGGGATCAGCGGAGAGCCCGCTTCTCCCTCTCCCTCTGCCCACCTCCCCCAACCTGTGTGCAGGCTCAAGCTTGCGCTTTCTCTTTCAAATAAATAAATAAAATCTTTAGAAAGAAAAAAAAAAAAGATCACTTGGTATTGCCCCCATATGGAGAATGAGCTACAGAAAAAAGTCGACCGGAGGCAGGGAGGACAGTTAGAACTATTGCTTTTGTCACGGTGAAAAATGGGGTGGCCAGAGTGGGGGTCATTGTCATGACCGCGATGAGATGTATTTTGCAGCAAAATGGACAGGACTTCCTGATGACAGGGGATGGGTTCTGTGCAAAAGGGGGTGTAAGCCGAACTCTGAGGTCTGTGGCCCCAGCCACTTTGCGGATGGCAGCGCCAGTCATTGGGGCAGGGAAAGCTGGGGAGTAGGGAGCCCGGCTGGAGAGAAAAATCAATAGGTCCATTATGGACGCGTCAGGTTTGAGAGGCCTTATCAGACGTCCATGGGGAGATGTCAAGTGTGGGATCGGGGCTCCCCGGGAGGAGGGGGGGAGGCGGCAGCTGGGTGGGGGTGCGCGGGCGAGTTAGGAACGCTGCACAGATTGAAGAGGAGCCCATATCGTGGAGAGCATCTGCCGTACGTGAGGCATCAGACTTTGAGTCTCGTGTGCGTCATCTCATTTCACCCGCACTACACGGGAGATGCGTGATTCAGAACTGGAAAGCATGAGCACTGCAGTCTGCTCGCATTTATGGCCCGGCTCCTCTGTCCTCTGTGTGACCTTGAGCGAGCTTCTTCGCCTCTCCGGGTCTTTTGTTTCCTCATCTGCAAACTGGGAATGATACTACAACCTTTACGATGAATGAAAGAGGCAATGCGTGTCAAGACCCGATCACGACACGCATATGCATTTACTAAGGGGTGGGCATCACAGCTATCGCTTTCTAGGATCATTAGGCAGTGGGTGCAAAGGCATCCCATAAAATCCTATGTCCCATTCCGAACTCCCAGTCGTGGCAACCTGAACTTACTTGGAAACAGGATCTTCACAGAGGTAATCAAGCTAAGGTGGGGTCATATAAGATATTGGTGGGTGCTGAGCCAATGATGGGTGTCCTTAGAAGAAGAGGGGACTCTGGACACAGAGACCCACCCGGGGAGAAGGCCACGTGAAGTGGAGGCAGAGACTGGAGGCAACCCCTGACAGCAACCAGCAGTAGCAGCTGAGAGAGAGGCACAGCAGAGACTCCCCCTTAAGGCCTCGAGAAGGAACCAGCCCCGCGGACACCCTGATTTCAGACATCTGGCCTCCAGGACTGAGCGAGGGTAAACTTCTGCTCCTTTAAGCCACCCACCTTGTGGTATTTTGGTACAGAAGCTAGAGGAGGAAATGGGGGCTCCCAAGGGGTGGTGGTGCTCCCTGAAGGTCACATGGCAAAAATTGGTTCCCCCAAACTCAGAGCAGGGTGACACACTCCCTTCCTTCAGGCCCCGCACACTGTCAAGCACACCGTGAGGAGGCTGGCTTGCAAACCACTTGGACCGGTCCATGCCCAGGCCCTGGGGACGGAGAAAACTGAGCAGGTGAATGAGGCTCTGCAGACATCAATGTACCGGGAAAGGTCATGGGGCCCAGGGAGTGAGCCATTCTGGGGCGGGTCAAGAACCTGACACCATGTGTGAAGGAAGGGCTGGACGTGGACTTGCACAGGGACCTGCAAAGGTAATGAATGGCTGGGATCTGTTCCTGGAGCCAGGGATGGCGGGTCCCTCAGAAGAGCTGTCTGCCATTGTGCAAAACACACGGCTCATCTAATGGAATTGTCATGAGGAGGGGTGCGTGGGGGGAGAGGGGGGACCCCTCAGTGGCTCAGTGGTTGAGCATCTGCCTTCAGCTCAGGTCGTGACCCCGGGGTCCCGGGATCGAGTCCCACATCAGGCTCCCTGCAGGGAGTCTGCTTCTCCCTCTGCCTGTGTCTCTGCCTCTCTCTGTGTCTCTCATGAATGAATAAATAAAAATATTTAAAAAAAAAAACTTTAAAAATCTAAAAAAAGGAATCATCACAAAGGCTATTTGAGGAGGGTGGTATTGGATCTGAATTGACAGATGGGAGCCCAGAAGTTTTGAGGGGCTAAGCTGCTTGCCCCGGGTCACATAGCCAGTGTCCACACACAGGAGCCATAGGGCCAGCCTTGGCCCAATGAGCCTACTGGTCTCAGCCTGTGATGCTGTCCTCATCTTGGTTCCTCCTCCCTAGTGGCCTGACCTCGGAGGGGCGCAACCTCCCAGGGACTCAGGCTTCCCATGTGCACCCGAGAATGGTAGCAGCCTTAGCTGACATTCAGCACGACGCCCATTTTCCCAGCCCAGTGGCCGCAAGGATGCCTCACCGATGCCAGCAAGGTCACAGTGACATCAGGCCAAGGAAAGCACTCCGAATTCTCCCAGGTTGCTCTGCACAGTGACAGCAGGAGGAGCAAAGGGCTTGTTGGCCTTTCTGCAGCAGCTTCAGGTGGATCAGAGGCAGAGAAAGCCAATTAAGGGGGAGGAGAAATAGTCTGAGAGTTGGTCTACACACACACGTACACACACGTGCAAAAAAAAAAAAAAAAGATGACAGACAAATTGAGGGATGGGTGTTCCTAGGCAAAGAGGAACAGATGTAGCAAACTGACTTCACAGGAACCCAGCGATTTTATCTCAATTTGCTACTAGACAGCTCCCGTCTGTTTAACAAATGCACCTGGCTGCCTAAAGAGAGCGTCAGTTCCACTTGCAAACAGTGTCCCAAATGGGTGCAGCGGGTCCCGGTGAGGTGTGACAGTCTTACAGAAGCAAAGAGCAGCCTGGCTGTGGGGAGAGGGGGATGGAGTCCAGCAGGGATGGCTCTGCAGAAATGAAGAAGGAGCCAGATGTGCAGCCAGGTCTCTCCAGGACTCCCCCCAAACAGAGAAATAATCCTAGCAACCCCAGTAATAACGGGCCACACTGCTTATTACGTCCCCGGAGCAGCTCTAATCATGCTCCCACCCCAGTGATGGAGGTGCTGTGTTTCTATTCTACACATAACAAAACGAGGGGAGAGAGATGTTTGGACCCAAAGAAGTTTCCTCAAAATTGCGTGCCCTTAACCACCACTGAGTGTAGCGCAGAGGAAGGCACAAAGAGGGGGCAGGCTTGAGTCCGTCCGCAGAGGATGCTCAAACTGGAAACTTCCCCCTCAGTCTGAAAGCCTCAGCTGAGCTGTGGTTGGGGGGAGAAGGGAGCAAGGAGGGAAATCTAGAAATAAATTTACAGACTGATAGAGGAGAGACCGACGTCAACCAAGAAAGCTAAGAACTCAGTAACTCATCACAAACAAATGGTGCCAAGTCACATGAAGGGAAACCAGGATGAGGTAAACAGAGAAGGAGGAGGGGAAAACATCCACTTGGGTTGCATTAAGGACTTTGTGAGAGGAGATATTTTAGATGAGTCCTGCATGATTGAAAAAGGAGCCACGTGTGCGTGGAGCAGGAGGAAGAGAATTCCAGAAGACTGGAGGGAGGGAAAGACTTGAGGATCTGCAGGTGGTTGGTGAGGCTGGGGGGGAATGGAGGGACCATTTTGCCTGCAGGCTGGCCAGGCCTGGAGAAGAGAGATGTATCAAAATACGCATATTAACATCTCTGTGATAATAACCCACTTACCTAGTCTTCTACACCTCACCATGCACTTCCCACCTGCTCTCTCATTTGCTCCCCAATGCACGGTCCTGAACCCCAGCTAGCCCCCACTTACGCAAGACAGGAGAGCCGAGAAGCTGCGACCCACCAAAATCACAGCTGATGCTGGGAAAACCACATTAGAACTCTAAAAATCTCAGTCCGAGCTCTTCTCTAGCCTTTGTGGTCTTGACCCACCGGAGTCACTTTGAACGACCCAAGGTTCCCTCATTTAACCCTTGTGTTCAATGCATCCCATGTTGACACAGGGCGACAGCTCCTCCGTGGAGGCTCTCACCTCTGGAACCGGGGGACCTGGGCAAAGTTCCCATCTTCTAACTCAGATACTTCCTGTAAACAGGGCTCACTCTCAATGTGACTCTAATAATCAAGAAAATAAATGAGATCCCAGAATCTCTTTTACTCTGGATAATAGCTCATTCTAGGAAGTCATTAATGCCGTAAATCACACTCACAACTGTTGACACCATGAAAGCGCATTGTTTACCTTCCTTTGATTCAGCTGAGTATCAATTAGCTCAGTGATATTTACATAAGTATCTCGATTTGGAGGACAGAATTGTCCATCTGCTTCTGGAAAGATTTAATTAGGTCCGGGTTGCTAGGGAGGAAGAAATTAATCCTTTTCAACATTAACCTTTTCAATTAATATATGTCTTGCAATGTATCTGGTAACAGGTCTTATTATGTAAATTGGACCAACTGGAACCTTTCAGGCTGGGGGAAATGATGTCTTTTAAGGCGAACATCCCCCTCTTTCCAAATCTTGAAAATAAAGGGATATGTATTTGCTCAGACACACACATTTCCTCTTGGTGAGGGTTTCTTTCAACTCAACTTCTTGCAGGCTTCTCTTTGATGTTGCATATGCCCTTAGCCTGTAAAGGATGCTTGTGCCCACCCTGCTGGACCTTTCATCTTAATTTTAGCACTTTACTCCTTGAGGTGTGAGGCCTTCCTCCAATTCCCGGATGAGATGAGGGCCCCGTGTCAAAGGCTTGCAGCACCCTCGCACTTTTCCTGAAGGGCACTCCTCACTTGGAATGGCTCCTTTACATGTGTCTCATGCACGGAACATCCACTCCCTGAAAATACAGATCATGGAAACCTCATCCACTGCTGTTCGTAAAGGTGCCCGGCAAAGGGCCTGTCGCATGGAAGTCACTCCCTAGATATGTGCGCAAGGAACGCGCACACCCTGTTTCACCGGGATCTTTCAGCTCACCACTCCAGCTCCCAGAAGCCAACGTCTGTTACAGTTCTGTGGATTACAAAGTTAGAGACATACCTCCTCTTCCTCTTGCCCCCCACTCAGACATGAACAGGAGCCCTTGCTCCCAGATTGCTCTCCATCGTGAGCCTTGTGCCGCCAGGTGAGCTCACCGAAGACTCCTGGGTTGCTGTTTTCAACCTTTCTAAGGCCTCACTTTTCAAGGAAAAGCTCTCTCCAACCTCCAACTTCATTCTTCAGGATGTCCCTTGGCTCTCCTCCCTTGCCTGTGATCAGGTGTTTCTCAGTCCCTTAGAAGCTTTCCGTAAGGGGCTGAATGCTTTCATATGAGTCCCCAAAATCTTCAATCAGCCCAAGGTGAGGAGAATAATTGTAATAATTACAGCCACCATTTACCAGATGCCAGCTCTGCTCCAGGAATGTTCGAGGTTCTTACATAAACGTTGCAAAAACTCCTCGGGCATCATTACCCATGTTTCCAGGTAACAGAACAGACTCAGGAGAGGAGAGTGATCTGCCCCAAGTCACAAAGAAAATAGGACAGAGCCTTGGTTTCGAAACTCAGATCTGTCTCCAGGGCCCTCCTGCTTTGTCATGAGACCATAATGCCTCGAGGTGCTCTGCTGGACCAAAGGCTCGGTGCTAAGTACAGGACTAGGTCTTCGATCACAACTCTTTTAAACTAACGAACCAGGATTGAGATGCACTGGAATAGCTTATCTCAGAATCTATTACTCTGTTTATTTTATTGCTTCCATAAGAAATCACTCCTCTGTAAATTAGTTGACAAAACTAGAAAATATAAAGCAGAACGGGCAGTTTTTTCCACAAAGGGTCAGATGTCGAGGGTTTTTGGCTTTGTGGGCAACAACTGAAGCCACCCATTGGAGAGAGAAAGTGGCCATAGATGATTCCCCAGGAGTGGGCATAGCTGTGTTCTGATAAACCGTATTTACGGTTTATCAGATTTGGCCCTCTGGCTGCAGTGTGTTCACCTCTGGGACAGACAAAAGGTACTTAATAGAAAACTTGATGTTTTCATCCCTCTACATTAAATATGTAATTTGATCCTCACATTAGTGCACATTAGTGCTTTAAGGTATGAGCGTTGCTTCCACTTTAGAGACAGGGAAATGGAGACCTCAGGGGGAGATAAAGAGAATGAGCCCCAAGGATGCAGAGTTGTCAACCTACATATCTGTAGCCCTGGGCCGGAGAAGGTCTCCAGTTGTCCAAGTTTGGTTGTCATTGTTTGTCTTTTTCCAGAAAACTGAGAAAATCTTTAAATTTGGTTGGAATCTCTAGCCATTTGGGAACCCTCAACTCAATATTCCAAATGATCCCTTGGTCTCTCCAAATCCCCCCATGATGAGGATTGGGGATGGTAATTCACAGGATAAAGGAGCTGTCTTACAAAAGTTCCAGTGACTAATTTTCCTAAGGGAAGGACAGAAGTGACAGCTCCAGACAAAAAGGGCTATAAATGCCTTGAGGATTGCCTGGAACATAGCAAGTGACCAGTAGCTCAATACCGAATGATTTCAGTGGATGGGGGCATGTGATGTGAGAATGCCAGAGCATCACTCAGGTTGAGGCAGACCATTAGATACGAACTGAAGTTTGGGGTTGGACCGAGCTTCTCTAAGTCCTGATCTGGCCACTTAGTCACCCAAGAGCCTTGGGGAAAGTCACTTAACATTGGTGAACTTCACTCATCTCAATTGTAAAGATGAAAATGATGCTACAACCACATTAATAAGCCATTGTGAAGGGCACACCTGGGTGGCTCAGTAGGTTATGCAGCTGCTTTCAGCTCAGGTCATGATCTCAGGAACCTGGGATCGAGACCCATGTTGGGCTCCCCACTTAGGAGGGTGTCTGCTTCTCCCTCTCTCTCTGCCTCCTCCCCCACCCCCTGCTCATGCTCTTTTAAATAAATAAATAAAATTTTAAAAAATAATAAGTCATCATGAGGATTGGATTAGATAACACACATAGGGAACGCAGCTTATTTTCTAACTCCACAGAGTTAGTGACTGGGAGTGATTGGGATGACTCTGATCACCAGTGTTACTGACAGCATGTGCACTCAGACCCTTGTTGGCTTCCACATCCACCAGTTCCCATCCTAGAGAAAACCATACACGCCATTTGAAGGTATAAAGTCCCGCAGTATAATATATTGAGTCACTGGATATGTCGGTGTGACCACGGTTGAAAACATCACCAAACCTCTTCACAAAGGCCTAAATTCTAAAACACTTTTCCTATAAAGTTATACAAACACTGAAATTACAAACATGTCCAAGCAATGGATGGATGCAATGGAGACCGAAGAGGAACAAAGACAACTAAAGACAGTCTGATGTACTGGGGATTGTGAAATGTGGTTTTTCCTTTTGTTTGTTTTTGATGAAGTTCCACTAAGGTAGCCACAATGTTATTTATGAGACACAAAAAACAGAACACGGAAACATTTCAATTAACTGAAGTTGTTTAAAAATCGGCGATCTTTGGCAGAAAATAAAAACATCAAGCTCTAAAACACATGAAATTACTTTCATTGACTGAAGCATTCATGGGGTAACTATTTTGTTAACTTATTAAAGGTTTATCAATTGCATTTTTAAAAACCTCTCATGAACTTCAGCTATTCTGCTCACGGGCTATACAGCAGACTGCTTAGCTGTTTTTCCTTCCTTGTCCTTCCAGGTTTATTACCAATTCCTTGTCAACAGAGAACTGAAATAATTGAGCTATTCAGAGGAAATCTGACTGTTTTCATGAGCTATGTCTGCCCCAGCAGACAGACTCCTTTAGAATTTCCCAGAACAGTACAGATGGTCCGGGTACAAGGTCATCCACTTATTTCAAATAGCCAGGCAACCCACTGACCAATTAAGAAACAGGCCTTGAGCTTTCTGAGAGTTCTCTTGTTTTACAAAATGCCTTATTCCCACAAAAGAGGTTTAGAGAAGTGATATTTGTTATTCCCCTAAGCCCCCTGGTACCTTACTTGTTTCCAAAAGGGTAGTCTATATGGAATCGACAGATATGGGTTTGCCTCGAGCTCCAGCATTTATTTACCATGTGATCTTGGGCAAATCCCTTACTTTCTCTGAGTTTCAATCATGCCAACCGCCCTACTGACCTCACCAATATTATGAATGTAAAGTGGTTTTCACCATAATTTTATTCTTTCCTGAAACACAAACTAAGTACTTATAGGTTCCAGACTCTCTTCTACAACTCAAAGAAGAAGGGCACAGAAGCTGCTTTCAAGAATCCAGTAGAGAAAACAGGCACACAAGCAGACAGTCAAAATAGAGGGTGCTGTAGGACCACAGTTGGTATGGGGGCAGGGGTATCCTGAGGTCACAGGCTTCACAAGACAAACCATGTCTTAGATGATTCCTGGAGGAGAGGGAATGAAGGAGGGGATGACAGTCTGGTCAGTGAGAGGAGTATGGAAAGATGCTGCCAATCAAGAGCTCAGCACTTTAGGGAAATGTCCTATAACTCATCAAAGCCAGAGCCCAAGGGAATATGTGGGGAGGGAGAAAACACAATAAATATAAGTCTGGCAGGGAATAGTAACATATATTATTGAGAGTTTTAGGTGGATAGAAAAATAATCCTTAACATCATTTGGCTCTTATTCTTGATTAGTTGCCTATGAATTTTAATATCTCCCTCCATCATTACCACAATACTATAAGGTAGGTAGTTTTGCTACCCCATTTTACAGATGAGCAAACAGACACCTAGAAAGTTTAAAATCTTCCCAAAGTCCCACAGCAAGTGGTCAGTCCAGGACCCTAATGTAATTCTATCTGATGCCATAGTTACAGCTCTGAACCACTGGGTTCTCCTGCCCCAGCTAAGGGTTTGGGCTTTATTGCACAGGAGCTTATGTTGGACACACTGTAGGATGGATCACATGATCCCCACCTCTTGGTATTCATAACCCTGTGTGATCTCCTCTCTTGAGTGTGGTGGCCTAACAGCTTTTTTCTTAACCAGCAGAATCCAGCAAAGGTGATGGGATGTCACTTTCATGATTCAGATGTATCTAAAATTGTGACTCCTCTCTTGCTAGAAGACTCTGTTCCTTGCTGACTTTGATGAAATAAGAGGCCATGGAGGAAATGTCCATCTGGTAAAAGAACGGAGACCAGCTCCTGGCCAAGAGTCAGGAGGGAACAAAGGCCCTCCATCAAACATCCCTACAAGAACTAAATGTTGCCAACCATTTGAGGAAAATTGGAAGTGGATCATTCTCTAGTAAAGCTTTCAAGTGAGACCCCACCCCTGACCAACAACTTGATTGCAGCCTTGGTAGAGACCCTGAAGCAGAGAGGTCTCCAGCTACACTGTGCCCAGACTCCTAACCCACATAAACCATGAGATAATGCCTGTGTGTTTGATGTAAGCTTAGGTTTATAGTCATGTGTTACCTAGAAAGATAACTAATACAGAGCCTGTGAAGAGTTTAAGCCCAAGAATGATCGAGGATGAGTCTGCATTTTATAAAGTCACTTTTGCCAACAGGACAGAGAATGCATTAGAGGACAAGTTGGAGAGATGAGCTAGGAGGGTATTTCACAATGAGACATGATGGTCAACCACATTATGGCTGGGACAGAGGGAAGGGAGGAAAGAAAAATAGGGGAAGTTGCAGAAGAGACATCAGAGGCAGATTCAGCAGAACACTAGGTCCCACCTGATGCATGTATGGAGGAAGGAGGAGGGATCCCTGAGTTTGGACATGACAAGGGTCATTCCACTGGCCTCACCCAGAGCTTAGAACTTGCAGCTCTCAGCAGTCATTCAATTGCAGCAGCCTAGCCCAATGTCACATGGACCTCAGGGATCCATTGCAGCAGCAGAGTAACTGTTGAGTATCTAGATTGGACGAGAAGATCCCTTAGGTCCTTTGGATACCAAATTATTTTTTTTAGATCTTATTTATTTATTCATGAAAGACACACAGAGAGAGGGAGAGACACAGGCAGAGGAAGAAGCAAGCTCCCTGCAGGGAGCTCGATGTGGGACTTGATCCCAGGACCCCAAGATCACTCCCTGAGCTGAATGCAGACACTCAACCACTGAGCCACCCAGATGCCCCCCTTGGGTACCAAATTCTAAAATTCTTACCTGAAAGGAATTGGATCCTTTGCTGGGAGCAGGGAGCATGATAAGTTTCATCCTTTTAGAAATTCAGCCCAGAGAGGGGCCATTGGCATCAGACACCACATCAAAATGCCCTCTGAAGGAAGCAGTTCTCTCTGGAGAGAACTGGAAGCAAGTGAAAGACAAACTTCTGAGGTAAGGATGGGTCAATCATGTCAGTTCCAGGAAAGACACCAATGAGAAGATGAGTTTATGGTCTTAGCCACTCACTGGGTGTACTGCCTCCTAAACTACTGTGGCTTCCTTACTCAGACAAAACCACCACCTGGTTACCATCCATAATTAATATGAGGCTGAAATAAGGTAAGAACTTTTGAAAAGGAAAACGTGAATTGCACATCAGCTGATGTTAACATGGCATCAGAACCAAACCTCAGAAAGGTCAGAACGTGCTGGTCTCTGGCATTCTGTTACAGCAGCCCCAGCAAACTAATACAATTACACAGAATTTAGGCTCTAAAGCCAATGCAAGTGCATCTCTGCCCATTGAAGTCCACTCAGTCTTTCTACTGGGATGCAACATGGGCACTGGGTGCAGAAAGGCCCTGGCACAGCTGGTGGGGACAGGTGGCTGGTCCCAGACCCTGATGGTTCTAAGCAGTGAATTTCACCCTCATAATGACTCAGCCTCCAACCGTGATAGACAGCTGAGGCCAGGCCAGCAAGCTAGAGCATCCATCTCAAGGTGTAGTCCCTAGCATCCTGTGAGAGCTTACTAGAAATGCAAACTCTCAGGGCACACACCAGAATCAATATCTCTCAGCCAGGGGCCTGGATAATTAGGTTCTAATAAGCTCTCTAGCTGAATTTTAAATAGCCCAAAATTTTGAAAAGCCCTGGGCTGGAGGAAATGTGTCTAACTAGTCTAATGGTGAACTGCGCTGCTGGCAGATGCTATGTTCTAGAGGTAGCCAGGAAGGGGCCTGTAAGATGATGTCTGCAGGGGAGTCAATGCTCTGGGAATGGGCAACAAGGAATTACTGAACACTTCCTGTGTGGCAGGCACTGTGTAGTCCTTGAGGATATACACTGGTGAGTAAAAACAGAGCTGAGCCTTGATTCTTTGGTGCTAATAGTCTTATATGTCATGTCATACATGTAAGAACGGAGGAGCCAGAGAGAGAAAGTGGTACTGCAGAGAGCTCTGAGGGGCAGGAGAATAGGCCATGTTGCCTGCAGATACCTGCATGTGATCCAGATGGAAGGGACAGGTGGAGACAGTGCAGCCCTTTACACGAGCTAACACTACTAAGGGTCCCGGTGTGGGGCATCCCTGTGCTCCAGCGTGGGGTTTGTTATCCTAGGGCCACCAGGGGCATTGCCCTCAGCCCCTTGTTCTACTGCAGCATCACCTTCAGAGCTACCCCCACTGGCCACAGGCATTTTTCTAATTTGTCTGTATTCTGAAGCCCTGTCTTAAGTTTCCACTGTCCCAGAAGCCAACCCTGGGGTAGGAATTTGGCACAAGTACCTTATTTTGGAAGGTGATTCCTGGTAGGATGAATGAAGAAGAGAAATAGCAACAGGAGGAAAGTCAGCAAAGCCAGTGTTAATGAGCAAGTCACCACTATGAGTGGCATCAGAACCAAACCTCAGAAAGGTCAGACTGTGCTCGTCTCTGGCATTCTGTTACAGCAAACTAATACAATTACAGCAGTTAGATCCTACAGGGACTCTCTGGGAGACCGTGAAGGACAGCTGAGAAGTGGGCTCCCCAAAGGTGGGCAAGCACCAGCTGAACCTACCAGGTGTCCTCCGCTGCTTGAGGGCTGCGCCTGGGCTTGAAGCTCTGTCTCTGGCCTTCCCTGCACACAGACAAAACACCATCCTGTAGCTAGAGGGACTTCTGATACCCTCAGCATGGAGGGAGACTGTCTGCTAGTGACCCCCCGGGGCAGCTGAGGGATATGGGTGACAGTCATCTTACAGGACTTTTTATCAGAATCTCTCTCCTAGAGACAGATATGCGGCACCTGGTATCTGAGCTCTACCACACTCACCACCAAGAAAATCTACCAACCTCTCCTCCTTGTGGATCTCCAGTTGGGCAAGATACAGTTCCCTCTGTCCCATTTCTGCAACCATCCTCACGTCTCAGGGAGTAATGAAATGTTCCAATGAGATCTGTCATGGTAAAACACACAGATAATTGGATTCCTGGCAAGAGCAATGAGATGGTGTTTCCCTTCCCCTGCACATGATGATGGCTGAACGTACGAAGACATTGGTTTGGACTCTGAAATATGGGAAGTGACTGGTGGACCCTACCATTGCCAACAAAGATATGTTAATGGTCTGTGGATGCCACTGCCAAGTTCCTGGGGCTTAGGGGCCCGGTCTCCTTCACGACCGCCTCCCTGGCACCCCAGGCAGCGCCCGCACAGAGTGGAACGGGCTCTCAGCGTGTAGCGTGCTGAGATCGACTTTCAGAGCTGTAAAGGGCTTTGCGTGTGCCTCATTTCACATAAGTCTAATTCGCTTAGAAATTCTTAGAGTTTCAAATGGACATGTTGAAAATTCACGCTTTCATTCACTTTTAATGAGAATTTTCTTTTTTCAAGAAGAATCTGCAGGCTGCCTTACAAGTCATTCCGCAGCCATCTGGAAGACTGGTGTTGCTGCTTAGAAGTGCTAAAAGAGATATATATGGAGGCTGACTCCTGACGAAATTGGAAATGAGGGGAAGCATGCTTTAGCAACACCCACGTCCCTTCCCGGCTTCCCGTCCTTTCTCCTTGTGTCCCCAGAGCGCCAGGCACAGACGGCGCGCCTGCCTCCTAGTCACACAAATGTTTTAGAGATTTAAGACACTACTCTTCCCACAAATATATTTTGTTTTACCAAGGATACCTGCAGGAAGAAATACTTATTTCACAAAGATATGCCTCACGAGTGACAATGTTTCAAGCACAGTGAGTCCAGGCAGAGATGCATGTCAAGGACAAAACAATCTGTCCGATGTTCCAGAAATCCTAAGACATTAGCCAACTTGCATCTGCTCTTAAGAGCCATGCTGGTTATCATTAAGCCCTTTCATTTTTTTAAAGGATTTTATTTATTTATTTATGAGAGACACAGAGAGAGAGAGGCAGAGACACAGGCAGAGGGAGAAGCAGGCTCCGTGCAGGGAGCCCGACATGGGACTCGATCCTGGGACCTCAGCATCATGCTCTGGGCTGAAGGCAGGCGCTAAACCGCTGAGCTACCCAGGGATCCCACTAAGTCCTTTCAGTATGCACCCTCAGAACATTTTTATAGGCGTCAGGCACTGTGCTTGGTACTGAAGAAACAGCGTGGCAAATCCATGACCCTGAACACAAGATGACACACAACACCTGTCACCTGCACATGGTAGTTGGCTGGGACAAGAAGTAATTATCTTGACCCCCCCAGTAAAATGTTCACTCTCAGGACAGTGCTGCAGGAACCCAGGGGAGGACACCTCTAGCTCTGCCAGGATGTCTGAGGAGACCTGATGGAGCAGGAAACAGTCCTGGAGGGGCACCTGGGGGGTTCAGTTGATTAAGCATCTGCCTTCAGCTCAGGCCATGATCTCAGGGTCCTGGGATCAAGCCCCCCATCAGGCTCCCTGCTCAGCGAGGAATTGCTTCTCCCTCTCCTACTACTGCTCCTCCCCCTACTTATGCATATGCATCCTCTCCTCTCTCTCTCTCTCTCTCTCTCTCTCTCTCTCTCTAATAAGTAAATAAAATCCTTAAAAAAAAAAAAAAAAGAAGAAGAAGAAGAAAGAAACAGTAGTAGTCCTGGAAACAAGGAGAGCAGAGCAACAGGATAAATAGTGCAGACAGCCTCGTGGTTCCTGCAACTGCAGATCAATCAGTCCAAAGAATTAAAAGAGCAATTGCAGGGCATGTTTGAAGGACAGCAAAATGCGCCCTGTGGCTGGTCCACCTGGTTAAGTCTTTCCCTCTGGAGCTACTCCCAAAGGAAGTTTCCTGCGGCAGCTAAGAGCTGAGGTTCTAGGAGCCAGGCTGCCAGAGTTCAAATCCCAGCTCTGCCAATCACCAGGCATGTTGTGACCTGCGGGAAGCAACTTTGCCCTTCTTTGCTTCTGTTTTCCCATCTGTAAAATGGGATTATAAGAGACCTACCCTATGAAGCTTGTCATGATGATTAAGTGAGCTAACGGATTTAAAGCCCTTACATGGTACCTGCCACCACATAAGCACTTAGACATTGTTAGGTGCCATCACTGTTATAAAGATTACAAACTGGGGCAGTCCGGGTGGCTCAGTGGTTTAGCGCTGCCTTCAGGCCCAGGGTGGTCCTGGGGACCCAGGATCGAGTCCCACGTCAGGCTCCCTGCATGGAGTCTGCTTCTCCCTCTGCCTGTGTCTGTGCCTCTCTCCCTGTCTCTCATGAATAAATAAATAATATGTTTTAAAAAAAAAAGATTGCAAAACAACAAGGCAGTGTTTTATTGGTTTGTTGTTAGGATCCAGTAAACTTGCATTTATGTACTCAGGTGTGCATTCAACATTCATCAAGCACTGGTGAGGGCCAATCACAGGTAGGTACCACCCCTGCCCTCCAGAGGGGCTCACTCGGGAGGGCAGGAAACCAGCAGGAAAGCCACACCCTTGCAGGGTCATAACCCCCTCTGTAGAGGCCAGGGGAGGCTGCGTGCTAGAAGGGCAGAGGCATTTTGACTTCGAGGTCACACTTTGATTTGAGTCTCAGCTTGAGGGGCTGACTTTTAGGACACCCAGATCCAAGTGTTGTCCCACTCAGCAGGACCCTGGGACAATTAGCAGAGTGAGCACGTGTGAGCCTGGAATGAGCATGGGGACCGGGCAAGAAGGGATCATGGTGCTTGTCATCTGAAATCTACCCCAAACACCCCCTTGTCCCTGGAACCTACCAGAACCATTGGAGACCCTTCTGACGGGGTGGTGCTGGTGCCAGCACAGGAATGAAATGTCCTGACTGGAAGGCCCCGCTCCTGAAACTCTCTGATGATGAGGAATGGAAACAGCACCCAACGAGGTGAGCCATTGGAAGGGAAGGAAGGAACATGAAAGAGAATGCCTGCCATTCTGGAACGTCAGGGGCTCCATGTGATAAGGTCCCGTGAGCAGAAAAAAAAATTCTCTTGAAGGGAGACTGCTGTGGGGTGCAGGGGCTTCGGCATCCAATGAGCAGAGAGCGTGGATTTGTGTGACATGCTCAGTTCCCAGAGGAGGTTTAGTGGAAGCCTGTCATACTCCGTGCAGCGCATCTTCACGGTGCCAGATGGGCACCGTGTATGAAGGGTCCCGAACCCCCAGGAGGGGGTAAAACTCCAGACTTTCTAGAAGAGTATTACAATCCAGTCGTGTTAGACAAATGTTAGAAGTGTCCTGGGCTTTCCAGTGTTAATTTATTCTGGTTTCCGTTCATTCAGTGATCATGTGCCTGCTGACTGCCCCTGGGACCAAATCTGTGTACGTGCCAGCAACACGACAAACAGGGGGGCTGCTCTCATGGAGCCGAATTCTATTAGGGAGACAGAAACCATGAACAAGGATCACGCAAATCAACAGGGAAATATTGAACCATGGAAATTGCTAAGCAACCAGGGAAGGCTTATTGGAGGAGGTGACATCTTTACCAAGGAAGAAGTGGCAAAAAGGAGGCAGCCGAGCACAGACCCAGGAGCCAAGGAGGCAGCAAGCCTTGAGGTGGGAGGAAGAGGTCTGTGCTACTGTGCAGGGCACGGAGGAAGCCCACAGCTGCCCGGATCGGGTGCTCTGTTCTAAAGGTGGCTTGCGGGGGCACGCACTGAAGCTGAAGGATGAGCTCATGACCCCATCATCCTCACCATTGTGACTATCATCACCATCTTCCTCACCATCATCCTCACCATCATCCTCATCATCATTACCATCCTCACCATCTCCTCACCATTATCACCATTCTCCCCATTGTGACTAATCTCAACATCACCATCATCCTCATCATCCTCACTATCATCACCATTCTCACCATCATCATCACCATCATCATGACAGCAGCTTGGATGAGAACACAGCCGTGCATGATGTGGATGGGCAAAAACATCATTCTCCATAGTCCTTCTGTCCTGGGACATCCTTAGAAGCTGTCACTACTCCCAGGAACTCCTCAGGGAGGTAGATGGAACACAAAGGAAGGGAAGGAATGAACACTTATTAAACACCTACCATGTGCCAGCTTCTGTGCTTTTTTCCTACTTCTAGGCTTCCCAATTAGATTCCCAAAGATTGTTGCCAATACACAAGTGAAGCAACTGAAGCTCAGAGACATTAAGTAACTTGTCTGGAGTCACCCAGCAGCAAGGGACAGAACCAGGATTTGGACCGAGGACTATGGAGCTTAAAGCTAGGTTGTGGATGAGGTAGCCCTGAACCACACGTAGTGCTGAGCACTTGAGATGCAAGTGGTTTGAACTTAGCTTTACAGCAAGTATAAAATACACACTGGGTTTCAAACAGTCTGAAAAAAAAAAAAAAGAATGTAAAATATCTCATTAGTAATTTTTATATTACTGCAAGTTGATTTGGTAATAGTTGGATGATACATTGGGTTAAATAAAATGTATTAAAATTTACTTCACCTGTTGCTTTTTACAATTTTGAATGTGGCATCTAGATAATGAGAAATTGCACACATGGCTCACATCTGCAGCTCGTCTTGTGTTTCTCTCATGCAGCCTCTCTGAGGCTTTTGCTCTCTCTTCTCTCTCCCACATCACCCTGCCTCCTGGGCATTCTGTCCTCACTCCTGGGGGAGAAGGGAGGATGACAGTGGGGATGTGAGGTGTGGGCGTCCAGGGTATAACCAGAGCTCTGATGCCCTAAAGAACACCAGCACTCTGGTTTGGAGGCAGCCTGCTGTGCCCCAGAGAAGCCTTAGGAGTGGATATTTGCTGACATTCAAACAGAAATTAACAGGAAGTATCAGGATGGCCACTCTGGGGTACTTCATCATAATACCTGCCTCTTTAGTAAAATATCCTAAACCCTCCCTTAAGCTTAGAAGAGCAGATGAAGTTACCCTTTCAGCCCCACCCCCACCCCAGGAGCCTATATTCTGCAAAAAAGATGATGATAATGATGGTGGTGATGGTGGTGATGGTGATAATAGTGAAAATGATGATGATGGTGAGGATGGTGATGATGGTGATGATGATGATGGTTGATGACGACGATGATGATGATGGTGGTAAGGATAATAGTAAGGATGATGGTGATGATAATCACAATGGTGAGAATGATGGTGATGGTGATGACAATGGTGATAGTGATGATGATGATGGTGATTGTGAGGATGATGGTGAGGATAGTAATGATGATGACAGAGAAAGAGAGAGAAACCATAATACCCACACCTTAAGTCAAGGCTGAGGTGCAGCCCAGGGGTGTTCTACAGGTGTAAACTCACTTAATCCTTACTCCCTGAGGTTGATGTGTTATCAACCCACTGTATAGACAAGATAACTGAGGCCCAGAGATTTAGGCAACTTGCCCTGACCCACAGCACTAGCATGCCAGAGGCAGGATTTGAACACAGGCACTCTGAATGCTAGGGGCTACATGCTAATCCCTGGGCAGAGGGAGAAGCCTGGCCAAAACAGGAGGAAGTCCGATATAAAGCGCTGGCCTTTATGAAGTGCCTACCACATGGCAGCCAGGCTCCAGGCACACACCTTAGGAGTCTCCTCTAGTCTTCAAATCAACACCATGAGTGAGGTGCTACCAGCATTCCCGTTTTACTGATGGAGAAACTGAGGTGTCAAAAGGGTAAGTGATTGGTTCGAGGCAGACAGTGGAGGAAGGGGAGAGGAGAAAGAGGAAGAAGGGGAAAGCGCGACACATTTGTGTATGTCTTGTCTCCCCAAATAAACTGAGTAGGTCCTTAAATAAGTAGGTCCTTAAATCTGCTTACTGATGTTAAGACGCAAAGTCTCCCCTCCCCAGAAGACTGGCTTTTGCACGTGAAGAGCCTGAAGATGATGCTTAGTTTGCTCCAAATAATATGCATGCTCGTCTTCGAGCTGATAAATATCCCCACCCCTTGAGATTCTTCAGTGATTTTTAGCCCATCAGCTATTTTGAGACCCAGATTTATTATTTTTGTTTGTGTTCCTAAAAGATTTTGAAAGTCCAATCCCTCTCTTTTATCTTCACACATCCTCCGACTCAATTCACTAAGGGAGCATAACTTGGGGTCACTTTCACGTGCCAGCCCCATCTAAAGATAGCCAGCTGCCCATCATGAAAAGGACAGTCAGGCTGCATCTGGAAGCCTCGGGGTCCTAGGTCAGCAGACACACAGTGGGGACGGCGGAGGAGGAGGGACAGAGCTACATAGCTCTCTCCTTAGGGTCGCTGTGCTTCGAAAGTACCATTTTCAAAAGAACTTCTTTTCAATTGAGAAAATGACATAAATTTGATATGACAGAGTCAGTATGGCGTGATAAGAAAAAAATTGCACTTCTAGGATCCTATATGTTTCCTGATGCAGATCTACAATTAATTCTTAGCAAAGAACAAAAATGCCATTCCGCTGGAAGAAGCTGACATTGCAACCCCTAGACTATTTGTTAGTGGTTAATAAGAAATAGATTCCCATTTTTTTGTTTTGGTCTCAGCTCAAGGGGCCTTTTTTTTTTCTGGAGAAATAATATGATAAACAGAAGCAATTCCTAAAAGGATTTGAGGAAGCTAGCATGAAGAAGGGTATACCAGCAAGAGTAATAAAATTAGAATGATAGCATTGAAGTTGCCTTTCAGCAGCCACTGATGTACTAATTGATGCAGGCGAGACTCGCCGGTAGATACTGTGCCAGTTACTATTGCTGCAGAGCAATTATCCCAAACCTCAGGGGCTCGAACAACTATTCTATTTTGCTCATGACTTTGTGGATCGGGAAGTCAAGATGTGCTTGTCTGGGCCGTCCTTGCTTACAGCCCCTCGTGGTTACAGTCAGGTGTCAGAGCTTCAGGGTTCCCTAGGTCACTCCCACCTCGGATGGCAGTTGGTGCTGGCTGGTGGCTGGTGGCAGCTTGACTGGGCTGTTGACCAGAGGGCCTCTTCACAGCCCCTGCAGCCTGGCAATCTCAGGGGCCAGGCTTCCCACAGAACACCTCACTTTTCCTGAGGCCAACAGCCCAGGAGGACAAGGCAGGCCTGCCCGACCTTTATAGTCACGTGGCCACACTTCCCCAAATACTCTGGTGGCAGGCATCATAGCCTCATTCAGGTCGAGGGTGGAAAGAGGTAGACCCCATCTCTGAATGGGAAGAATCTTAGAGACTTTGGAGCCATTTTGATAAACTACCACATGGGTTAATAGCATCAGGTAGGAGTTGGGGAAAGGATGTTTACAGTGTCTCAAAGTATTTCTCAGAGATTCTCTATTTATTAAGGAAAACAGATCCCTTTATAGTGGAGAAATCTGACAGATATCACCCTAACCAAGTGATCAAAGTTAACATCACCAATTACAGAACATTGCATTCTGAGCCTTCTGATGTGATGTGCTGACAGGATCCTCGAATCTGAACAAGAGAAAACAAGAAGGCCAACCCTAACTGGGGAACATTCTACAAAACTGGCCTGTGCTCTTCAAAACTGTCGGCGTACATGCAGCAGATGCTGTCCCTGTCCCCCTCCTCAACACAACCTTGGCACTCACCTTCCCAGTGCTTGCGTTTGGAACTCTCCAGGGGGCCAGCTGGAAGTGCTGAAGCAGCAGCTAACACCCCTGAAGAATCCTGAAGCCAGTAATAGATGGGAGTGAGGATAAGAACTCTACTTTCATATCTCCTGGATGGGCTAACTTGGGGGCACCTTTCTACACTGCCCCCAAAGCGCCATATTGGAATGGAGGCCTCAGCCACCCATGCCCTTGCTTGATAATACACCTTGGCTTCCCTCCCATCCTTGTCTCACCCTCCACCTCCTAGTCATACTGCTTAGAATTGCTTCCCCTATCTACCTGCATTTCAATCTCTGTCTCGGCCTCTACTTCTGGGACGACAACCCAATCTAACACAGTCATGAAAGACAGAAGCAAAGACCGAGGAATCGCTCCACAATGAGGAGACTCAGAGGAGCAACAGATCACTGTGTGGTCTCGGATTGGAACCAACATTAGGGGAAAATGCTATGCATGATATTATTGGAATAATGAGCAAAATTTGAGTATAGGCTGTAGATGAGGTCATAGTATTGTATCAGAGTTAAGTTTCCTGAATTTTATAACTATACTGAAGTGACATAAAAGCATGTCCTTGGTCTTTAGGAAAATAATGCTGAAGTACTCAGGGGTCAAAGAGTGTGATACCTACCATTCATTCAAGAATGACTTAACACATAAGAAGAATATGAGAGATTTAAAAGATCTGTAATAAAACATCAGCAATTACTAATATAGCTGAATATCATTGAGGGGTTAAGTGCAACTTCTCTGATCCATTAAGAATCTTTTAAAAAGCTACAAAATAATGTTAACAATACAAAGTATGTATGATCAAGGTAATAAAAATTAGAAGGAAAGTACATATTCCAAAAACGAGAGTGTCTACAGCTTTCTTCTTCTCTTCTCTCTTCCTTTTTTTTTTTTTTTTCTAGTAGGCTCCATGCCCATCATGGAGCCCAATTCTAGGCTTAAACTCAGGAACATGAGATCAAGACCTGAGCCAAAGTCAAGAGTCAGAACCTTAACCAACTGAGCCCACCTAGGTGCCCTGATGACATTTTTTTTAATGTAGCTATGAGCTTCTTGGCAGGTAGGAAGCACATATGATGTTGGATAGGTAGAATTAAACATGTGTCAAATATTTCTCAAATTTCAGACAAATATGAACTGTCAGGCTTTTGGTGGATCATGAAGGCAAGTCAGAAAGGAAACTAACACTCCTTGATGAGAGTGGATGGAGCACACACCTTCCCCTCTAATGGTGATGTCTGCAGGACTAGGACTGACAGTTTTTGCACTAATGTGAGCTGCTGTGAATTTCACAGCAGTGTCATCACCTTGACATTGAGAAGGTATTACCAGTCATTTCTGTAGGTTCAGAGAGACTTGGTAACTTGCCTAAGATCTCACAGCTAACAAGTAAGAGCCACGATTCCAACCCTGGTCTGTCTGCATCAAAACCTTGACTCCTCCTCCAACTCCCATGTGACAACCCAATTCTTCCCTTAAAAGAGACAGATGTTGTCAGCCTGTTTCTAGTCTTTGGAAAGCCTAATCTTTGGCATCTGGTAGGCAGTCATACCAATCATCGGCACTGACCTGCATGAGCCACTGGATGGACTCCCCACAGCAGGCCCATCTCCTCAGTAAAGGAAGAAAGAGGCTGATGAGAAATGCTCCGTGTACATGCCTGGCATGGATTTATAGCCCTCTTCCTTTTAAGAGAAGGGAGCACTTGTGTGACTGCTGCAGAGCCCTCTGTGACTGCCCACTGGTCTTGGTGGATGGCAAACTCACCATGAGTCAACCCTGCTTCCAAGAAAAGTTAATCTGAATTCGAATTTGAATCACTGGAGGTTCAATGTATTTTGTTATTTTGCACAGCTCGGAGAAACCTAGCAATCTAACCTCACAATTTCTATAGATGAGAAAACCGAGGCCCGGGGCAGGGGAAGGATGCTTTGGTTGAAGCAGCAAGCTCATTAGCAGAGGAGGCAAACATGGAGCCATTAAACAACCCAATGCTGATTCCTTCAGGGAGATTCACTGGCATTCCTAGGCTCAATTTTTCTTTATTTTTCAAAAAAAATCATGTTCTTCCCCTTTTATTGAACTAGAAATGCTCTGAAAAGCTTGGAAATGTTAATAGACCATCTGAGAGAACTGACATCAAATGCGGCTGAAAATATAAAAAAGGAGAGTCCATGCTCTTGACGCCTTTCTCCCTTCAGTGGAGCTGATATGTTTCCAAAGGGCAGCCTCAGGCATGGTTCACGGGGGGTTAGTGTGGCCACTAATGATAAAGAGACACCTGGCAAGATGGGTTCTGCTAAAGTGGAGACAGAGTGGGAACCATGGGGCCAACAGGGTCTTGGAGACAGGTATCCCTCAACCAAGGGAAAATAGAAACCCTAACTATTGAGTAATTGAGAACATCTTCATGCAGAACTTTATAACATCAGAATTAACCAGATTACTTGAGGGTTTGGAAGCATATCTTATATAGCAGAGAACAGGGTAAAAAAAAAATCTCAAGAAAATAAGCATGCCCAGATTTGCATGTGTGGAGAAAGGAGTGGTAAGGGGAAAATATGTCTTTTCTACAACTTGTTTGGCAAAATCTGATCTGTCTAGTTTTTCAAAAGATACTACCCCCCCAAGAAAAATATCTCCTTTGCTTGATTATAAAAATGTGTGTTTATGTAAGTGTATAATGTGTACTGGGTTACCTGTTTCTGTGTCTACCTATGTACAACAGGGGGATGTGCCTGGTATGTGGGAATGCACATGAGGGTGCATTGTCTCTAGACCCTTGTTACACTCTCTATACATTTCTTTCCTCTCTCACTATAAGCTCTAGGTCTAGAGATGAGACCTAAAGCCCCTGCAGTCGGAATCCAGTTTTCTTTCCCTTCCCACTTGGGCTGAATGAGATGAGATGCATATCTGTATTTGAATGAAGTCCAAAGAGCAAAATAACTCTGAAACTGCCCACTATTTGGACTAGATTCATACACCTGGGCATGAAAGTAACCCTGAAATATATTTCCAAATCACCCCTGTCAGGCACTCCCCAGAGAAAGTGACCAATTCAGAGTTCAGAAAGTGGATGTTTGCACAACAAATGGGCATTTCCAGGGTTTAAAACCCATCCACAACCTTTTGCATTGGTCCTAGGGGTAGCGGTGTTTAGGATGTGTGACCATGCTTTGAGGGATGATAAATTTTACGAAGCAATCATCAAATCAGCATGCTATTTGGCTCTGTCAGATATGCCAATGTGATTGATGTTTGCCCATCAGTGGAGTCAAGGTCTGATCTGCTGGCCCAGCAGTGTAATCAAAACATTCTCCACTCTATGTCTCAGAACCTGATGAGAAACTTAGTGGGGGGCTGTTTTTATTATTGTTACTGTTATTATTCCCTCAAGGGACCTCTGTGACTATTGAATTATAACTGATTTCTCTTGCAGTTTATTGCAATTTGCCACTTGGCTCCTCATGTCAAAAACCCAATATAATTTTCAGCCAAAAAAATAAGGCACTACATTATGATAATGGCCTCAGCATTTCATCCATCAGCAGGAACTGAATGCATTACTTAACACATTTCAGAAGAATTCATGATGAATTTGAAAAGTTGCCCTTTTGGAAAGTATGAACTTAAATCTTTGTATTATCATGTAGGCTTGGAAAAAGCCTGGCAGTAGGACCTACAAGGATGGAGAAACCTTTTTAGAGAAGGTCCAGAACAATTCACACTCACCGATAGGCTAGGATAGGGATAATAAGAATCAGCTGGAAGGAAACTTACAATGGGCATTGGCTGCGCCAAATCCCACAGTCACCGGCTTTGAAGAGCCATCTGTCTGGAACTGATTGGCTAAGAGTTCTGGCACACAGAGATAATGAATCCAAGGTCAGAGGGTCAAGTTCATGCACATATGAGCCAGCTAGCTCAGGAAGGGTAGAAGGGAATCATGAGTCCATGGCTGCTGGGCCCCCTCCAGCCCCATTGGCTTTGTGTGTGTACAGCATTGTTTGCAGGAAGAAAAATGGCAGAAGAGGATAGGGAGTTTGTATGCTTCATTCAGAAGCCTTTGACTGAGCAACCACCTGAACAGGATTATGCCCTCTCAACTAAGTGGAGTTGGCAAAGACAGCAAGGCCTGATCCCTGCCCTCAGGAAGCTTAGTGTGGTGACTGAATCACAGAGGAAGACTAGCAATTCCCATGAGATCTAGAATAAAGGAAGAAACGGATGCTGTAAAAATGAAGATAGGGCAGAAAGGATCTTAGTAGGAAGCTGCAGGACCAGGTGGGATTTTCAAGGGCCCCTGAGGATGGTTATTGTTTTTTTTTTTTTTTAAAGATTTTATTTATTTATTCATGAGAGACACACAGAGAGAGGCAGAGACACAGGTAGGGAGAGAAACAGGCTCCCTGCCAGGAGCCTGATGCTGGACTCGATCCCAGGGCCCTGAGATCACGCCCTGAGCTGAAGGCAGATGCTCAACCACTGAGCCACCCAGGTACCCCAAGGATGGGTATTACTTCAGCAAGAAGAAACAGGAACTGAGGTTGGGGTAAGTATATTCCCTGGTGTGTCTTTCAATGGTGACCTCAAACACCTGCACTACAGGCCTCTGCTCCTCTCAAGGTAGTCTTCTCTGGACAACTCTTCCACATTCCAGGAACCATGCAACTTACTTTGCCCAACATGGCCTACAGATGTTGTTTTGGTTTGGATACCCCCAGGAACAAAATTTAAGCCAGGAATCAGCAAACTTCTTCTGTAAAAGATAGGATAGTAAATATATTCACCATTCCAGGTCATACTATCCCTATCACAACCACTCAACTTACTCCATCCTTAGAGTGTGAAAGGAGCCCTAGATAATACATAAAGTTGCTGACGTGGCTGTGCTCCAATAAAACTTTATTTACAAAAACAAGTGACAGACTGGATTTGGCCCTGTGGTTTGATGACCCTGTTTTAAGCCATAGATTCAAGAGCAAATAATGATCATTACTGCAAGGGACACAGATAGGAGAGAAGGGGCATGACACAAGGAAGGAGGGGCCAGGAAAGATTGTGTTTTCACAATCTAGTTAAAAATGAGCTACGGAGATTAATCCCATGGAGAAACTCTGAAAAACAGAAGGAAAAAAACTCAGAATTCTATCTTGGTCAACAGGCAAGGGAGTGGAGGTATTCATACCCCCACATATATTAATCATGGCCTTAGGGCTTAATTCCTATGAGTACATAATTCCTAGGAAATTCCAATCCAGGCCATTCTCAGGCAGAATGGGATTTTTCACCTCTGACAAATAGATACTGGCCACCAGAAGTCAGGCTTGCCTTTTGGCATAAAGTTAAGGATCTGAGGGAGTGGGGCTGAGCACAGACAGGGTTTGTGACAATCCATTCCCCGCACCACTCAGATCCAGTCATGCCTCACATTAAGTTGGTTCCTTGGGCAGCCCGGGTGGCTCAGCAGTTCAGCGCCGCCTTCAGCCCAGGGCCTGATCCTGGAGACCCGGGATTGAGTCCCACATCAGGCTCCCAGCATGGAACCTGCTTCTCCCTCTGCCTGTGTCTCTGCCTCTCTCTCTTTCTCTCCCTCTGTGTCTCTCACAAATAAATAAGTAAACTCTTTTTTAAAAAAAATAAGTTGGTTCCCTGTTCAAAGTGATTCCTCTTAAGAGAGCTAGTGGGATATCAGGCAAGCTAGTCTCTACCACTGTAGCTGAACCCAAGACTATAGTTAATATTCATCATCTCCCTCCTCTACCATCCATTCTAGATTTTTCTCACCCTCCATCAGCACTTTTGTTGATCTAGGTTACTTGCCTCCTGGGCTAACCTAACCTTAATATTTCTTCAACCATGACCATGAATGACTTTGAAAATAAAATCTTTCATAAAATAAAATGAGAATACCATAAACAAATCTCTTAGCACATAACAGGTGCTCAAAATTGCTACCTCCTTACTGTCAAACTGTATCATATGTAAAACGAACATGACACTCTTACTTCACAACAGCAAGAGCTTTATGAATTTTCACAAAAAAATATAGCTTTAAAAACAAAAACCTTCTGCTTGATTTCATATGCTAACGTGTTCTTGCCAAATCCAGCTGCTGGCTCATCAAGAAGAGTTCATTAGTGTTGATTCTTCTGGTGTTTCTCTAGTAGATACCACAGCATGCCACTGAATAAAGCAGCAGCACTGCCAGCTGATTGAGTCCAAAGCCAAAGAGACCCCAAGTCCAAAGGCAATCTCCTCCCTGTTACATTATCTGTTTTTCCCATCAGCTGCCCTATAGAACCCCACAGGGGAGAACAGTTCTTTCCCAGTCATTACTGACTTTTCACAGCCTCAGGGCTCTTCCCTATCCTCAGTCCCAGAGGGCCATGCCAACCAAGTTGATGTCAATCTCTTTGGCAGATCTGTGATGGAGGGAGTATCCTGGGGCCCATCCATACACAGCTGCTGGTGAAATCAACTTCTTTTGGCTCCCTACTCTGGACAAAGAGAAGCAGGCCATCAGGAATGAGTCAGCATGGCCAAAATAGA
The DNA here is from genome assembly GCF_018345385.1 of Vulpes lagopus. Taxonomy (NCBI): domain Eukaryota; kingdom Metazoa; phylum Chordata; class Mammalia; order Carnivora; family Canidae; genus Vulpes; species Vulpes lagopus. Next base: position 7,711,059 of record NC_054832.1, on the reverse strand, counting down.
GTCTGCAGAAGGAGAGAAAGGGACTCTTTCTCCCAACTCTCATCCCAGCCCAACAACAGAGCTATGGGGTAGGGTCACAGCTAAGTATCAATAAACAGATGTGGGTCTAACTCAGGAGGGATTCCAAAGTTCAAGAGGAGACCATTGGACAACTCATTCCATGTGGAGGTAACACAGGAGAGCACAGTACAGAGTCCCGGATTGCCTCCTGGCTCTGCTGTCTGCTAGCCAGGCCACCTGGGGAACTTGTATCCATTATGGCCTCAAGACCCTCATCTGTAGGAAGGATCAGTAATACACACCCTATTCTATCAAGGCTCTGGGAAGACTCCAAACAAAGATCATAGTCATTAAATTATTTTGTAAGGTGTAAAACATTATAATTGCAACCCATTAAAATGAGTCTAGATGTGGCTTCACAGAAAGAATCCATAGTCAGAGGTCTTAGGTTGGAATCCCAGCTCCGTTTTTGACTAGTTAGAAGCTGTCAATGCTCTTGGCCTCCATGCCCTATTTTGGAAAATTAAGAACTTAGTTCCTCCTACAGAGGTCTGCCATGGAGTTTAAATGACCATGGGGTTACTTGAGGGAAGAAGGATCGGTTGCTATTTACCTATATCCCAAGCACTAACTCTAGTGAGTAAAGCTTAGAGGGTATAACACAAAACAAAACCAAACAAAAGGTGGTTTCTGAATGGACAAGCAACATAAAGCAGGCGGGTATACTTAAACAGTAACAGTAGTAATAGCAGTAGTAGTAGTAGTAGTAGTAGTAGTAGTAGTAGTAGTAGTAGTAATGACACATTTTATGAAGCTAGCCACTTTCTTAAACACTTCACTTGTATTATATTTAATCCTCACAGCAACTACAATGAAAGAGTTCTTTTTTTAGTTAGTTAGTTAATTATTAATTATTTATTTATTTATTTATTTATTTATTTATTTATGAAAGAGAGAGAGAGAAAATGTGCACAAGCACGAGGAAAGGCAGAAGGAGAGGGAGGGGCAAGACTCCCTGCTGAGCAGGGAATCCAATGCAGGACTTCATCCCAGGATCCTAAGATCATGATCTGAGCTAAAGACAGATGGTTAATTGACTGGAGCCCCCCAAGTGCCTCATGTATTGAGATAGTTCTATCAGCATGATTTTTAACATGTAGTAAGCAAGGTTTCAAGAGGTTAGGTAACTTGTCCAAAGCCACCCACTGGTCTACAGGAACACCCAGATTCAAAGCTGACATCTCTCTGACTCTGGAGTCCATGTTCTTAGACACACAGAGGCACACACATACATGTGCCAGAAAGGGCAAGGGCACAGTACATCCAATATACAAATATACATACATGTGTCTCTGTGTAGGTAGGTCTATATAATGTTTATACACATATGCATTTGCATATACATGTATAGAATAACATACACAAACACACATATACAACATATGTGTATATACACTACATATACATTTATGTGTACATGTATGTACAAAATATATATTTATACAAAATATATGTGTGTGTACATGTATGTATGTTTGTATCCTATTGATTCTGCTTCTCCAGTTGAACCTCAAATGATATAATGCTAACAAACTACATAAAACTTTGAGGTTGATTCCCACTGAATAAGGGGTGGCTCTGTAAGACTTCATGTCCTTATAGTCAAGTTGCCCTTCCCAAAGGAATCCTTACAACTTTTTTTCTAGAATTGTACAGGTAGATTGGATTCCAACTTCCAGCAGCTACTGTGTTCTTAGGTGCTGGTTACTGAACCTCTCTGATCCCCTACGGATTCCTCTATATGCCTCTTGGCGTTGTAAGAATTCGATGAGAGAATATGTGTAGTGCCCAAAAACATATGGCAAATATATATATATACACACACATATATATATGGCATGCTTTATATATTATATATTAGATACAAACAGATCTTAAAAGATCTTTTTTTAAAAGATCTTAAAACAGATCTTAAACAGATCTTAAAAGATTTTAGCAATCTTACAAAAATATAAATTAAATAAGCTGCAAATATTTCCATAGGAGAAATATTAATGCATTCTGATTTATTGGGAAAGAATTATTCATTTCTTTTCTAACTTAGCAATATTATAAAGGGATTCACAGAAACTAAAGATATCTATGGACATGTCCATATTGAAAAGGATGGCATACATTTAAAAGAGGTCACAGTAGTGTCATGTGAAGCATTTAGGATCCATTAAAAGGTCTAAGTATTTGACTGGGAGAGTAAAACATCAATGGTGTCTTTGTTCACTGAGATGTCAGCTTCGAGTGTATCCCATATAAAGTTCTATTGATTCATGGATCTAGACACATTTGCATTTTAAATGTCTTTCTCTGGCTGTCCTGCAGCAAGCAGGGTGGACTTTGGGGCCATAACTCACCAGGGCACATGGGAGTGGTGGTAGTGAGCGTACAGAGACAGCTGAACGTTGTACAGGATGTGATAAATGATGGGGAAAGGCAGAGAAGATTCACTCAGGGTCAGGCACACGCTTCTGGCTGTGCACCGCCAGAACGGAAGCCTGTGATGGGCTGCTGGGGCTCGTGTGCCAGTCCCAGCCCCAGGCCACCCCACCAGGACCTGAGGAAGACTGGCAAGGACAAGGACAAGGACAAGGTCCTCACTGGACCAACACTTCCTAGGCAGCTAACTAGACAGTGAGGTAGACTCATGAAATCAGAGAATCTGATTCCCAAAACTGGGAATAGAGTTGGCTCTTGGGGAAAAAAGCAGAATCCAGGCACAGCACACTTCTGAGCTGAGCTTTTGATGACAGCTCATCCTCATTACTCACGGACTCTGGCCTTGCAAATTCACCAATTTGCTAAAAGTTTGTTTGTAAACAAAAATTTATATTTTTTATTTATTTTTTATTTTTTTATCTTTTTTGTAAACAAAAATTTAATACCTGTAGTCTTCGTGGTCATTTCTAGACATGCACAAAGCTACGAATGATTGCAACCGCTCAATGAGCAGGTCCCTAACTCAGGTAGAGCAAAGCGACATTCCACCTTCCTGTTCCAACTCTCACACTGCACAGTGTCCTGTGTGAAGCCTATTTCCATGCCGTGTGTTTTTACATTTTGGGCCTTTCTGTTGGTAATTTTGCTGTTGAAAATGGCCCCCAAGCATCCTGCTGTAGTGCCGTCCAGTGCTCCTAAGAGCAAGAAAGTTGTGATGTGCTTTACATGTGAAATAAAATGAGCCTTATTCCAGCATGAGCTCTAGGGCTGTTGGCTGTGAGTTCAATGCCAATGAATCAAAAGTCTGTATTAAATCAGGTGTCTTTGAACAGAAACATACAGAAAATAAGGTTACATATTGATTGACAAAAATGTGGGGATCAGAGGGCTAGCAGGAGACTAACCCTGTACGTCCCCAAGGAGCAATGTCTCTGCATTCACTAGTTCAGTGCTCACAGGTGGTTTTATATGACATAACAACCGCGAATAATGAGGATGGTCTGTGCCTCGCCGCCTGGGATGGGGTTGTATGGCCAGGCTCTGAGCTGGACAGGAAATCTGTGGTGGATCTTCTTGCTATTGTGTGCTTCTTCTGCTCCCGACTTCCTATTACCTGAGGGGCAGCAGACTGTAAGAATTCATAACCCCCCACCCCGTGGCAGCTGGAGAGAAAGATGCCAGTTCAGACAAGAAAGTATACCCTGCAGGTAGCAATGAAGAAAAGCAGACTCGAACTCCCCTATCCCTCCTGGACAAAGCAAGACAGCACACCAGCCATAACACAATTACTGCTCTTGCCTCTTCGGGGTTATTATTCCATTCGATCATAATAATAAAAAGAATCTATTCCTAGCCCAAACCATCTGCAGAGAGACAGCCTCGAAGGAGCAAAGCCACTTCTGTACCTCCAGAGGAAGCCAAGTCACATAAAAGTGCTCGGGGAAGGCAGAGGGGACCCCCTTGGCCCAAAGCAGACAGTGGCCTCCCAGGCCTACGATCTGGGATGACTTCTAGACAATTTCATTTTCATCCCCATCACGGCAGAGATGCACTTCAGTCCCTCTTAGCTCCCTTCCCAGAGACAATTTAGTAACATCAGGAGCTGGATCTGTCTTTTTTATGATCGTATAAATAACCACCATCCAGGGCTGGCCTTGGTCGTTTGTTCTCTCCAAATATTAAATTAGCTTCTGTGGGAGAAAGTAAATTTAAAAGACATGGCTTATTGTTTCTATAAGAACTGGGAGAATCAAGAACAGGGCTGCTCAACTGGGAAATGCAAAGGTAGAGACAGAGGGCAGGCCAGGCTGGAGGAGCCGGCCCCTTGCTTGGTTGTGTCATCTTCCCAAAGCTCTTAGACCAGAGTGGAGCACTTTTGTGAAAATCCTCAAATCTATAAGATCTTGACTATTTTCTTATTAGAAATGAGTAACAATCAGCCCTCAACATTTCTAAAGAAGCTCTGTGAAGACTCAATGTCTCTCAGCCTTTGCCCCCTGTCCTGCCCCATCGGAGATTTCTAGAATAAGAGTCTGATTGTTTGTGGGGCCCAGCTCTTCCAGATGCAGTGAAAGGCCTGCTTTGTCAAGTGCCTGCCTGTAAGTCATAAAGGTCCAGGAGTAATCCTGGTGATTCCATGCTTGAAGGTGGAAGCCCTGAGTCTTTCACACATGCATGCACTCATTCAACTGCTAAGTAGATTTTTTTTTTTTTTTATGATAGTCACAGAGAGAGAGAGAGGCAGAGACACAGGCAGAGGGAGAAGGCAGGCTCCATGCACCGGGAACCTGATGTGGGATTCGATCCCGGGTCTCCAGGATCGCGCCCTGGGCCAAAGGCCGGCGCCAAACCGCTGCGCCACCCAGGGATCCCTGCTAAGTAGATATTGAGCACAACTATGTTCTTGGCACCGTGCTGGGCACGGGAGATGCAGCCTAGAGCCAGACTTTACTCCTGCCTTCAGGAAGCTCCCAGCTGAGTCAAGGACTGAGCATTTGGGAAGACCGTTACCATCCAGTATGGGGGTTGTAGGACAGGAGAGTTACGGTGTCATTGAAATATGTATGAGGGCATCCAACCCAGTCTCCAGTGATTAGAGAAAGTGAAACTGAGCCCAAAGAGTGGGTGAGCTGGCTGGACAAGGAGAAGCTGCCTATCGCCAGCACAGGCCAGGGGGAGAGAGAGGGGGGAATTTCCATACTTTCATCAGGCTGGCCCAGAGAGTATGAGAAGGACAGCATTAAAAAAGGAGACCGCATCCGAATGGCTAAAATTAACAACACAGGAAACCAGGACGCCTGGGTGGCTTGGCGGTTGAGCATCTGCCTTTGGCTCAGGGCACGTGATCCCAGAGTGCTGCGATCGAGTCCTGCATCGGGCTCCCTGCATGGAGCCTGCTTCTCCCTCTGCTTACGTCTATGCCTCTCTCCCTGTGTCTCTCATGAATAAATAAATAAAAAATCTTTAATAATAATAAAAAGAAAAAACCACAGGGAACAACAGGTGTTGGTGAGGATGTGGAGAAAGGGGAGCCTTCTTGCACTCTTGGTGGGAACGCAGCTGGTGCAGCCATTCTGGAGAATAGCATGGAGTTTCCTCAAGAAGTTAAAGACAGAGCTACCCTACCGTCCAGCAATTGCACTACTAGGTATTTATCCAAAGGATACAAACATAGTGATTCAAAGGGGCACCTGCACCCCAATGTTTATAGCAGCAGTGTCCACAATAGCCAAATTATGGAAAGAGCCCTGATGTCCATCGACGGATGAGTGGATAAAGAAGATGTGGAATATATATATATATACAATGAATATTACTCAACCATAAGAAAAAAATGAAATCTTGCCATTTGCAATGATGTGGATGGAACTAGAGGGTATTACGTTAAATGAAATAAGTCAATCAGAGAAAGATAATTATCATTTGGTCTCACTCATATGTGTAATTTAAGAAACAAAACAGACGAGCCTAGGGGAAGGGAGGGAAAAAAAAAAAAACAAGACAAAATCAGAGAGAGAGACAAACCATAAGAGACTCTTAATCATAGGAAACACACTGAGGGTCACTGGAGGGGAGGGTGTGCGGGGATGGGGTAACTGGGGGATGGGTGTGAAGGAGGACATGTGATGGGATGAGCACTGGGTGTTATATCAGACTGCTGAATCCCTGAACTCTATCTCTGATATTAATATAGTATATATGCCAATTAACTGAATTTAAATTAAAAAATAGTGAAAAAAAAAAGAGAGAGAGAGAGACCACAGAAGTCAGTGAGGGGTACAAATCACACAGAGTCTAAAAACCTAGCATGTATTACAGATTTTTTTTCTTACAATGAGAACTTTTAAGATCTATTCTCTGAGCAACTTTCAAACATACAAAACAAAACAAAACCAAATATACAACACTGTTAGCTAAACTTACTGAACAGACCATATCCATACACGGAATCATTGTGCTGTAAACCTAAAATTAATACAGCGTTATATGTCAATTATATCTCAGTTTAAACAAATAAATATTAAAATCTAGCACCCAGGGCAGATTCCCAAGTTGCCCTGGAGGGCAGCCAGGCTAACTGCCCTGCCACCTTTCCCGGGGCCCCTCAGGTGTCCTTTGGTCCAGGCCTGCCCCCGTGCTTGTCAAGTTGCTGTCCCCTGCTCAGTATGGGAATCTGTACAGTCTGCTACACCTTAGAGGCCACAGATAAAATAAAAAGAACAAGATGAACACCTTAAAACACACACACACACACACGCACGACGTATCTGTGCATGATCTCAGGCTACATAAGAGCATTTGTGACTCAGGTCAGAGAATTTAATTCCCAAGATGAGACTCTGCTTAGGACCTGATCGTGGATGACTTGGGGGGTGGGCATTCTGCTGAACCAGATGTTGAAGATTCTTGGTGTCAAATGCCAACTAATACCCAGGTTTCTGGGGTCATGAGGCCTAACGGAAACTCAGAGAAACAATCAGTGCTCAAACAAAAAGGCAGCCAGCAGCCCCTGCCAGAGGGTGTCCCCCCACCCCAGCTGATCTGAGGGCAAGGCCAGCTGGGGGTTCCATCCACTAGCTGCCACGCTGAGGCTCCTTCACCCTCCAGAGCCTGGGGCAGACGCCAGCCCCGCCTGCAGTGTCCTCGCCCACCCTGTCCACTCAGCGGACGCACGGTCCTTCGTTGGGGCTCCATATAGACTGGCCCTCTGCGGACTCCCTCCTCCCTCCTGCTCCCTAGAAGAACTCCTTGCTCCCGGAGCTGGCCCCTCTGAGCATTTTGTTCTCGCCCTAATGTGGTATGTGTGATCGTGCTTACTCTGTACCCCCAAGGAGGCTCCAGAACAATCATGATGGCTCACCTACAAATTCCCAGTCCCCACAAGAGTCCCAAGCAGGTGTCGAGTTCTTTAAAAAAAAAAAAAACATAGATAGATAGATAGATAGATAGATAGATAGATAGATAGATATAGATATATGTGATTTATTGGAGTTTGATTTTCCAACATATAGTATAACACTCAGTGCCCGTCCAGTGCCCTCCTCAGGGCCCGTCACCCAGTCACCCCAACCCCCCACCCACCTCCCCTTCCACCACCCCTTGTTCATTTCCCAGAGTTAGGAGTCTCTCGTGTTTTGTCACCCTCACCCCACTCATTTTTCTCTCCTTTCCCCTATAATCTCTTTCACTATTTTTTATATTCCCCATATGGGTGAAACCATATAATGATTGTCCTTCTCTGATTGACTTACTTCACTCAGCAGGTGGCGAGTCCTAAAGAGACATTTGCTGCGTGAAAAAAAAAAAAAAAAAAAAAAAAAAAAACGAGGCAGACTGGCAGGTCTGAGCTCTGGTGACAGGATTTTGGGGCTAGAATTTACCGTCTGCTGCACACCTGGTGCTTTACCCCCATTAACCTCTTACATACTGTTCTCACCAGACCCCGTGGTAAGACTGACACTTTCACTGTGAAAACGAAGAAGTCAGGGCACAGAAGGTATAAATAACTTGCACAAGGTGCAACCAGATTCAAGTCCACCTCCATTTGACCCGCAAAACCCACACTCTACTATTCTAACTTGATCCCAGCAGCACAGAAACTTCTTTCCCTCGGGTTAGCATCTCTGTCATCGGCTGCTGCAAGCATTCTGTCCAGAAAAGTCACGCAGAAGACCAACTCAGTTGAAAGTTTAAGAGAAAGAGAGAATTCACACTCTGTTGCTTGCTATTATGGACCCAAATACCTAAATTAAGTCACCAAATTTTTCCACTCCCCAGTAGAATACAAGATATACCTACTCCCTCACCCTGTCAGGCTTCCTAAGAAAATGCTGCACAGGACCTGCTAGTTGAGGCAAAGCAGCCAAAGGCCCCATGAAAAGCAATGGGGTCAGCGGGTTTTCTCTAAGGGGACCTCCTAGCACATTGGAGAGCGGCAGAGTTTTCCCGTAAGTTGAGGCTTTTCCTCCACAGCCTGGCTCAGCAAAGCACCAAGCTGTTCCTTCTGAAACTACCTTCCAGAATCAATCCTATTAGCCATTCTGATGATCACATCTTCTATCTTAGGCATATCATGAAAAGCTGGTAAAACACGATTATTGCTTTTGTATTTCATGCTCGTTGACCAAGTTGATTCTTGTGGAAGGCTGACTCAAATCTCATTTCAACAGATCAGCTCTCGGAATTGGTTAATCCATAGAAGTCTGACATATTTATGTTACTGAAAGATCTAAAATGCATAGAATAATTTATACACAAGCACATATGCACACACACGAAATCTGGGTCACAAGCCCAAATGACAAAACCAACCACAAAACAGTGAAGCTGGTGGTGCCCGGGTGGCTCAGTCAGTTAAGCATCTGCCTTCAGCTCTGGTCATGATCCTGGGGTCCTGGGATCAAGCCCCATGTCAGGTTCAGCGGGGAGTCTGTTTCTCCCTCTGCCTCTCTCAAATAAATACATAAAAATATATTTTTAAAAAAGAGAGAGAGAGAGTGAAGATGGACTCCACAGGCTGCAAAGAACCAGAGAACAAATGAATGGCAGAGGGAGCTCGGGTCGTAATGGATGGAGGTGGGGATAAAGGCCCGAGTGTCCTCCTTTCTTGACAAGGACACTACACTACCTCCCAGAGGTCCTCAGTGGCCCCAGCTGCGCACACCGTTAACGCGCTCACTGCAGCATGCTATATCGGCTTCCTTCCCTTCCACTTCTTGCTTCTCATCTCTCTATAGGAACTGGGATTACCTCCCAAATAAGTTACTTGCAATCAAAACCTTGTCGCCAGGGGGTGCCTGCGTGGCTCAGTGGTTGAGCATCTGCCCTCCGCTCAGGGCATGATCCCAGATCCCAGACCCTGGGATCCAGCCCCACATCGGGCTCCCTGCAAAGAGCCTGCTTCTTCCTCTGCCTATGTCTCTGCCTCTCTCTGTGTGTCTCTCATGAATAAATAAATAAAATCTTAAAAAAAAAAAAAAACCTTGCCTTAGAGTCTGAATCAAGGGAACCCAATAGAAATGATATTTTTCCCATCCCCCCAGGGATTACACTTCCTACTCCACCAACTATAGCTCATATCCAGGGTCCCCCGGGGACATGAAAAGGCAATATCTACTTGCGAATGTAACCCTATAATAAATTGAATATTCCTGGCTTAGAAGCAGCATCCTTTAAGAAAATCCTGCGTGAAGAGGCTTTGCTGGATCTGTCTTATTCAGCCACATGCCCCTCAGCGTGGGTCAGTAATCATCTTACCTACCTACTCCCTGGACCAAGGAGTGGACACTCCATTTTTCCAGTTCATGCTCAAGTGGATGGTGAGGCCAGAGAGGCCACTCTGAGGAAGTGGCAAGTACAAACGCACCCATATCCAATTAATGTTCCCAGGTTACCAGATGAGTGAGCTTCCAGCTTTTGCCAGCACACACTGCTTCCAGAAAGTGTAGATAGAAACACAGCTAAATTCCTTATTATCCACACGATAATAAATAAGTCAGTGGGAGGAACAAGGATACAGATTATCCAAATTTCCATCTTGCATGGGTAGGCTCAAGTTAACCTTCTTATTCACAATTCCAATTATTTCTTTCTCTTTTTTTTTATCTTTAAAACATATTTATTTTTTTCATCATTGATCTAAAATTTATTTTTTTATAATAAATTTATTTTTTTATTGGTGTTCAATTTACCGACATACAGAATAACACCCAGTGCTCATCCCGTCAAGTGCCTCCCTCAGTGCCCATCACCCATTCACCCCCACCCCCTGCCCTCCTCCCCTTCCACCACCCCTAGTTCGTTTCCCAGAGTTAGGAGTCTTTATTTCCTTCTGGACCCCATTCTTCATCTGTGGCACAACCCTGCTAAAACTCCAACCCAGATGTTCCCCCAAGTAGAGCCGACTAGATGGGTTCTGTGTCTAACTGCTGATTCCTTCATTTGTACGTGGTTTCCTTGCAAAATGTCCTAATGCAGGTGCCCACTGCCACGAATGGTATTTGGAGAGTTTCAGCTTTTATGGAAATCAAGACTCCACTAACCCATTTCCCCGTCTGTGTCTGCCCCTTCACTATAGTCAAAAGAAGCCCTATTACTCCCATTCTCCATGTTTTCTCTCCCTCTTTTGCTCCTCTGTTTAAGAACTTGCTACAATCACTAAGTATCTTTAATATTTTTTCCTCCTTCTATGTGTGAATTCCCACCAAGAATTCTCTCTCTCATTAATACCATCACTCATTAACTGGATCTTTCATTTCTTTAAATGAAATAAAAAATTAATTTTTAGACGAAGTCTCCAGATTTGTGAATGTTTACAAGTAAAATAATTAATCAAATGGATGGATGGATGGATGGATGGACGGACGGATGAATGAATACATTCTTCAGGCCACACACCTGCATGAACACACCTGAATGAAGTCTGCATCCACTGGTTTGTAGCTTCTGGAAATCATGTATTTCACTCTCCAAGGGTTCTGTTAACAAGCTATGATGACTCGGGCTTCCTTGTCCTTCCACTGACTGTTCCCTTAGCTTAGAATTTCTCCCCTCTCCTTCCAACTGGCTTGTCTCTTTCTAAACCTTCCTTAGTGATGTATCTCCTATGAAAATGCCCCTGCTTCTCCTGCCCCATCAACTAGAGGCCACAATGCCTCCTCCACAATACTTCTTGTCTTGTGCCTACACCTTCAGCTGCATTCCACATGTCCCCTGCACATAGCTTTTTGAGGAGACACTTTGGTTTCATCTTCTCTCTTTAGGGGGTGGTGGATAGTTCCTGGATTTCAGAACCTTATGCTGATTACTCGGCACATCCATAGAAATAACACCGGGAGCTATGGTACCTCCAGGTGCCTGCCGGTACCGTGTACAGTACCTGGCACATGGATGATTCCCAATGAATGTTTATTGGATTAAGGGGTGGGGGGGTGGAGAGAAGGGATAAAATGATTTCTTGAACGTGTCATGAATTCAAGTTCTTCCCAAAAAGTGCTATAGCATTTCGTGGGTCTGTGTCTATCCTCACAGGTGTGACGTTAAATTTGAGGGCAGCCGAACAGCATCCACAGTACGGTACTGCTTACCCCTACCTCAACAATGTCCACACGCTTTTCTTATCACCGAATTGCTTGCTTCCTTCCTCTAACCCACCGGTTCTCTGCTGAGAGCGATGCTGCAATTCAGGGGATATTTGGCAATGTCCAAAGACAATCTTGGCTGTCACAACTGGGGAGTGCTGGCGGCATCTAGCAGGCAGAGGCACCCCTTCCCAGGGGTGCTTGCTGTAAACCTACTACAGTGCACAGAACAGGCCCCATGACAAGGACCCATGCAGTCCAAAAATCAATAGGGCCGAGACTGAGAAGCCTTCGCCTAAGAGACAGTTGCTCCTGTGGCTGTCCTGGCAGGTGCTCAAATTGAGGTAATTACTTGAATTGAGGTAACTAAAGGTCTGGGGGCTTCTGAACGGAGGTTGGGGTTTAGAGTTGGCAACTTACAGGAACGCTTGTGTGAAGCCGTGTTCTCAATGGGGAGCTGCCAGTACCCTGACCTGAGCCCGTTGCCTTCAAAGAATTCACCAAATCGCCCCAACACTTCACAAATGCTCCACATTATGCATGATCGCTGGGTGACCTTTTCAGTTGAATTCAGCCCAAACTGTGCAACTGACACAGAAGGAACAAATGGACTGTGTTTTCCTACAAATTTAATAGGGGATTAGAGTGCTTTCCTCTCTGAAACTTGGCACTTTCTACCCAGCTCGGGCGGGAAATACCGTTATAATAGCAGTAACACCTTTTATTCAGTGCATACTGCTGTGGGTTGATGGTGTCCCCCCACACGACAGGCTGACATCCTGACCCCGGGTCCTTGTCAATGTGACCTCCTTTGGAAACAGGGTCTCTGCAGATGTGACCAAGTGGAGGCCCTACTAGAGGAGGATGACATCCTTGTAAGGAAAGAGAGAGATGTGGAACACAGAGAAGGCCAGATGAGGACGGAGCAGAGAGACCGGAGTGATGCCACTACAAGCTAAAAAGTACCAAAACCACCAGGAGGTTCTAGAAACTTGGACGAGGCAAGAAAGGATTCCTCTCCACGTCCTCCAGAGGGAATGTGACTCTGCCAACACCTTGATTTTGGACTTCCGGCCTCCAGAACTGTGCCAGGATACATTTCTTCCCTTTCAAGCCGCCCAGTTGATGGTGATTCGCAGAACAGCCCTAGAAAACAAACACACTTACTGCATCCCAAGCACAATGTGTGCACTACCTCCTTCAATCCCCACAACCATCCCTGAAGCAATGCTATCCCATTGCACATATGGTGAAACTGAGGTTCCAAGTCGTCACAGGGCTTTCCCACAGTCGCACAGCTAATAGGGATAGAGCCAGGATTCAAACTCGAGTCTGTGCTTCTAGTGCTGGGCCCCTAATTCCAAGCGCCCTGCCATCTTCCCGAAAGGTGCTGTGTTATCCGGTTCCCCCTCACCCCCACCCCCACCACCAGGCCTTGAAGAGTTAAAACTGCAGGTAAAGCCTTGCTGCCTCCGTTCATCCCTCAAAGTGCAGGGTACAAGTTGCACAGAACCGCTCGTGTTCACAATTTTCTTTCAAAGGAAGCACTGCCCGAGCTCATCTCTCCAGTGACCTGCCTCCGGGTTACTCAGTTTGGATTTGCTGCACCCCTGCCCTCGCAGGTGGCACAGCCCTAGCTCCGCCGGCCCTGGATACCACTTCCCGTGTCATGCTTTTCAGGTCCTGCCTCACCAGTCCTGTCTGAGTGGGCTCCAGGGGAGACCTCAAAGTGAAAAGGAAAGTTCCTGAGTTTGGACTCCACCTCCCCAGACCTGGGTTTGGAGCCTACATACAGTGTCCTCGCCTGGACCTCCCCGGTTCCCACCTGCAAAACATGGATGGACACAAAAAAGAGATTCAGCTTAACTCGACTCCTGCCTGCTGTATCATCACTCATGAGGGTGTTCACCTTCACGGCCAAGCAGCCCAGGCCAAGTTAAGTAAAATGCACCCTCTTTTATTTCTGGCCAGGATTTAGGCCCTGTCCCCATCTGCTCGTCCAGCCTGTGAGCTGGACTGCAGAGCTCGGAAACCCCAAGAAGGTTCCCTGGACTTCCCAAAGCCACAGTGAGAACCACTGCCAGGTCTAAGCTTCCTGTGTGTGATCTCCACGTGCCTGACCTCCCACTGGCAACCAGTCAGCACCCCAGGGCCCCGCAGAGAAGCCTGCAGTCAGGGCTCTGCAGGCCGAGGGAGAACTTTGCTGGGGTAGGATCTGCTTGCTGTCTGCCCTCTGCTCCTTTTCCAGGGCTGCACCTCCTAGTCCCCGGGAAGCTGGTGGGCAGGCCATTTTCCTGCAGTGGGGCCACCCATAAAGGCTGGGCATAGATGCACGCATCTCCGAGTCTTGCTAGGACTCCCTGAGCAACCTACATGGACAGGGTCGCTACTCGGGACCCCCCAGACACTTCTTTCTTCCAACCTACAGCCTTCCCACCCTACCTCAGCAGCTCATGCAGCCCCCTCTGCCCTCTGACTCCCCTTCCAGGAAACATTATGAGATCTAACACTTTGGGGGAGTCACTATATAATAACCAACGACCTTCTGGCTCTTTACAAAACTACCTCACATCCTCCTCATCATGGCCCACCGTGGGGCAGGATTATAGTCAGAGCCCTGGGTGGGCTCTTCCCTCTTCCTGGAAGGCCTTTGCAGTAGGCTGAAGAGAGATCCCCAAAGAATATCCGAGCCCTAATCCCTAGAACCTATGGATGTTACACGGCAAAAGGAACTTTGTAAATACGATAAGGATTCTGCAAATGGGGAGGTTATTCTGGATAACCAAGCGGGCCCTACATGTGTTCCTAAGCGTAAGAGGGAGACAGGGGAAGACAACACACAGGGAGGGGAAGGCAACCCAGCAGAAGCAGAGAAAGATCCAAAGGTGCTCGGAAGGGGCTGGGAGCTGAGGAATGCAGCTCAAAAGCCAAGAAAGGCAAGGAAACGGATCCTCCAGGATTCCGGAGGGAGCAAAGCCCTGCAGAAAACCTCGGCTTGAACCCAGAGAAACTGATTTTAGACTTCTGGCCCCCAGAACCGTTAAGAAAGTAAATCTGTGCTATTTTAAACCACTAGGTTATCGTTTTTCCAGCAGCCCCAGGCAACTAGCACACGTCTGCCTCGCTGGCTTTCCTGGGGCTCGCCCCTTCTTCTTGCTCACGTCTTGGTTCCCATAGCACCTTCTAGAAAGGTCGTCACCAACCAACAATCAATCCCAGGACACATCTCCTCCCACAGGACGCCTCTTAGCATCCACCCTGTTGGGTCTCTTACCTGAAATGATCCTGTTTCTTTCTTCGCTTGTCCTTCGGCTCCTCCCTCACTACACCGTTTCATCCTCATGTAACAGGACCCCTCCTGCCTTGTTCACCACCAAGGGCCCCGCACCCAGAAGAAAGCCTGGCACATCCCAGGGGCCCCCGACAGGTTTGTTAATGGGATTAATGCCCATTTTGAACACGGGAGAGCCAGGCTGTGAACTGCCCAAGGTCGCCCAGCCAGTAAGTGATGGGACTACAGCTTTGACTTTGAAGTCTTCGAGCCCAGGCCCTCTGCTCGGCTGGCTCCCCATCGCTGCCTTGGGTCTTCTCACAAGCTCCAGCCCCGTCCTGGAGGCAGTGCGTGGTGCAGGCCTTGCAGCTGGGACTCCAGAGCCACAGCTAATGAACGGGCCATGAACTGGCTGCTTCATTGGGGGCACATGATGGCAACTCCCTGCCATCAGCAAAATGGGCAGAATGACAGGGCGGCGTGGGAAATAAATACTCAATCAGGGACCAAGCACCTCTACCGGACCTGGCACGTCACCCCCCTGAGTGAGGACTGGCTCTTCCCCTGCTTCCCCGACACCCCCACATATAAACCCCGAGACCTCTTGTTCAGACTAAACCCCGAGCAGGGACGTTGAAATTAATGGACTCGTACAACCGAAACACGAGCGCTGAGCCCAGGACGTAAAACAAGAGGGAGGCTCAGTCATTTGAACTTTAACAAATGGATGACGATGGGCTGAAAGCTTCGGTGCAGAGGAGCACGTGTCCTGATGGCCACAGACGGGCTGCACAACTTCGTTTTTGGGTCCTCATTAGCAGCAGGGAGCTGGGGGCCGAGTACCACCGCCCCGGGAGGCCCACCTCAGCGATCTCAATGATTCCCCCCCACGCTGCCGTGAAGCCACCAGTACATCCTCCACCAGATTCGCTCTCGATGAAAGAATGACAGGTGCAATGCTCCCCACAGGCCCAGGGAGACAGGCCCTGAGCAGGAGCCCCTGAGGCCGCATGAAGACTGGCCACAGCTTCAGCGGGCAGCCGTGGGCTTCCAGGTGGCCCAGGACGGTGACACATGAAGGGTCCTCATTGCCTCCCCAGAGGGGTCAGTACCTCCCTCCACTAAGAGCGGCCAACATCATGGATGTGGGCCAGGCACGAGCTGCTTGGTTTGGGGGTAAGCCTCCCTCCCCACGAATCCTGGTTCCCTCGTTTTCGTGGCTATACGATGTCGGGGCTGAAGGAATCTTTAATAGGATTTCCTGCTTTCCCTGAGACAAAGAGAGAGGAGTCACACAGATTGAGATTCCAAAAATGTCTTTGTTGTTGCTAAAATCATCAGAGCAATAGAAGTGGTTTAGAAGTGGCAATAAAGTTACTAATTTGCACACCCTTCTGAAGACATAGATCCCCTCTCTTGGAGATAGAGCCTGTCCCATTGGCTGACTGCAGGGCCAAGAGGAGAGATGTGATTGTGGAAATGGAATCTGAGTCAAAATGTTAGAGATGCTATTGGCCTGGACAAGGAGGATGAGGAGGGACAGAGAAGCCACCAGAGTTCAGAGCTATACAGGAGGTAAACTAATAGGACTCGGGGACTGGCAGGGTATTGTAACTATAATATGGCATGTATTCTATGATAATCGTGTACCATATGTTACTATAGTTATATATAATAATATGCTATATTTTAAATAATTTTTATCTTATATGTATATGGGTAAAGTGGCTCAGTAGTTGAGCATCTGCCTTTGGCTTAAGTCATGATCCCAGGGTCCTGGGATTGAGTCCTGCATCAGGCTCCCCACAGAGAACCTTCTCTCTCTGCCTATGTCTCTGCCTCTTTCTGTGTCTCTCATGGATAAATAAATAAAACCTTAAAAAAAAAAAAAAGATAAGGGATCCCTGGGTAGCTCGGTGGTTTAGTGCCTGCCTTCAGCCCAGGGCACGATCCTGGAGACCCTGGATCAAGTCCCACATCGGGGATCCCTGCATGAAGCCTGCTCTTTCCTCTGCCTGTGTCTCTGCCCCCTCCCTGTGTATCTCTCTATATAAATAAATAAAATCTTAATAGAAAAAAAAGACCAGCAAAGAGCCTTGACTCTCAACATCTGAGTTCTCAGTATATGTCCAGTTGTTAATAGGCCGAAGATGGACCCCATCGTAGCGTGGTTGCTAGGTGTAATCCAAAAAGGAGTTTCCCAAATCTGACCTACTCTTTGTTTTCCTCACTTTTTAAGATTTTCTGGCTGTGATAAAAGTAATGCATTCCTAATATGTTTTCAGAAAGACAAATTGTAGTAAATATCACCTATTATTCCTCCCAGGGAGCACAGTGATTATCACTACCACCCATTTAGTGCATTAGTTTCCTTTGCACGGATGCACCGCGACTCGCTCCACGGCCCTCCTCCTTTGGACTGTTTCTTTAACATAGCTCTTGATAATTAGGGCCCTTCCTATAATCACCCACGAAGCTCCCACTTAATGCCACTTATATATGGTAGTTGCCATAAGAAAATATCATTTCATGGACCATTAATGGGCTTAACAGTCTTATTTAAAAAAAATAAAAATTCTCACAGTTCATATTTTTTTAAGTGGAAAAGCAATATGCAATGACCCCTCAGTTCACTTCGGCTAATATTTATTTAACACCTTCCTGGGCTGGAGACTCTGTGCTCATTACCCCATTTGCCTTGCTCAGCACCCGACCAGGGAAGCGTTAATACCCCTTAGAAATGGGGAAATGGGATCAACAAGGTTAAGTTCCTTTGCAAATTTTACAGCTTTAGGAAACTGTAGAACCATGATTCAGCTCCTGGTGGGTCTAACACAAGCCTCTGTGCTCCTTCCACAGCCTCAGAGAAACCAAACGGTCAATTTGATGACGGTGGTTAAGAACCAGGCTGTTGGGGTGAGCCGGTTCCCCGACCCCAAGCAAGCTGTGTGACCTTGGCTCTGTTCCTTTAGTCTGTGTCTATTTTCCCTGCTATTAAATGGGAATAATAATGTAGTGACCCCATCAGATGGCAGCGAAAATGAGGCCATGGATGTAGAGCCCCTAAAAAGGAGCCTGCCCTCCAGGACAGTCCCCACACAAAGCATCGGGACCCTAGCCTGCCCTAGAGGACAGTCCCTGCACAGAGCACCGGGACCCCAGCCTGCCCTCCAGGACACGCTTATGTGTACAAGGACAATGGATGGCATTATCTAGTTTTCCTTTTGAGAATGTAATCTTCAGTTGCCTGGGTAGATCAGCAGTTGAGCATTTGCCTTCGGCCCAGGGCATGATCCTGGAGACCCGGGATCGAGTCCCACATTGGGCTCCCAGCGAGGAGCCTGCTTCTCCCTCTCCCTGTGTCTCTGCCTCTCTCTCTGACGCTTATGAATAAATAAATAAATTTATTTTAAAAAAGACAAAGTGTGATCTTATATTTTGACACCTTGTGAATTCTTCCTCTAGCTCATTTAAGATATTTTGCAGATGAAATATTCAATTCTTCCTCTTCCTTTTGGACAGGAACCTGGAGGGTCCACATGTGCTCTCCTCCGCTCTCTCCCCAGCCTCATGGTCTGGAATAACCTTCCAATCCCCTTCTCCTGACCAGCAGCCAGCCCCCGGGAGCCTCCCTGGTCCCCTCCCCTGCTCTCCCATGCCTGAGTCCACGCTTCTCTCTGTGTCCTCGCTGTCCTTAGTCCTTACCTCCAAAGCCAACATTTCTCACTTTCTTAGAACTGTCTGTAGCGGTATCTCTCCCTCCATTAGACAGTGAGCTAATTGCATTCTAAATGCCAATGAGCCCCATAATCCTGTCTCCTATGGAGATGCAGCCTCTTTACACCAGACACGTGTTTCTATCAACCTACTTGACATCATCACAAAAATGCTGTGGAGCTACTTGAAACTGCCTACATTCCCAGAGAACTCATGACCCTCCCCCCAATCCTAGTGATCCCTGGCTCAGCACACGATGTCTTCATTTGGGCATCCCAAGAAGCACACCCCAAGACAGGGTTTCAAGTGCAAGTACCCTCTTTCGGTGATGTGGAAAACACCAGTAGGAAAATTATATTGGAAAGGATGTCAGCTACTAAAGGGTAGATGATTAATGTAGCCCTGACAGTGAATCACTGGAGTTTAATCCCATGAAACACATGGACACATACCTCAGAATCCTCCTACCTGCGGGTCAAGGGATTGTGAGTAGTGACATATCAACTCCCAGAAGTCATCGGTTGAGGACTGCTCCAGAGGGGCAATTCCCCAGGACGTCCGGTCCACACACTCACATGGGCAATGCAGACTCATGTGGCTCCCGATTCCCTTTGGTGCAGGATGAACATACTGCTGGGGGAGCCAGCTGGAACATTCTGAGAATGGTCAGGCCCAAGGGATGTGGGTGGAGCATGATTCACCCAGAACACCTGGGACACATTCTTGACACGTCTTCCTCCCCCGGTCCCTGTATCCAGCACGGCGCTGAGCTCTGTCGCCTTTGTCTCCTAAACCTCTCTTCCATCCCCATGATCATCGCTTGCATAGACTCCCGCCATCACTATTCACTCCCTTTTCCCATCAGAGCCTTTGATATGTGGCTTGCTGTCCTGTCCCTCCATCGGGAGGAATGGTAATTCCCCATCCCCTTGACATTAGACCGCACCCTGTGACTTTCGATTAAATAGGATCAATCACATGTGACCCATCAACTATGTTGCTTCTGAGCAGAAGCTTAAAGAACCCATCTGTGGACAACCACAACTTTTCTCCCTCTGCCGTGAGAACCATGTTTGCCACATAAAATCTTCGCCATCACTCCTGGTCCCAGACTGAAGAAGACGTCTGGCAACGAGCCAGAGCCGCTCGTGGCTGAAATGTCGTGCAAGTGAAATATGAAGCTTTGCTGATGGAAGCCACTGAGACGTTGGGGTAAATGTTTCTTGTGGATCACCTCATGAAAGCCAATGACTATCCCTCTAAACAGTCCCCTCCATGCATTCTGGCCCCGTCCACCCTCCCACTGGGTCATCTTTTAAAAACACACATCTGATTCTGCCACTGGGCTGCTTAAAGGCTTCCAGTGGTTTTCCATTGCTTTGAGAATAAGCATCAAAGGCTTGGCCACAGCTGCTGAGGCTCTGGCCCAGCCTCCCCATCCAGGACCATCTGGCCCCACTGTCTCCTCTGCATTCCACTCACCACACCCTCGATCATACCTGCACAGTTGCCAAATTCCCCTCTCCCACAGTCTTTACTGCTGCTCTTCCCTAGTTCTCTTCCCCTCTCTTACTCCATGTGGCCTTAAGGCTTATTCTTCTTTAGATCTCAGCTCAAAGCACTGGGTGTTCCTTCCAGGGTGTTGCCCAAGTGTCTGCTAATGCCATGTCCTCTTCTACCCTCTGCGGATATGTGACAACAATTCTCCAGGGAAGATTGCTCTTCTCCCTCACAGACCCTGTACTGATCTTCTGGGGTCCTCACAGCACACATGATCTTATGTCTCCCTATGTGATCAGTGATCATTTGAATGGCATCTGTCTCCCTCACTAGACCAGAGGCTTCATGAAAATAAGGCCCAAAACTACAGCCTTCTCCACTGTGTCTGCTATGTTCAGTACAGAACTGGCACATGATAGATCTTATTAAATATTCTTTTTAAAAATTATTTTATAAAGGGAGGGAATGGGAAGGGATGGAAAGAGAGAGAAAGAATGCTCAGCATAGAGCCTGATACTGAGCTTAATCTCCACTGTGTCTGCTATGTTCAGTACAGAACTGGCGCATGATAGATCTTATTAAATATTCTTTTTAAAAATTATTTTAGAAAAGGAGGGAATGGGAAGGGTCAGATGGAAAGAGAGAGAAAGAATGCTCAGCATGGAGCCTGATACTGGGCTTAATCTCATGACCTCACCTGAGCTGAAATCAAGAGTCAGACACCTAACCAACTGAGCCACCCAGGCACCCCAATCTTATTAAATATTCTGAATGAAACAGAGCTTACTATGCGGTAGGCAGACCTCATAAGAACTCTAAGAGCTGGGCATTATGATGATCCCCATTTATGGGTGAAACACACAAAGTTAAACGACTCGCCGAGGTCATCTACATAAAATGTGATAGAGCTAAGATTGCAATCCAGGCTGGTCTGGCTCCAAAGACCATGCCCTTAGCCACTTCATGAATGAATGAATGCCTAAATGCATGCCTGCATGTATGCATGAATGAATAAATGAATGAAGCAAGCTCATGGAGCATGAACCGTGTACCCTATTTATTGCTACAGCCATAGTGCTGGCAGTAAAGATCCAGCACTTCCCAGGTATTTAATGAGTACTTGATGCATCAATCAATCAATCAGCCCATGGGTGAACAAATGAACGAGCTGCCCTAAGGGTTTGCCATTTCCAGGGGTGGCGATGTGGCAAGTCCCTTCTCTCGGAAGCTCAGCACACACAAATACCTTCATGGGCACTCAGTCTTCATGCTAGCTACAAAGATCTTCCTAAGGGACTCAAAAGGCCCAAGCATATGAGAAGATCCTTATCCACTGGGTGTTCCTGACCCCTTGGACTCCGCTTCCCATCTTAGACACCACAGTGAAAGCCCTGCCTCCCCAGGACAAGGCGGGAAGAGTAGCTCATGTGCTCTTCAACTCAACTGGGGAAGGAACCCAATCGCCTTGGGTCCAGCATCTGCAGGGAGAGAAGTGTGGCTTTAAAGCAGACCAGAGCCTCAGGGTCACACAAACCAGGGTCCCGGAGGCACTCTGCATTTGGGCACAGCTGGTGAAAAGCTACTAAGGCAGCACATAAGTCCCCTTCAGAAGTCACATCACAGCTTTTCCGAGGCTGATCTGAAATGAGTTATCACACGAATATGTTTGGTTCGATTGGACACACCAGCGTTCCTCGCTCTGCTGGGCTCCTAAAAAGGTGCACAGCAGCGCCGTCAAAGCAGAACGCATGCGAAATGCACCTGGACCTTTTCTATGGGAAGTGAGAACGTTTCTGTCAAAACAGATTGAGGCCATTGAGACAGTGTGTCGGAGCTCAGCAGATGCCTCAGACCTTACAACAGTGCCCCAGGGCCTGCAGCCTAAGGAGGTGGGCCGTTCCCTGTGGGTTCTGAGCAGAAGGTGCTGAGGGGCCCAGGGGAGAGGAGCATCCCTTAGTGGAAGCAGGCCTTCTCGGTGACTGTCATGTTGGAGTTCAGCTCCATGCTTCCTACATCGCAGGTCTTTGGTTTTTGTGTTGATTTTTTTTTTTTTAAGATTTTATTTATTGAGAGCAAGAGAGAGATCATGAGCAGGGTGGGGGCAGACGGAGAGGGGGAAGCAGACTCCCCACTGAGCAGGGAGCCCAATGAGGGGCTCGATCCCAGGATCATGACCTGAGCCAAAGGCAGATACTTAACAGACTGAGCCACCCAGGAGTCCCCACTGAAGGCCTTTGTAAAGCAAAAATAAAGTGATGTAAAACAAAACAAAACAAAGAATTGTCTTTATATTTTTCAAAAGATTCTTGCTGTTATTCACCAATTAAGATAATAATAATATGGGACACTTGGCTGGTTCAGTCGGTTAAGCAGCTGCCTTTGGCTCAGGTCATGATCCCAGGGTCCAGGGATAGGGCCCCACATGGGGCTCCCTGTTCAGTGAGGAGCCTGCTTCTGCCCCTCCCTCTGCTCATGTGTGTGTGCCCTCTCTCTCTCTCTCTCTCTCTGTCTGTCTTATATAAAAAAATAAAATTAAAATATTACTACTTATAATAATAACCATAATCAAGGCACCCTTTGACCTGATCCAGGCTTCCTTCCTGTCTTCCCCACTCACCACCAGCCCCTGGCCTTCTGCTCACCTACTTGCAGCCCCCCAGCACCAGCAACGCCATCCCTTCATTCTCCGGGAAGCAACCTGGAATTCTTCAGAACTGCCCAAGGCCTCCCCGACTCACAGCCTCTCACAAGCCTCCCACGCAGGGCTGGCAGTCACTGCGCATGCCCTCACAGCACCCTCCCGGTCTCCTGGGGAGGCCGTGAACAACGGTTGGGGCAGCAACCTTTTGACCTCACTGCCTGGCACACAGGAGGCATCAGGGACTATTTGCCGAGAAACAACTGGCTGGGTAAATTGATGGATGAGCAAAGGATTGTATCTGACAACCTCACTTACCTGAAATGCCAAAAATCAGAAGAGAAACAAAATCTGACTTTGCACCAGAAATACAGAACAAGCCAAATACTCCCTCCACCATCCATTCATTCCACTCCTGGGAGGACACCTGAGCCGCAGCCCGTTTATTATGGATAAAATTCTAACATATTTTAGAGCCTACAGGTGCCAGCTCCAAATCCCAGCTCTGCTCTTCAATTTACTTCCAAAGCCCTACTTCCCTCTTCCGCGTGGTATTCATCACATTCATTTGTTCATTCTTTTGAAGATTCAACAAACACTTCTCGGGCACCTCAACTGTGCCCTGCACGGCTCCAGACACCCAAGGATACAGCAGGGAAAACACAGACAATAGTCTAACATTCTTTTTTTTTTAAGATTTATTTATTTATTTATGATAGACAGAGAGAGAGAGAGAGACAGGAGGAGGGAGAAGCAGGCTCCATGCCGGGAGCCTGACTTGGGACTTGATCCCAGGACTCCAGGATCACGCCCTGGGCCAAAGGCAGGTGCTAAACAGCTGAGCCACCCAGGGAACCCCTAGTCTAACATTCTATAGGACAGGCGACAAACAAAAAAAGTAAGATATTACATGATAGATGGTGGGTGACGCAGAGAAAAATACCACCTAGAGGGCTATAGGGAGTCCAGAGGGAACTAAAATTTTAACCAGGATGGTTAAGGGAGGTCTTTGACTAGAGACCTGAAGAAGGGGAATGAGGGAGCCAAGTGGAAGCCTGGGGGACAGTGTTCTAAGCAGAGCACACAGCAAGTGCAAAGGCCCTGAGGCCCGAATGAGATGTGTGAGTTTGAAGTTAAAAAAAAAAAAAAGAGGCAAATGTGGCTGCTGCTGATAGAGTCATAGGACAGGAGGAGAAAGAGGCAATGAGGGCAGACCTTCCAAGCTCAGGAAACCACACAGAGGACCTTGACTGGTGCTCTGAGTGCAAGGTGGGGAACATTACCTGTGTTGGAGCTGGGGAGTACCAGGGAGTGGGTAATGTCTTACAGGGCCACTCTGGCTGCTGTGTTGAGACCAGGCTTTCAGAGGCAAGCCCAGATGCAGACAGGCCAGGTGGGGGGGTGGCAGAGATGACTCAGACCAAGTGGTGGCTGAGGGAGTGGTAAGAAGAGGACACATCCCAGGCATGTCTTGAGTGTAGGGGCAAGGGGATTGGTCATGTGGTGGAAGATGGAGCGGAGGCAGGATGACTTCCAGACTTCACCTTGCACACCTGGCTGTGGCAAGGAGGAGCTCTGTTGTGTGTGGGCGCCCAGAAAACGTCAGTTGTGAATATGACGGTCGTGATCTGATTTGTTACAAGACTCGATTATCTGTCTAACCGATCCACAGCAAGGCAGAAAAAGCAATGAAGGAGAAAGAGAGCAAGAGAGAGACGCTCCTTCCTAGGAGACGTGAGATTGGAAGGGAGAGAGATGCCGGTTGAGAAGGGGACGGCTGAACAAATGCGTTAAGAGGGGACACGAGAAGTCAGAGAGGCCACAGGCGCCCAGCGCCCATCAGTGGGGACCAGCGTTCAGGCATGCCCCATGCCTCGGGAAGTCCCCAGGAATTGTCTGATGAAAGTTAATTCTCTTAATGCCAGTGAGTCACCCGAAAGATCAAATTCTGTTTATTGCATTCTGCTTAAAAGATCAGGAAAGTGTGTAACCCATTATAGAAAAAACTTGCATCTAAAATGCTTAAAATAAAATATTTGGCACTTAAAAGGATAATTCCTCAGATGCCTGGAAAAAAAGGCTGCCCGGAGATTCTAGGAAGCTGCTTTTTATTGTACCAGCATAAATTCATCCACATTCAAAACCTGAGAGACACGTTCGTGTCCATTACCTCCTTTGATGCTCATAAAAGCCCTAGGAGATGGATAATTATCCCTAACTTCATACGCATGAAACTTTATAGGCCCAGAAATGTGAGGGGATTTGTCTGAAGCCACACCGCAGAGAGCCACTGCCGGCGACACAGGGGACGGGCTCCTGCCCCCGGGCCTCCTCGCTGGCCTATGCCAACCCGCCCCGTGCGCTCAGGAAAGTGGCTCCCCGTGGGAAGATCGGGACTTGGAACTGAAGTCCGGTTCTGCCACTGACACCCGTGTGACCTACTGTGACCTAAACAGGGGACGGCCAAACATCTCCAAGGACATTCCAACGTGCATCACTCCCTGGGGACTCCCAGGAGCCCCGTGTTCGAGAGTTCCTCGACCAGACAGATGCAACTGCCAAGAGCCAGGAGTTAGATGAGTGATGCCTGCCAGGAGCAGAAACCGGGGAACAGAGGCCTGCAGGCCTCGCGACTGTCATCACTGGGCTGGATGACCTGTAAGTTCCCTTCCCAACCTCGTGTCAGATGATTATGTCTGAACAGAAATGTCTGGATCGTGAATAAAGCAGGGATGGAAATTCATGAATAGAGCAGCTTCATACACATCAATCTGGCTTCCGCAACACCAGAGAGCCTCCACCAGAGGCCTTTTGTGTATCCTAACGACACTTTTAAATATTTATACTTCACATTTGCAGGATATCCTCACTCGGCGAAGCTCAAGGTAATATACTTTACTTACACTTTTGTATATTTTCCAATTGCCGGTTGTAAAAATTTTATCTTAATCTTAAACTATCGGCAACAGGCCCTTGCTCATATTTCCAGAAGGTGTTACCGTTAATAGCGGAAGTAGTTTTACTGCCTAATCAGTTATTCTATAAATCCCAATTTGTTGAATAAATGACATTTTTACAGAGAAATAAAATCTTGGCCTAGAAGCAATAAATACAATTGGCAATGATGTCATTCCGACACCCAAATCTACCCAGAATCATCTTCGCACTGAACAACCCACTGCTGGGACTGGTTTCTATGGCCTAATTATGACGTCTCTCTTCACATCGAGGCTCTAATAACATTATCAACGCGTCTGTATAACAAAGGTCATCCTTGACCATCTCAAGAGGCAGAGGGCTAATTCGGCTCGGGTTAATGCCAGAAACCGTCTAATATTTATTGCTTCAAACAATAACATACCTATGAGATCAACCGGGAACAAACAGAGGAGTTACCCTTTTTCCAGCCACAAATGCATGTCAAGGTGTATTTGGTCCCCTGCTCCATTCAACACGCATAGTACCCATGGCAGGCGTTATTCAAAATCTTGATATAAAAAAAAAAAATCTTGATATCAAAGCCAAGGCAACAGAGGTGAGCTCATCGACTCAACAAATATTTCTTGAGCACGTAGTGGATGTCAGAGGTTGATAATAGAACAGGTTAAACAGCTAGTCAGTGGTGGAGCTCAGAGCAGACCCCAGCCACCTGGCCCCAGGTAACCCGCGCTTCCCTCCGTGCCAGCATCTCTCACACCTACCTGATGTAACCCACCTCTGTCAGAGGCACCCAGGCTACTTGCAATCACATGTCCTCAGCCTCACTCAGAGTTACTGAATCAGAATGATGTCCTCTCAGCAGAAAAAGTTAACGAGAAATCACGGCCATACACAAGATGACTACAATACTGGATAATTTGCCAAACGTTTTCTTTCAGGAGCAGAAAATCACACATTGAGCGGTAACCTGAAAAGTGATCTGCCCAACTCCCCATCTGAGAGTTGACCCCTGTCCATCCCTGCTTTGGAAACGCTGCCAGAACTGGGGTGCCCGCCACCTGCGAGGGTTCCCACTTAACCCCTGTGCCCTTACGGCATCTCCGTGAAACTCCTACTCAACAGCCCAAAATCTGCACTTAAGCTGTGGTGATCCGTCATCCGTGCATTTTTTCACTTACATTTGATAAACAGGAACAGAGGTGACATGGCCCTAAGCCAAGAGTTGTGCGTCCTGCCTTACATACATCAACACCTTTGATGTTCACAAAACCTGCAAGAAATGTATGTAAGGGTTAATTTTTTTTTAAGATTTTATTTATTTATTCATGAGAGACACACAGCGAGAGAGGTAGAGACACAGGCAGAGGGAGAGGCAGGCTCCCTGCAGGGGAGTCCAATGCAGGACTCGATCTCAGGACCCCGGGATCATGCCCTGAGCCAAAGGTAGACGCTCAACCACTGAGCTACCCAGGTGCCCCAAGGGTTAATTTATTTAGGGTAAAGTTCATATTTGGTATTGCTTTCCTAGACTCTCAGGTTAACAATGCAGCAGCTAACATGTGATACTCTATTAAAACACCCTGAAGACAAAGAAAAAGGCAAAATTCCAAACCATCTTCGAAAACCAAAGATAGCAGCAATATTTAAAGAGGGCTTATGGGATTTGTATTCACATCAAGGAAAGCTCGGCCGATATCACGAATGGTGCCTGTCTGTTATATCTCACCTTCTGAAGGTAAGGCAAAAGGGGGAGGTTATAATGGGTTAAATAGTACATTTAGAAAGACTACTCAACAGCCCAAAGTCTGCACTTAAGCCATGATGATCCGTCACCCATGCATTTTTTCACTTATATTTGATGAGCAGGAACAGAGGTGACATGACCCCAAGCCAAGGGCTGTGCATCCTGCCTTAAAAAAAAAAAATCACCAAACTTACCAAAACCAGTGAGAAAAGAACACTCAAGAAGATCATGGAAGTATTAACCTAATAAATTGGAGGAGGAGCATGTCTCTAAAAGTGATTTATTATAAGAAATAAAATATGAAGGACGCCTGAGTGGCTCAGTGGTTGAGCATCTGCCTTTAGTTCAGGGTGTGATCCTGGGGTCCTGAGATCGAGTCCTACATCAGATTCCCAGCAGGGGACCCTCTGCCTGTGTCTCTGCCTCTCTCTGTGTGTCTCTCATGAATAAATAAATAAAATCTTTTTTAAAAAAGAAATAAAATATTGAACACAAGGAGTTGGTGAACATGACTACACAATATCCCTCACCCTCCCTCTTGGCCCTTTGGTAATGCTTTTCCACACCAAACTCTGGGCTGGCCTTGGACTCAAGTTTAACCACTGAGAACTCAGCAAATGTGGTGCACGCCAAGGCTTGCTTGGGCAGCTGTGCTCGTCCTCTCTTGCTGCCCCGTGGAGCCATGGGCCTGCCATATGCAGAAACCTGGGTCAGCTTACCTGAAGGCTGGAAGATCACGTGTCTGAGGCCCGGCAGCATGCTTTCCAGTTGCCAGACGAAGTGTGAGGCAGTCCTAGACCATCCACACCCAGGCAGCCAGACGGGAGTAGAAGAACTACCCAACTCACCTACAGGAGAGTAAGAAGTAATCCATGTATTGTTAGAAGTCACTAAGTTTTGTGGTATTTTTTTTTAATACAGCAAAAGCTAACTGATACACATCGGCTTGGTTTCATCATTAGTATGCAAAAGACAACACGTTTTAAAAAGAAATTCAAGGAGGGTTGCCTGGGTGGCTCAGTCGGTTGAATGTCTGACTCTTGGTTTCAGCTCAGGTCATGATTTCAGGGTCCTGGGATCGAGCCCCACATCCGGCTCTGCGCTGGGTGTGGAATCTGCTTAAGATTCTCTCTCCCCCTCTCACCGCCTCTCCCTCCATTCATGCTCACTCCCACTCCCATTCTCTCTCTCTCTCTCTCTCTCCTTCTCTCTCTCTCTCAAATAAATACTTTAAAAAAGAAAGAAATTCAAGGACACATTTAAAAAAATAAACACACACTTAGAAAAAATAAAAAAGACCATTGACTCCAATCAGGAAAAACAGGAACGAGACTAAAAATACAATTAATATTAGTTTTGCAAATAGTAACACAGAAAAAGCACTGCGATAAATTAAATAATGCAAAGAATAGGTGATTGATAGCATCTCATAATGGACAGGGAAATTAATAAGAAATTAATGAAAGTTTGATATGTTTTTTTGTTAAAGATTATATTTATTCATGAGAGACACACAGAGAGAGGCAAAGACATAGGCAGAGGGAGAAGTAGGCTCCCTGCAGGGAGCCCCATGTGAGACTCCATCCCAGGACCCCAGGATCATGACCTGAGCTGAAGGCAGATGCTCAACCGCTGAGCCACCCAGGCAGGCGTTCCAGAAAGCTTGCTATGTAGGACAAAATTCAAAATCATGAGTAGTGCCAGTTCCAGAAGAACAAAGAATAAGCAATCACAAAATTTTAAAAAGCTGGTGGGGGGTGGAGAGGAGAGGACAGTACAATTTTCCTAAGTCTTTACATGAATAAGGTTCAGAGCTCTGCAGAACACAAATACAAGAACACAGATAAACCTCTCCATACAGTTTATAAATTATAACATGAATAAAAACTACAAATTTCAGGGATCCCTGGGTGGCTTAGTGGTTGAGTGTCTGCCTTTGGCTCAGGGCCTAATCCTGGATTTACAGGATCGAGTCCCGCATTGGGCTTCTTGCATGGAGTCTGCTTCTCCTCCCTCTGCCTGTGTCTCTGCCTCTTTCTGTGTCTTTCATGAATAAATAAATAAATAAATAAATCTTTAAAAAAAAACCTACAAATTTTGGGGTGGCCTAAATCGTTTATTGACACAGAATCTAGAAGAGGAGAAGAGAAGGATGCCAAGAATAGAGCTCTGGAGGGAAGGGAGAAAAAAGGAGTTAGTTATTGATGGTGCCCCCACCGTGTGCCTGGCACTGTGCTAAATGCTTTAAGTGCTTTTTTCCACCTAAT
Source organism: Vulpes lagopus (assembly GCF_018345385.1). NCBI lineage: Eukaryota > Metazoa > Chordata > Mammalia > Carnivora > Canidae > Vulpes > Vulpes lagopus. Next base: position 7,681,412 of record NC_054832.1, on the reverse strand, counting down.
AATTTTTTAAAATACTTAACCTCACGCACTACTACCACCATCATTCTCAAATAAAAATGTGCTGCTAAATTATTTGAGTCACATAGAAAATGCAAGATAATTACAAATGTTTTAAATATTAAAAATGAAAAAAATAGGAAGTGTCTAAAATCATGCTCAGGTAAAATCATAGTTTTGAACACATCAGTTTCAATAATAACTAATAAATACATGTTAAAAAATAACAGGAACTAAGAGTTTACATTAATCTTAGGGAAAATTTAAATTTTAGATTTTAAGGAAAACTTAAATGTAAAAAATTAATTTTGGGAAAACTTTACATTTGAAAAGGTGCCAAATAGATATACAACTTTTTAAATCTTTTTATGTTGAATTTTTTTTTGAGATTTTATTTTCTTAAGTAATCTCTACAACCAACATGGGGCTTGAACTCACAACCCCAAGATCAAGAGCTGCATGCACCACCGACTGAGTCAGCCAGCCCCCCCCCCCCCACCAAATCTTTTAGGTGAAGGTAAACATATATTGCTGGTGGGAATTAAAATGGTTCAACCACCTGAGAAAAAGGTGTGGCAACTCATATGCATAATATGCAAAAACTTGTCCGCTAATGTTATGGCATTACTCCTGATAGTCAAAAAGGTAGAAACAACCCAAATTCCATTAACTGGTGAGTGCGTTAATGAAATGCAGTGTATCCACACAATGGATTAGTATTTGGCAATTACAAGGGATGCGTACAGATACACGCGACACTATGAGTGAACCTTGAAACATTCTATTAAGTGAATGAAGCCAGACACAAAAAACCAAGATATTATATGACTCAATTTATAGAAAAGGTCCAAACTAGGCAAATCCATGGAGCTGGAAGGCAGCAGAGTGGTTCTAGAGTCTGGCAGGAGGGGAAAATAGGAAGCAATCGCTAACGGGTGCAGGGTTTCTTCTTGCAATGATGAAAATGCTCTAAAATTCGATAGTGGTGATGGATGCATAACAAAACCTCTGTATTGTACATTTTTTAAAGGATGAATTTTATGGTACATGAATTACATCTCAATAAAGCCGTTATTTTTAAGTCAATTAGCATATAACAGACCCCAGTTTAGGCAACAGTATCAGTGAAACAGAGCACATAGATCAGAAACAGAACTTCCTATAAAGAAGAATATAGGATAAAGAAGAATAACAAATAAATAGGGAGGAATAGATTATTCAAGACAGTGTAAAAAATGGCTTTTGCTAAAAAAATACATCAAATTTAGATTCTTGGCATTACACGGCAAAATAAATCCTGTTTAGATTAATGATTTGTATGTATGAAGAAACTAGGTGCAAACATCAGAGTATTTATTGCTCTGCAGAAGAGGGTAGACTTTCTCGGCATAAAAGCAACAGAAGCCACAAATTAGAACATTGAAAGATGTGCTATCTTACAATATAAATAAGCATCTCTAGAACAGAAATGCCTACAAAATTTAAAGGACAGCAATAAAACTGAACAAAATGTACCTAATAAATTCATCACACGAGTGTTTAATATTTTTGTTTAGAGTTCATTAAAAATGGATGAACCCTTAATTGGAAAATGAATAAATAATATTAACAGACAGAAGAAAATCAAAGAGCTAACGGATGTTCAGTTTTATAAATAATAACAAAGCGTGGTAGCATTTTTCCCACCTATCCAGCTGGAAAATATTTACAAGGGAGAACTGTTGATGGGAAGAAGGGATGAGTTAGAGATGCTGGTTAGAAGTACGGGTTGGCACAGACCCAGTTGTACAATACGTCACAAGTTCCAGAACATCTTAATAGCCAGGTAAGCATGTAGTAATACTTGAAATAAATTTGCTAAAATAAACTGTAAACTTTTTTAAGATTTTATTTATTTATTCATGGGAGACACAGAGAGAGAGAGAGGCAGAGACAGGCAGAGGGAGAAGCAGGCTCCATGCAGGGAGCCCGATGTGGGACTCGATCCCGGGTCTCCAGGATCACGCCCTGAGCAGAAGGCAGGTGCTCAACCGCTGAACCACCCAGGCATCCCTAAACTGTAAACTTTAAAACAATTCCTTATCTGATAAATGGAGTTCTAGGAAGCTAGAACTTCACATATGAGGTAAGGACTCATATGTCGAGAACTCGATGCATGCCTGTTGGAGTCATCCATTGGACAAAAGTGTGTTGACCACATACCATGTGCCCAGGGCTGTTCTGTGTGATAAGGACGACAGTGGAGCACCAAACAGAAACCTCAGCACTACACAGCCTATATTCTAGATAAAATGCACTGGAGCAGCAGCCTCCCTGGAAAACCCTGCTGTCCCCTGGTTGTGGACTTCCTCCTTGGTTGTGGATGCCCACAGGAGGGCTTTAAAGAGAGGGACAGAGATCCTCACATCTTGAACATACTATCAAGTCTCTCCATGAGCCTCTTCCCTGGGTTCCCATCCAGCCCTTGGCCACTGGCCCCAAGTCTGGGAGTACTTCTTAACCTCAGCTGTCCTCTCCTCCACCCAACTTAGACGACCAAGTGCGCTGGAGCAGCTCTGCATGCCGGACGAGCTCCCACTGTCACTGTCACTCGAGTAGGGCTGCAGTATGACAGCAGATCGCTATGGCTCACACCCTTGTCTCATGCTGACCCATCTACTAACCAGGCCAAGCATCTGTCCTCCGCCATCAGCTAACTGTCGGAGCTGGAAAGAGTGGCTGACCCCTTTCTACAACATATGGTTCCTCTGGAAAGCAGACACGAGTTCCTTGGGGAACCGCTGGAGGAATTGTTACTCTGTGTGCTTGCTACCATTTTCAGGTGTCTTTTCGTCCATGAAGAGACTCCATCTCCCCTTCAGACAATAGACTGACTCTAGGGTCTGAGAACTGCCTCAGATCTTGAAGCTGGGGGACGGACCAGTGTGTCCCTGGTGATGGCTAGCTTCAGCCTTCTTTTCACCAGCTCTTGGCTTTTTCCAATCATACAAGTCAAGCTATATCCTTGGAAGCTATCTGTTCATCTCTAGTCCTGTTAGGTCACCGTGGTGGTCTATTAGCCATTGCTATCCTGTGAGCACAAAGCACCCCGCACACTGGACGCCCCTCACCCTGATGCTCTCTTAGAGTAATTATGTCCCTCTGAAGGTCATGCTTAAGGGCTGGCACCTGGCTCCTACTGATCTAGAACCTATCAAGCCCAGTACCAGGGTATTATCCACCACTGTCAACCCTAGCCCATAAATGACCCTGAGCTCTTCAAAGATTCTGTGCTCTGCCACCACCACTGCCCACCCCCGCCCCCCGCCTTGGCAGTGTATTCTATTCCTTATTGGCTACGTGAAGAGCATGCTCCCAGGGAACATAAACTTGGAGTGAGCTCTCCAACCTCACACAATAAATCCAGTCAATTTTCCCATCTCTCTGAGCCCTCTGACCTCCTCATTATTTCTCTGTGAAGGTCACACTGACATCTCCATCTCATTATGCCATCATTGTTCCCAAGCCAGGGAGGCATCCCAGCAGATTAGGATTGGCCTTGCCAAGGACAGCAAATCCTGAATCATAGGAGAAGGACCTCAAATCAATAATCTCCTCCTATCCTGCTGTGCACGTTCTCCCCTCCGGCCCAACACCCTCAGGAGAGCTGCTCTCACTTGTGCTGCTCTAATTCCAGCATACACATAGCATCCAGATCCTGTACTCATTCCAGTAACTAAGCAGTCTCCTCCAGGAGCAAAGGAAATGACAAAGGAGAAAAGAAAAAAAAAATGGGGTCATTCCAAAGAGAGATCCAAAGAAGACTTCACAGACAAAACATCTGTTCTGAGCATCAGGAGCTGTGGAGATTTGCAGATGGCAAAAGAGAGTCAGAGAGAGAGGATGGCAGGTCATGTGTGAGCAAGGCGGTGGCCAGCCACCTGGAGCAGACAGCAGGTCAAGCTGTTTAGTAGGAGGGGAGAGTGTGATCGGAAATAACCCCCACACACACCAGAAGATGCTCAGGATGGAGACAAGGGTAGCTGAAGGAGGATCACATGTGTGCCAAATGAGGCACCCACCCCTACTCCACCCCAGAAGGATCAAGGACAACAGTTTTGTGGGACTCGAAAATTGTACTTCAATGCTTCTGGTTTGGAAGGACAGATACTCGTTGAGCTACCAAAACAGAGATCATCCTAAGGATGGAGCCTACAGAGTAGATGCTATGGGGAAGCTGAAGTCCCATTCATGGGTGGGCTTTCAAGTTCAGTGCAGGTGTGACCCTCTACTTCACGTGCTGGAGAGGATGGTGTGCCTGACAACCACCTGCTAGTCGTACTGGCTGCCAATGGTCTTGTTTTTGGTGTTTTTTTTTTCCTACTATGTTCCATACGATTACATTTGTTCCTCTTTAAGATTATTTATGTATTGATTTTAGAGAGAGAGAATGAGAGAGAGAGAGCACAAGCAGAGAGGAGGAGCAGAGGGAGAGGGAGAAGCAAGCTCTCCACTGAGCAGGGAGCCCGACTTGGGGCTTGATCCCATGACCCCAAGATCATGACCAGAGCTGAAGGCAGATGCAGAACAAGTGCCCCTTACAGCTATTCCTTACATCTATTTCACCCAGGCAAAGAAATGTATGTCCTTCCCCATTTTACAGACGAGGAAGTTGAGTTTAGAGTGGTTCAATGTTGTACCCAAGTTCTCACGACCAGTACGTGGCAGAGCTGGGATTCAGACCCTGGCTTCTTCAACCTCACGTGTGGCACATCCCCAGGTGTGACACAGGGGACAGGGTGACCTAAAGGCTGGAGGTCTCTGGGACCTGCATCAGTGAGCCTGTCTGACATCTGCCCACATAACTTCTCTGGGTTATCGCAAGATAATAATAATAATAATAATAATAACAATAATAATAATAATAAAACACAAGACCAACAACATGGAAGCGCATTGCCAATAATTATAAACAACACGTAAGGAGTGTCTGCAGTTTTATTATTAGCGCTCACATTATTTTCTTGGTACCTCTCTACCATTGTCACCATCTTCTTGATTTAAAATTGTTGATGCACTGAAGAATTATTGGCAAGGCAAGTAACGAAACCCCTCACGACGCTTTTTTTCTTTCCTACATGGGGCTGTCCATTAAACGTGAGAAAACTAAGCTCTACTCCCAAGGAGAGATGATTTAATGTTGAATGGCACCAACCCAGGTAGGAAACATCCCTGATGAAACAGGAACTCCGAGAGTGATTTAGTGCCTGAAGATGTTCAAGCGGGAGAGAATCACCCTGCGAGGCAATTAACTCTGGAAAACATGACCAAAAGGCGTCTGAACCTTGAGGAGCAAAGGTGAGAATGGTCCATAAAGTCGGCAGGGAGCTATCTGAGGGGATCACAGTTTGTAATCAAAAGAGACACGTGGCATCTGTCAGAGAAGAATTTTTTATCCAGATATTTATTCTATTTCAAAACCAAGCATCTGGATGGAGCATCCAAGCATCTGTCTGAGGCCGTTTGTTGTGGGCTTGGCATGTATGCATGCATGCGTGTGTGTGTGTGTGTGTGTGTGTGTAAAAGAGAGAGAGAGAGAGAATGGAATCAATCAAACAAACATCTGCAGAAGAGACGGTATAGCCAAGACAGGATAGTCATTCTAAGAATGCAATTCTTTGGACTCAAAAATGGATGCATTCAAATCCCAGCTCTGACACTAACTACGCATTCCCCCCAAAATTTTGTTAAGCTTTGGTTTCCTTGTGTGGAAAATAGGAATAGCAACCAGAGTGTTGCTGAGGGGACTGGGTGAGTTAATGTGAGTTAATGTATGTAATATGCCAGCTACAGAATAAGTCATTAATAAATCTCGTCCAGTATTACAACCTTTGTTACTGTCGCCAGTCTGTTGCGTGAGCTCTGCAGAAGGATAAAACAAAAACCAGATGGGCTGAATTTTCCTCTTTTTAATCAGACATGTACATCTCTAATAAAAGCAGCTGGGATTAAAACACATCAGGAAAGGAAAACACTGGGTCACATTCAAAAGAATATCTTTCAAATTATTTTGAGGCAAAGTCTTCACCAGACATCAGTCCTTGCAATGCAAAGATGTGGTCTGCATCACCTGGGAGCTCGTTAGAAATGCACAATCGCAGGTCCCACCCTAGAGTCTACTAAATCAGAGTCCGCATCTTAATAAGATCTGCACGTGATCTGCAAGCAAAATAAGGCCTGAGGGGTGCTGAGCTGGGATGCGGGGTCTGCATTTGCCCATGATCAAAGCTTCTACTGGAGGAAGAGGAAGGGTCCATCTAGCCAAGCAGCTGATCCATTCAGTCACACCTGATCAATGTACGCCCCAACAAGGAAACAGCAGAGTTGACCAGCTCAACTGGAGCAATGCCCAAAGCAATCTGCCTAAATGGGAAGCAGATGGTGTATGTGATGGGCCATCCAAAAATATTTCCGGTAGGACAGCCCCTGCCCCTGTAAAGTTTACAACCCCTGAGGAGCAACAGAGGAGTAGAACGTTAAGTCCAACTGCTAGATGAGTAACAGGAAGGAGTAGAGGCAACTTATTCAGACTTGGAAAACCAGCGTAGCCTTCCTGGAGACCGTAGGCATGTTCAGTAGACGGCGATAAAGGAGCAGAATTTCACCAGGTAGAGAAGGGGAGGCAGATGCCATCCGAGCAGAGGGGATCCAGTCAAGTAGAACAGCAGGAGAGCGCCTCGTGTGCTCAGATGCCCAAATGGACATCGTGAGAGGTAAAGCCTGAATGATGTTTGGGGCTGGGTCACAGTGCCTTGAAGGTAAATCAGGTGTTCCAGCTTCGACAGGCAGGCAAAGAGCATGGAAACCTCAAAGAATCTGCCTTCAATAGGGAAATGACAGGAACATGCATTCTTAGACCACAAGTGACATCTCCTTTCTTTAGGCATTTTGTACAAGCAATAGGGTTCAATCTCCCTGTGGCCAGAGATAAGACAATTCCATGTCATCAGGCCTTGATTTGTCATGTTTGGTGTCAAAACCCTGCTGGCCCTGCTTTGATGTGTAGGAAACCATCCTTCCCTTTTGAGATTTGCAGCCTTATCTGGTTGTTCTTCTAATAAACATCAGGTCCCTTAAACCTATGGCAGAGATGGCTGGCCCCACACTAAAATGTACTCAACTTCCAAAGCATGAAGTTGTCTCTAGAAAGCGGCTACTCATTCTGGACCTTCAGTGCCCACCAACATGTAACTGTGAGACTACTCCTCACCAAGATCAATGGGAGCAGAAGCAACGTGTTCAGGCTCAGGCCAAAGCTTTGCAGTGTCCGTACCTTCACCCTTTTTCCCTTCCACAAGCTTGCTGCAGAGCACACTGAGATCCTTGGGGGCTACGCAGCCCAGACCCTGAGTCACCACATCAAGCAAAACCAGGCAGCAACAGGAACATCCACATTGCATGGTTCCTTGCAGCAAAAAAGAAACAAGCTTCCATTGTATCTGAGCCCCTGCAGCTTTTGGGGTCTGTGTTACAGCAACTAGCATTACCCTGATACCGACCTCACAGGAGTGGCTGTCAGGATCAATGGACAGAAGGCTGACAAAGTGTTTTATAAATGATAATGCCCTGAGTAACACTCCTGCTGCATTAATTACTCAGCAGCTATTAATGGAGCAGTCATTATAGGCGAAGCATGTACTGAGTTCTGGGGAACCAGGAACGAACAGGACAGACATGTTCCCTCTCCCCGATTGGTATCCAGCCACTATGCAACAGCGCCGGCTGGAGCCTAAGAATCACACCATCTGTCTTTCAGCAGAGGAAATATCACATCCTAGCCTCATTTATCCATCCAATGGGACAAAAGCCAGGCAAATTAGAGCCACTCTCATTGAGTGGCTTTCACTGAGTTTCAATGTATTTACTTTTAAATACAAGCTTTCTTTGTTCCAGGCAAGATTTAAGACAGCTTACAAGATAGCTTAATTTAAAAATGAAAATGAAGGGAAAAGGAAAAACAGGGCGGGATATGAAATGGAGCCACGAATCTGGCTAAATATGCAGTCACTAATGACTTACACACTTGCCACAAATTTAGATCTGAGCTTTCTGGAAACCGAATCAAAATGTAATATTCCTTGGCTGTTACGGTTTCTGAAAGTCACCAGTCAAGCGTCCATATACCCCATAGACTGGAAGCTTCATGAAAAACAAATACTGTCTTTTCTTACTGTTGTACCCACATGACCTAGCCTCGTTCCTGGTCCATTACAGGTCCCCAGGAAGCACATCATTAGGTAAAAGCAGATCAAGCCTGAGGTACAATCACCAAGAAAAAAGGCATGTCCCCACAGATCCTCAGAAGGGCCAGTGTGATGATCACCAGCATTTTCATCATATGCCTCCAGTGGAACCAAGGGCAAGTGACCTCTGCTGGTGCCCATTTCCCAAACCACGTGCTAATGGCATCAGACTAAAGCACAACACAGAAAGAGCAAATTCTGTAGGGAATCCTGTGTCCTGTGATCCCAGACCACGGTTTCTTGTGGTCTGATGGCACAGATTTGGAAACATGACTGCTTAACAATCTTCTCCTTGACACGGTCTTCCTCGTGCCATTTCACGTGCCATCAGCGAGGCGGCTTCGACTTCCTGTCCACGGCTTCTAAGACAGCCCTTATGAGATAGCATTTTCTGAGACAAGAATCTGCATCTCCCATGTGGAAAATTGAAAAGTATCGTCCACTCCGTCACTCAGGGGCTCCAACACAAAGATGTAACTGGTTGGATCAAGGTGTCTTATCACTGTCACTTTTGCTGCTGAATTAGAGAAGCTTTTCTTTCACGTTCATTGAGCTCTTATGACTTGCTTCTCTTTTTTCACTTTGACTCCCGATTCCAGAGGCTGCATTGCCAAGATCAGCAGTATAGTCCCAGCTACTTACAAATAAGGTGTCCGGCGTAGGTGGCAGAGCACAAATGGCCAGCGGGTTCAGCAGAGAACAGGACCTTGGCTGGGATGAGGACTTGAAGATGAAGATTTACCAACTCTGGCCACTTGTGGAGACAGCACAGGACTCCCCAAGTGTGTTCCCCAAAATGCACCCAACTGGACAAGCTGGGCTGGTGGGGGACAAAAACCAGTGAGCTTTTGCACAGCTCCACACCTCTGTCTGCGTGGACTTCACTGAGTTCAGTGGGAGGGCACCTCTGGAGCCATCTGTGAAGGGCTCCTGCAGGCCGAGAGAGTCACTGACAACATCACGAGAAGAACCAACTGTTACCGAGGGCTCTGCATGTGCCCTCCACATGCCCTGAATGTGAGCTGCATGAGCCTTCCACATGTGCTGCATGTTCTCTACATGTGCCCTGTGTGTGTGCTGCATATGCGCTGTATGTGCCCTGCATGTGGGCTGTATGTGCCCTTCATGTGCCTTGCATGTGCACTGTGTGTGCCCTCCATGTGCCCTGCAGGTAGGCTGTGTGTGGCCTCCATGTGCCCTGCATATGCCCTGCATGAGTACTGTGTGCGCCCTGCATATGCCCTGCATGAGTACTGTGTGCGCCCTGCATGTGCCCTGCATGTGCCAGGACTTCACCAGCAGGGGCTCATCGGCTTCTCACAAGAGCACTGAGAGCCAACACCACTGTCTTCCCATTTTACAAAAGGGGAAACCAGACAAGAGACTAAGCGAGCTGCCCCCAGGCAGCCAGCTAGGAAGTGATGATCCAGTCTGACTCCATGGCTTGTGCTTTCAACCACTTTCATAGGCTGCCTTCCTGTGAGGTGATCAAAATAACCATACTTTTCAAGACGTCATGCACAACAGCTTTGGGGTTCTGCCCTAGCAAGTGAGAGTCTGTCCCTAAACTCCACGTGCTGGTTCTGCTGCATCACCCAAGGGGGCTGCCCCACTTGACGGAGCTGGGCGGGCAGGAGCCCTCCGCGAACATGGCCCAGAGAACATCACGGTGCAGCCCTGCAGGTGCTCCCCACACAGCAGACGGACGCAGCCTCCGGCAGGGAGATCTGCTGCACTAACCTGGCCGGTTTTCACTAAGTCCCACGGGCTCAGTTCTCCTTGCTGATGCTAGCAGCTGGCGCTCATCCTCCATAATGACAGCTGGGTGAGCGAGGTCAAGGGTGGAGCACCCAGAGGCTGCAAGCTGAAGGCACAAGGACAGGGATGGGGACTCAGGGGAGGAGATGGCTTGGGACACATTCTGAGAGGAGCTGCCAGTGCAGAGTCACCCCAGCCTGGTGGCCACGGCTCCTATGACCAATGACACCTATCTACCACACAAAGGGGGGAGGACAGAAGTATCTTCAGAAAGGAGGGTCCCCCCTACCCCTGCTGTGACATATTTCTGGCATCCCCCAGCCTCTTTCTACCCTTGCAGAGACAAACCATCCTGGAAAGATGCAACTTAATCACCTTACCTTTCTTCTTTTCTTAGAGGGTGTTTTTCCAGGTCACCTTGTTCTTCAACTGGCATGTCAATCCTCAAAATGTAGATGTGACTTTTCAATCTGTTTGAACCAAACCTGGTTTGGATTAGCGGTGTGGCCACCCTTCCTTCCCTCCTTCCTACCCCCCACCTCTTTTCCTCTTCAGATAGGTAGAGCTCTGCAGACTGACCTAGGTCTGGGAGGACTGATGACCTGCCTTCCTTGCACGGGGGCTCTGCACATGCAAACACAGCAGGTGTGCCAGCCATCAAACACAGTCCGGCCAACCTGCACGCCGCCTCTCTCTGGCCTCAGCTCCCCCACACCTATGCTCTCCCAGGTGCTGCAACACTGTGTCCTGAGTCCCACCCAACAGTAAGGCTGATCCCTCTGCCTCTGGCCGGGTGGGTGAGGCAGCAGAGCGACACTGTGACCAGAGCTGAGACTTGATCATCAACTTGGAGTCAACTGTGTCTGTGTCTCTCCAAGCCTCCTACTTCACAACTGAGGCCATTTACAGAAAGAACACAAAGCTCTCTTGACCTAGGTTGCTGGATCAACCTAGAATATTGTTCTAAAATGTCACAGAGCCTCTTTTTAAAGTTTCCCTTGAGTCATTTTTATTTTGCTTATAATTTCAAATTTCCATCCAAACGGCTCTAGGAAACAGGAAGAACATTTCCTATATGTTTTGCCTTCTGAAGTCCTTCTGATTGTTTTGTTCTGTGATTGTGCACAGACGGGCCATTCAAATCCTCTTGGGGTCTTTCCTCTCTTGCAACTTTGAAGCATCTTCCCCACCCAAGGGGCAAACAAGTCAGTGGAACAGTTGGAACAGCTCCCGAAGTCTGGAAAAGTAAGCACCTAACGTAATCTTGGATTCTGTAGCCAATAGCTGTCCGTTTTCCAGAATCTTAGGGATTTTAGGAAAAATCCCTAACTGTTGTCCTCAATTGTTTCTAGATCTTGAGAACCAACAATTTCAAGGATATATTGTATGGAGTGCCCTTCCCTTACTTGAAGGGAAGGGAGTTAGTTAATTGAATCAGGGGAAAGAGCAGAAGTCAGAAGAGGGATGTAAGTACATGGTATAATAGAGCTAGGAGTCGGGGGTGGCTTTAGAAAGTTCCCACTGCAAGTAATTACGTGTTTCCCTTTGTTATCAAGTCCTTAAGAGAGGTTATTTGGGAGTATTTCATTTTGAGGCCTCAGAAGATCAAGCCAGCCACTGAGCAGTCGGTATGTGGCCTCTCCTGCAGAGATCCTCTTAAATCCATTAACTTTTGACATATTGAAAGTCTCCCGTGATGAGCACTGAGTTCTAACTCACCCTTAGGGAAATGCTGCCTTTTACCAAGAAAGATGCAGGAACTAGGATCATGGTGGCAGGACATTCAGGAAGCACTGCCTGGTAGAGGCTTTGATATGGACGCACATGAGCCCCGGACACACAAAGAGCCACAACAGCTAATCAAAATCATGTGCTTATGATTTCTCTGGTTCTCAGCCAAGAAGAGTCGGAGAAGGATTTGCACTGATCTTACTCTTACATCACATTTTGACGGCACATGGAGCATCCTCAGGACAGTTTTGGTGAGGTACTCGAGGTAAATGTTAGCCACTTGCTTCTGCTTGAAATGATCACTGGTCTAATGACCACTAGTCAGGGATCTAATGGACCAGCAGCTTAACAAGATTATGCCTCCTTTTGTAACCTACAGAGCACTCCCTTGTAACATTCAAAAAGAAAAAAAAAATCAGTAAATACCTCTTTGCTTACAAATGTAAGGATAGGCATAGTAAAGTCAACAATGAGACCTCAGTAAAACCCCTCAGGACTCAGAGCACCAGTGAGAAGGACTCATGTCCAGGGACTGCGGAGGATAACCAGGGTAGAACAAAAGGGGCTCAATGAGCGTAGTATTTAGTATAAGATTTCCATGTAACACCACCAAGCAAGGGTCTGCAAGCCAATATGACAGTGCCCTCAAAGGTGAGGGAAGAGGCTATCTCTCACAGTGTCTGAAACAAAGATGCTATAGTCATTCCTTGCTAAGCACAAGAGCTGCACTTGCAAATCAGTCTCTCTGAACAAAGCAGTGAGCTGAATTTTGCAGAGTCTGGTGAACAATGGAGTTTGGGGATCAGGGGATGTTCCAAAATAGGAATGTTTAGGGAATGGCTGGTTTTCAGAACCGAATCAGTGGAGTGTGTGTGTTGCTAATGAATTTCCAGGACTTCAGGTACCAAAATGAGGCCATCCCTGACAATGGGGACACTCCGTGAAACACCTAGAGTAACCAAAAGAGTTTTGAAAAAGAACAGAGTTGGAGAACTTTCACTTTCCACTTTCAAAACTTAACTGTAAAGCTTTCTAGTTATGAAGACGTTGTGATGTCTGCATAAGGACAGATCAATGGAACAGAATTCAGAGTCCAGAAATAAATCTTTACATTCATAGTCTATTGAACTTGGAAAAGGTACACAGGAAATCCATGGGGGGAAACATTGCCCGCTTGACAAACAGTGCTGGAACAATCCAATAACTGGTGCATAAAAGGGTACACAGTCCTTCACCTCACACCATACACAAGCATTAACTCAAAATGGATCACATACTTCAATGCCTTAAATACTTTTTTTAAAAATAAGGGGCCATCCTTGAGAATCAAGCTCCACAAAGTTTTCTAGACACAACACCATGGTCCACAAAAGAAAAAAAGTATATATATATACATTGGATGTCATTAAAATTCAAATTTTTCACAGTTTCAAAGACATCTTTAAGAGAATAAAAACCAAGCAACAGACCGGCAGTAAATATTTTCAAAATTCAAATCCAAGTCAGAATCTAAAAAGAATACATGTAACTCGGGGTGCCTGGGTGGCTCAGTCAGTTAAGCATCTGCCTTTGGCTCAGGTCATGATCTCGGGGTCCTGGGATGAAGCCCCGTGTCTAGCTCTCTGCTCACCAGGGAGTCTGTTTCTCCCTCTCCCTCTTTGCTCTCTCTCGCCGCTTTCTCTCTTTCTCAAATAAATAAGTAAAATCTTTTTTTAAAAAAAGAATACATATAACTCTATAATAAGAAGACAACAAACCAATCAAACAATGGGCAACAGATTTGAACAGACATTTCACCTATTAAGATTTCCAGATGACTAGTACACATGTGAGAAATGTTCAATGTCATTGGTCATCAGGGAAACACAAACCCAAACTACTAGGTAAGATGACACACACACTCAAATGAGTAAAATAACAAAAGCAGACATGAGCACATGCTGACGGGATGTGAAGAAACAGGAAACTTCACATATTGCCAGTCGTGAGGGACACTGGTGTCACCACTTCGAAAAATATTTGGAGAGTTTCTCAAGAAGGAAAACATAAACTATCATAAGAACCAGGAACTCCATGCCCAGGTATCTCAAGAGGAACAAAAACAACAAACTGTATGTAAATGTTCACAGCAGTGTTCTTCATAATAGCAAAAAGCTAGGAATGTTCACATGTCCATCCACGGGTAAGTGGGTAATCGAAATGTGGTATATCCATACAATAGAATGTTATTCAGCCACCAAAAAAAAAAAAAAAGTACTGAGACATACAACAGCATGGATGAACCTCAAAAACACGATGCTGAAAAAAAAAAAAGCATTATGGTAAGTGAAGTAAGCCAGATGCATAAGGCCCCATATGGTGTGATCCTGTATATTAAACATCACAGTAGACCTCTACAGAGACGGTGTACAGCTTCTGACAGCTGGGAGAGGCAACAGAAATGAGCAATCTTATTGGGGGAATTAAGACGTTCTGAAACCGATTTATAAAGATGGTTGCACCACACGGTCAACTTCCTGAAAATACCTGAAGAGTACGCTTGAAAGGTGTGAATCTTATTTTATATAACATATAATTCAATAAAGCTGTCAAGAGAACAATAAAACCAAAAATAAGACTATGGTAAAATACCAACATGTGTTAAGCACAGAAAATGAACAGATGAGTGTCTGTAACATGAAGGCCGACTTTCTCCATGTCTGGAATGAGGCATGATTTCTTCATTTGAAAAATAAATAAATGCATCCACCACCTTGGACGCGACATATTCCCTGTACATGTATGTCATTATGACTGCAAGGTGCGCATGAGGCTGCGTTCTATTTTAAGACCCCCCCTGGCAATCTATGCTGGCAAACTACATGCTGGGTTTCTGCATCTAACAAGACACTTGTTAGCTCCACTCAATGCCTTCTGTTTGTCCAAGTCTAGTGAGAGATTCCATAAGTATTTTGGCCATTCCAACACTTTTTCCAGCAACCTTTGCAAATCTTATAATTAGAAAATCATAGTGTGATAATGAGTAATACTAGTGCTTTGAGATGTGAGTGCAAAACCAAGGGCTAAACAGACTCACGGGATTCCTGCCACACGCCATCCTAGCAGTGCCTGGGACTTGATTCCTTCTTCAGGAGAGGCAAAGGCGAACATCATTTCCTTCAGTGTAACGTTCATGACTCAAAGTAGCAAATCCAGAATTCTATTTTCTTTTAAATCCAGAATTTTAATGAGTAATAGTATCTTTTATACACATTTTATCGACTCTCTAAAAGCCAAATGGAAAACCAGAAAACATTATTGCCATATTATTGGCATTTTTCTGAGGAGGAAATGGGACACTGAGAAGAGATATAACACATTTGCAATATGCACGTAACAGAGCTGGGGCATGAATTTACTTCTCTTACATGTTAAAGTCGATTTATAAAAAAATATACAGTCAGATCCTACTTATGTCAATATTGGACATTCATCAACCTCTTGGAGATAGTGTGTCTAAAATCAAATTCCTGATCTTCACCACCAGGGTCCAGCCTGCTCCTCTTACTGCTTTCTCACCTCCGTGAAAGGTAACTGTCTCTCCAGCTGTTCAAGATAAAAAGGTTTCAGCCTCTCTTGACACTTCTCTTTCCTTTCCCATATTCACGATGTTGGCGAATGCTATTGTCTATCTCAGCATCCACACAGAGATCCACCAGTTCCCAATGGTTACCACCACATCAACAGGCAACCACCACCTTGGATAATTGCAAATGTCCCCCAACACATCTCCCGGCTTCTCCTCTTGCTGCCCTAAAATCCACTGTTGACTCAAAGGTCAGAGTGAGTCAGAAGGGAGTCAAATCATCTTATTCCTTTATTCAAAACCTTTCAGTGGCTTCTCATTTCAACCCAAGTCTACTGTGTCCTACAAGGGCCTCTATTCAGAGGCCCCATTTCTATGACTTCTCCACCCACCTCTACCTCAGCTCCTTCTACTCTCACCCTATTCATCCTTCCCCGTCTTCTTGCTCTTTGTCAAACACACTACTCATGCTACTGCCTCACCTTTGCAGGTGTACAGATGTAGCTCCTCCCTTCTCCCTTTATACATCTGAATGTAACCTTCTCAGTGAATCTTACTGACACACATGGCCCACCCTCCCTGATGGACTGCAAAACAAGACATTCTTCTTGCACTGTGACTTCATAGCTCCTCCCACCAAGAAGGTGGGCAGGCCTCCACTATTTCCCTAGGAAATAAGATACTGGCCTCTGCAAAGGCAATACTTTTCCTCTCTACCTTACACTGCCTTGGTCTACTGGAAAGAGAGCTGAGAGATAAATCAATGATACAAACATGGGAAGGTAAGAACAAGCTCACCTGGGCTATCAGTTGCAGAGCCCAGACTTAGACCTGGGTCTCTTATCTCTTAATTCATTTCTCTTCTCAGAACACCATGATGCCTTTCAGACAATTATGAACGGTTCCAACCTTGAACTTTCACAAAGCACTTGAATCACACTCCATCAAAACAACATTTCCAAACTTGTCCACATGATATCCCCAGAACTGGAGCAAGTTAACCAGGCCATAAGGAGTACAAAGGCAGTCATAAAACCAAAGGTATAAATAGGTGCATGTAGTTGGTGCAGGTGTGTGATTGCAAGTAACATAGTTTTATCACTGAAGATACTGTACTGCATGCCAAAACCACCCTGGTCATTTCTCCAATGAGTTTTATAAATAATCCAGAGCTCTCAGAGGGTCAGCTCAACCAGGTTCCACCTTCCTATTAGGAGTTTCTTGAATCTTAATACTGCCAGTCATGATGGAGTCCCCAGTTAAATCCTGACCTACTTTAGGTAATTTTAAACCAAAATTCTACATCATAGCATCAAATCATTTCCTGATTATCTGTAACTAATACATGATGAATGTTATAATTGGGAGATGATATGGGATTCCATGGGAATGTATAGTGGGTCCTAACCCACTGTGGTCTAAATATAAACGTTGGGGACTTTTCTGTGTATATGTGGCAAATTCATGGGATTAAGTGATTTTAACCCAAGAAATTGTAAAGGATAAAAAGAGGAGCAAGAAGAGAACTCCCAGTAGTGGGATCCAGCATGGGAGACAGAGATGGAGCCAAAAGAAGAAGACGATGACATGTTGAAAGATGTCATGGTAGCCAAATCAGGGTATAAATTTTAAAGGCAGTAGGTGGCAATTCAAGACAATGGCAAGCTAGCTCATTGTAGATTAACACTTACTGCCAAGAATAAAGCAAAATCGAAATAAATGTATTTCTTAAAAATAACTATTTAAAGTTATTGGAAAACTACTTAGTGAGAACATAGTGACCAAAACCCCAAGAAGGAAAGCTCAGGAATCTGAGCCCAAAATATATAATACTTTTCCCTTCATTTCATTTCTTGATTCAAATACAGAGCTTCCAAGAAGTTTGTGAGGCTGAGGAAACAAAAGCTAGAGTTCAGAGCTAGGAAAGGATAAGTTTCCTTAGTTAAACACCCCAGGTTTTTAGCTGGAACCCCTAAGGACAAAGCCTTAAGAGCTGGGGAATGTGGGGAACAGACTACCTCTCACAAATGCTGAAACCATATTTGATAAACTGCCCTTATCCAACAGAACTTTCCACAGGGATGGAAATACCCTCTATCTGTGCTGTTCAGTGTGGTGACCATGAGCTACCTGTGGCTATTGAGCACTTGAAATGTGGTTATTATAACTGAAGAATGGAATTTCTAATTTTAGTTCATTTTAGTTAGTTCAAATTTAACTTTAAATAACCATATCAGGATGGTTTCAGCTGAACAGAGTGACCTCACCCAAGATCTGGCCTGCTCCCCAGGATGACCCACATCAGTGAATAGTCCACACTAGAGTATAAAGCCAAATATCTTGCTCCAATTCAGGACAACTTGAAAAAACCATTTAAAGCTCAGAGCTCTTTGGGGTTAGCCAAAAGTCCACTGGGATTGCTTCACAGCTCAGATTGTCTCTCTGACAATCCCTTTTCTTTCCTTCCTTTTCCTTCCCAAGAGTACTCCTTAATAAAAAAAAAAATCCTACATGCTGGGGTGCATGGATAGCTCAGTCAATCGACTGAGCATCTAACTCTTGACCTTGGCTCAGGTCATGATTTCAGGGTTGTAAGAATGAGATCCATGTCAGGCTCTATGCTGGACATAGAACCTGCTTAAGATTCTCTCTCTTGAAGAGAGTTAAGATAGCAGAGGAGTAGGGGGACCCTAAGTTGGTCATCTCTTGAATACAAATAGATAGTTATCAAATCATTCTGGACGCCTGAGAAATCAGTCGGAGATCAGAGAAAACAAATGCTGCAAGCCTGCACATAAAAAAAGCAACCACTGTTTGGAGGCTTCTTTAAATAATCAGACCAAAACACACCCATGATCTAGTTGGGTTTCCTCTGTTGTTGTTTTTATTGTAGTTGTTTTTTCTTTTTCATTCTCCCTTTCTTTTCTGAACAAAATGACAAGATGGAGAAATTCACCCCAAAAGAAAGAACAAGAGGTAGTATCACAGCCAGGGATTTAATCAATATGGATATAAGTAAGATGTCTGAATTAGAATTTAAAACAATTATAAAGATAAGAGCTGGGATTAAAAAAAGGATAAAAGACACTAGAGACTCTCTTACTATGGAGATAAAAGAACTAAAATCCAGCCAGGCCAAAATTAAAAATACTATTACTAAGACACAGTCCCAAGTGGAGGCCATAAATACAAGTATGAATGAATCATAAGGGCAAATAAATGATATATAGAAGATAAAATGATGGAAAACAAGAAAGCTGAAAAGAAGAGACAAAGACAACTATCAGATCATGAAGGGAAGCTTCAAGAACTCAGCAATTCCATAAAGTGAAATTATATCCATATTTGAGGGGACCCAGAAGATGAGGAGAGGGAAAAAGGGTGGCAAAAGTTGATTTGAACAAATTATAGCTGAGGACTTCCTTAATCTGAGGAAGTTAACAGGCATTCAAGTCGAGGAGGCACAGACAAACTCCTCCAAAATCAACAAAAATAGGTCAACACCTTGACATATAATAGTGAAGCTTGCAAATTACAAAGATAAAGAGAAAATCCTGAAAGCAGCTCCAGACAAGAAGGCCTTAACCTACAAGCACATAAGGCTAGCAGGAGACCTGTCCACAGAGACCTCATGGGCCAGAAAGGACTGCCATGATATATTCAATGTGCTACATGGGAAAAGTATGCAGTCAAGAATACGTTATCCAGCAAGGCTCTCATTCAGAATAGAAAGAGACAAAGAGTTTTAGAACAAACAAAAACTAAAGGAATTTGTGAATACTAAACCATCCCTGCAAGAAATATTAAAGGAAATCCTTTGAGCAGGGAGAAAGCCCAAACTAACAAAGACAAGAAAAGAACAGGGACAATCTACAGGAACAACGACTTTACATATGATACAATGGCACTAAATTCATATTTCAAAAATTTCTCCGAATGTAAATGGACTAAATGCTCCAATCAAAAGACATAGGGTATCAACATGGATAAAACGCACATGCACGCGCACACACACACACACACACACAAGACCCATCAATATGTTTACAAGAGACTCATTTTAGACCTAAAGACACCTCTAGATTGAAAGTGGGGGGGGGATGTCTAGTTGGCTCAGTTAAGTGGCCAGCTCTTGATTTTGGTTCAGGTCATAATTAAGGGGCCTGGGATTGAGCTGCACATGGGGCTCCATGCTCAGAAGGGAGTCTGTTTCAGGATTCTCTCTCTTCCTCTGTCTCTCCCCTACTAAAATAAATAAATAAATCTTTAATAAAAAAAAAGTGATAAGGTGAGAGGGAGAACCATTTATCATGCTAATGGACATCAAAAGAAAGTTGGAGTAGCCATCTTTATATCAGCCAAACTAGATTTTAAACCAAAGACTGTAATAAGAGATGAAGGACACCAAGTCATAATAAAGGAGTTTTCTTCCAACAAGAAGATATAACAATTGTAAGTATGTATGCCCCTAACTTGGGAGCAGCCAAATATATAAACCAATTAATAAGAAAATTAAAGAAACTCATTGATAATAACACAATAATAGTAGGAGACTTTAACACCCCCATTCATAGCAATGGACAGATCACCTAAACAGATTAACAAAGAAGCAAGGGCTTTGAATGACCACTGGACCAGATGGACTTAACAGATATATTCCGAGCATTTCATCCCAAAGCAGCAGAACACAAATTCTTTTCAAGTGCACATGAAAGATTCTCCAGAATAGATTACATACTGGGTCACAAATCAGGCCTCAACCGGTACAAAAAGATTGAGATCATACCATGCATATTTTCAGACCACAATGCTATGAAACTTGAAGTCAACGTTAAGCAGAAATGTGGAAGGACCACAAATCCCTGGAGGTTAAAGAACATCCTACTAAAGAATGAATGAGTTAACCAGGAAATTAAAGAAGAAATAAAAAAAAATACATGGAAGCAAATAAAAATGAAAACTTGATAGTCCAAAACCTTTGAGATACAGCAAAGGTTGGTCATAAGAGGGAAATATATAGCAATGCGGGCCTTTCTTGAGAAGCAAGAAAAGTCTCAAATACACAACCTAACCTTACCCCTAAGGGAGCTGGAAAAAGAACATCAAATAAGGCCTAAATCCAGCAGGAGATGAGAAATAATAAAGATTAGAGCAGAAATCAATGATACAGAAATCAAAAAACAGTAGAACAGAACAACGAAACTAGGAGCTAGTTCTTTGAAAGAATTAATAATAGATAAATATAAATTGACAAACCCCTAGCCAGACTTCTCAAAAAGAAAAGATAAAGGGCCCAAATAAATAAATTATGAATGAAAGAGGAAAAGATCACAACCAACACTGAAGAAATAACAACAATTATAAGAGAATATTATGATCAATTATATGCCAACAAAATAAGCAATCTGGAAGAAATAGATAAATTCTTAGAAACATATATACTATCGAAACTGAAAGGAAGAAGTATAAAAGCTGAACAGACCCATAACCAACAAAGAAATTGAACCAGTAATCAAAAATCTTCCAAGAAACAAGCGTCCAGGGCCAGATGGCTTCCCAGAGGAATTCTACCAAATATTTAAAGAAGAATTAATATCTATTCTTCTGAAGCTGTTTCAAAAAATGGAAATGGAAAGAAAGCTTCCAAATTCATTCTATGAGGCCAGCATTATGTTGATCTCAAAACCAGACAAAGAGTCCACTGAAAAGGAGGATTACAGACCAATATCCCTGATGAACATGTATGTAAAACTTCTCATCAAGATACTAGCTAATAGGATCCATCAGTACATTAAAGGAATTATTCACCATGACCACATAGGATTTACTCGTAGGCTGCAAGGGTGGTTCAACATCCACAAATCAGTCTATGTGATGCATCATATTAATGAAAGAAAGGACAAGAACCATAGGATCCTCTCAACAGATTCAGGGGGAAAAATTCAACAAAATAGAGCATCCTTTCTTGATAAAAACCTTCCACCATGTAGGGATAGAGGGAATGCACTTCAACATCAAAAAGCCATATACAAAAAGAGCCACAGCAACTATCATCCCCAAGGGGGACAAACTGAGAGACTTTTCCCCAAGGTCAGGAACACGACAGGAATTCCCACTCTCACCACTGTTGTTCAATATAGTACTAGAAATCTTAGCGTCAGCAATCAGATGACAAAAAGAAATAAAAGGCATCCACATTGGCAAAAAGGAAGTCAAACCTTCACTCTTCACAGATGACATAATACTCTATGTAGAGAATCCAGAAGTTTCCACCAAGAGACTGCTAGAACCGATACAGAAATTCATCCAAGTCACAGGATATAAAATCAACACACATAAGTCAGTTGCATTTCTATATACTAACAATGAGGCAGAAGAAAGAAATCAAAGAATCAATCGCACTTAGAATTGCTCCCAAAACCATGAAATACCTCGAATATACCTCACCAGAGAGGTAAAGGATTTGTACTTTGAAAACTACAGAAGACTTATGAAAGAAACTGAGGGAGACACAAAGAGATGGAAAAATATTCCATGGAAGAATAAATATTGTTAAAATGTCTCTGCTACCCAAAGCAATCTACATATTCAATACAACCCCTATCACAATCCCGTCAGCATTTTTCATGGAGCTGGAACAAACAATCCTAAGATTTGTATGGAACCAGAAAGATCCCAAAGAGCCAAAGGAATGTTGAAAAAAGAAAACCAAAGCTGGAGTCATCACAATGCCTGACTTCAAGTTGCATTACCAAGCTGTGATCATCAAGACAGTATGGTCCTGGCACAAAAACAGACACATAGATCCATGGAACAGAAAAGAGAACCCAGAAATGGACCCTCAACCCTGTAGTCAACTAATCCTCAACAAAGCAGGGAAGAATAAACAATGTAAAAAAGACATTGGGAAAATTGGACAGCTGCATGCAGAAGAATGAAAATGGGACCATTCTCTTACACCAGAAACAAAGATAAACTCAAAATGGATGAAAGATCTAAATGTGAGACAGGAATCCATCAAAATCTTAGAGGAGAACACAGGCAGCAACCTCCATGACCTCAGTCGCAGCAACTTCTTGCTAGACACATCTCCAAAGGCAAGGGAAACAAAGGCAAAAATGAACTATTGGGACTTCATCAGGATAAAAAGCTTCTGCACAGCAAAGGAAACAGTCGACAAAACTAAAAGGCAACCTACAGGTTGGAGAAGATATTCACAAATGACATATCAGATAAAGGGCGAGTATCCAAGATCTATAAAGAACTTCTCAATCCCAAACCCCAAAACCAAATAATCCAGTCAAAAAATGGGCAGAAGACATAAACAGACATTTCTCCAAAAAGGACATACAAAAAATGTTCCACATCACTCGGCATCAGGGAAATACAAATCAAAGCCACAATGAGATACCACCTCGCGCCAGTCAGAATGGCTAACCTTAACAACTCAGGAAACAACAGATGTCAGTGAGGATGCAGGGAAAGGGGAACCCTCTCACACTGCTGGTGGGAATGCCCACTGTGCAGCCACTCTGGAGAACAGTATGGAGGTTTCTCAAGAAATTAAAAATAGAGCTACCCTATGACCCAGCAATTGCACTACTAGGTATTTATACAAAGGATACAAACATAGTGACTCGAAGGGGCCCCTGCACCCCAATGTTTATAGCAGGATAGTCCACAGTACCCAAACTATGGAAAGAGCACAGATGTCCGGGGCACTCAGGTGGCTCAGTCAGGCACTCAGGTGGCTCAGTTAGCTAAGGTGATCCCTGCCTTCACCTGGGTCATAATCTCAGGGTCCTAGGATCAAGCCCCACATCGGGCTCCCTGTTTGTGCTCTCTCTCTTGCTCACTCACTCTCTCAAATACATAAAATCTTAAAGAAAATAAGAGCCCAGGTGCCCACTAACAGATGAATGGACAAAGAAGATGTGAGATACACACACACACACACACACACACACACACACACAAACACACATACACACACACAAGGAATGCTACTCAGCCATCAAAAAGAAAGAAATCTCACCATTTGCCACAATGTGGATGGAACTGGAGGGTATTATGCTAAGTGAAGTAAGTCATTCAGAGAAAGACAATTATATGGTCTCACTTGTGTGGAATTTAAGAAACAAAAGAAATGTTGGGAAATATCAGAAAGGGAGACAGAACATAAAGACTCCTAACTCTGGGAAACGAACTAGGGGTGGTGGAAGGGGAGGAGGGCGGGGGGTGAGGGTGAATGGGTGACGGGCACTGAGGGGGACACTTGATGGGATGAGCACTGGGTGTTATTCTGTATGTTGGTAAATTGAACACCAATAAAAATTAATTTATTAAAAAAAAAAAAAGATTCCTAACTCTGGGAAACGAACTAGGGGTGGTGGAAGGGGAGGAGGGCGGGGGGTGGGGGTGAATGGGTGACGGGCACTGAGCGGGGCACTTGACGGGCTGAGCACTGGGTGTTATTCTGTATGTTGGCAAATTGAACACCAATAAATAAAATGGTAAAATAAAAAAAAATAAGAAACAAACCAGATGAACATAGGGGAAGGGAGGAAAAATAAAATAAGATGAAAACCGAGAGGGAAACAAACCATACGAGATTCTTAACTTTAGGAAACAAACTGAGGGTTGCTGGAGGGGAGATGGTGGGGGATGGGGCAACTGGGTGATGGGCATTAAGGTGGCACTTGATGGAATGGGCACTGGGCATTGTATGCAATTGATAATCTGCTAAATTCTACCCCTGAAGCTAATAATACACTATACATTAACTAAATCAAATTTAAATTTTAAAAACTTTTTCAAAAAGATTCCATCTCCTGCTCCCTCCCTCCCCCCATCTCTCTCCCTCTCAAAATAAAATTAAATTAAATTAAAAATTAAAATAAGATCCTGCATGCTAATCCCCTACTCAGAGTCTGGATCCCAGGAAATCTAACTTGTAGCACTGATGCTTGGAGTAGCCCAAGAAAGCAGATATTCATATAGGAATCTGGAACTGGATCAGCCTCCACGTGCCTGGCAAAGAGGCACCACCACTGGTGGGAGTGACACATGGGCTCTGGCACAGGGGCAATGCAGTTGATAAAACTTTCACCACTCATGAGCTAGGATGGGGTACTGAAGGAAAAAAGTTCCTTAGCTACTGTCTTGTATCAGACACTTGAACAATAGGAAGGGACCAGTGACTGGAGGGTAGTGGAATTGGGTGCTGTCGCTAAAGTTTTGATGGATGCGCTGCTAAGAGTAGTGAACAGCTGAGAGCAATGAAACGGCAACGAAAAGGTAACTGTGAGGTCCAGAGGCCTTCGCCTCCTGCAGCAAAAGGGCAGAGAAAGCGGAGACACACACCCCGGCTCGAGTCATCGGAGTCCCTAACCTCCACAAAAGGTTAAGCTTCCTCCAACCGAGGCAGGTCTGCGGCGCCAAGGACCAGGGAGGGGAGCCCTGAGTGCAAAGCACTGAGACCATTCTGCGCATGGGCAGTATCTGAATAAATGAACATCGAGTCTTGAATTCCCAGATTCCCACAACATCCTACACCATCATGTTAGCCTCACCCAACGTGTAAAAGGGAGAGGGTATACCCTGCACCCAGGGTCAGGAGAGGCAGCAAAGGCAGCCCTAGGGGTCAAAGCGTTCATGATAATCCATAAATGACATTGTGAAGCATTATATATAATTATGTATCTTTGAAATTATTTAATAGGGAGATATTTTTATGAGATAACTTGTATATGGTATGTGTACTTAAAAAATTAATCTTAAATTTGGCATTAAAAAAAGGCAATGCAGAGTCCTCCCACCTACAGGAAAACATGCACCCCTTCAGGACCTGGCCCCATCTTCCCTCCTGACCTGTAGGTCCCTCATTAGGCTAAAACTAAGTCACGACATAACCCACTTGGTGAGGGAAGAAAAAGACTCTACTCCAGGAGCTTCTTGACCTAGTGTGTTCCACATTCCAGCCAGAGCCAGGAGAGCACGCACGGGCATGCATTCTGGGGGTGCCTGATAGGGGGCAGAGCACCCAAAGCTGGATGTGGGTGGGTGTCTTGATTCCGAAACTCTGGTGGGACTCAGCAATGGCATTAGGCAAGGCCCCAAGTCATGGGGCAAATGCCCACAGAATGGGTCCAATTGGGGCGGCTGGGTGGTTTAGTCAGTTAAGCTGACTTCAGCTCAGGTCATGATCTCAGAGTCCTGGGATCAAGCCCCGTGTTGGGCTCCGGGCTCAGTAGGGAGTCTGCTTGAGACTCTATCCCTCTGCTTCTCCCCCACTCTCTCTTTCAAACAAATAAATCTTGGGGGGAAAAAAAAAGAATGGGTCCTAGACATGAAAAGACAGTTCACCCTGAGTGAGACAGATGCCACACTGCTGTCGTAGACTCTGGAAGAAGGGATTAAGGAGATCAAGACCCAGAAACCTTCAAACAAATATACTATGTAACTGCCATTGTGGGAATCATAATGGGATTTCAGGAGGATTCAAAACACCCCCTGCCTTTCCTCCACACGAGCTTCATTAATTATGCCCAGAACAGGCCACTGGTAATGTTCCCGACTCTGGCCGAGCACCAGATGTTGACGGGAGAGACCACACCAGCCCAGCCCTGGGGACAGAACCATCTCCACCTCATCCCCCCGTCAAGTGCTTGCTTCTGGCTCCCCAAAGGGCGCTGCCTGAATTCTCAAGCGTCCTTCCAAATGGATTTGAGGGACAAAGAAACCAAGTCCACTTATTTTTAACCACAGGCACCCTGAATTCCCACTGGAAGGGAGTGTGGCCTCTACCCCGTCTGGGGCCACAGAGGCGAGGGTGCAGGATCTCTTCTTTAGGGACCTCTTGTCTGGCTCAGGATCCTCTCTCTCCCCTTCTTGGAAGGAACCTTTCTAAAGTACAGAGCTGACCATGACATTCCCCTGCTAAAAATTCTCTAATGATTCCATATTGTTATGGGATAAGAGCTGAACAAATGAACACCATTTAGGGTTCCCAGGACCAGGCCCGCAATTACTATTCAAGCCTCATATTTTCCCAGCTCTCTGCCACCTGCAGCCCTGTCCCCAACCCAACCCCCCCACCACCAAACACACACACAGCACACTTGGTTCCAACTAACCGGTTCCCGATCCCACTCTTCACTTAACCCTCAAGCTCCCTGTGTACAGAACACAGCAGATTCACTTGTGTATCCCCAGCACCCAGTCCTAGTGGGTCCTCAATTCAAGTTTGGGGGAAGAAATGAATGAAATGAGAGGCACCTGGGTGGCTCAGTGGTTGAGTGTCTGCCTTCAGCTCAGGGCATGATCCTGGGTCCCATGATCAAGTCCCACATTGGGCTCCCCACAGGGAGCCTGCTTCTCCCTCTGCCTGTGTCTCTCCCTCTCTGTGTGTCTTAAATAAATAAATAAATAAATAAATAAATAAATAAATAAATAAAATATTTTTAAAAAGAGAAATGAGTGAAAGGAATGGATGTATAATGTGAGGCTGGTGAGGGTGGGAGCACCAGCATGCTCCCCAAATGGATGACTAGGGTGAGAAACTCCTAGAGGATGAAGGCTGTGTCTTCTCTCTCCTGTGTCCCCAGCCTGACGTCACACCGATGCTCGGGAGGCCGGTCTCTTCAGCACCGCTGTCATGTCTGAACTGGACAGCCTGCAAATGACCCTCTCGGCACTGGCCGAGGACACCTGGGGAGGGGCCTGGCTCCGATGCAGGAAATCTACGTTCATACTCAAGCTCTGCTGCCTCTTGTCTGAGCAACTTCAATCTCTACGTGTTGCTTTTCTGTTACTCAATCTCCATGAATCTTTCTTTCCTTATTCATAAAAGCGAGATTTAAAAAAATACCTACTTTGTATGGTTTCCATGAAGATTAAATGCGATAAGGCAGGGAAAGCATTTAGCCTAAAGCCTATAATGCGGGAGGTACTCGATAAATGGGATCTATTGAGTTTGGAGAATCAGAATAAAGGACTATATTTTGATTGTGATTCTTCCACGATGGGTCAAGAAGTTTTTGCCCATATTGGAGGCTCCATAGGTCACACCAGAAAGATCATAAGCCCTGCTGAAGTCCGGATTACTGGGAGCTGGTGGGGGCTGGGGGTAAGATGGGGGACGCTCCAAGGCAATTCTAGAGCTTTCTGCTGCAGGGAAATAACCTTGCCCAATTTTTCCTTTTTCTTTCTAAACTGAAAAGATCCTGGTACTTGAGAGCAATGCCCCTATTTAGGTACTTATGTAGTTCTTGTGGGGTGTGCTTTATGCTCATCATACAGCTACGGTTCTCTACCACGTGGGTGGGCTTGGGCAGGGGTCAAGGTATTCCCTGGGCACAGCTCAGATAATTCGTCCTCTGCAGCTCACCGTCCAGATCCTCAAGGAATCAGGGACAAGATGTGATGCCCTAACTGGGTGAGGGACCCGGCGAGACGCCAGCGCGGGAAGAGACGAAGCTGTCAGCAGATAATCTGCGATGTGATGGGGAAGACGGCTGCCCTCGGTACGCGGGACGTGGCTCCTCATTGATTTTCTCACCGTGCTCCCGAAGTCCTCATTAATTTCTCTCTCAAACATTCATCCTGACTCAGCTGTGCTCAGGCCCAACGAGAGAAGCAGGGGAGGTGGAGGGTGGCCTGGAGGCAGGGCCACAGAGCCCACCCGGGGCCCCGCTCTCCCAAGGGACCAGCACCCTACCTGGGCTGGCTGAGGGTTTCTCCTTTGCTTTGTCACTGTGTTCTTTCCCATAGAAAACAGAAAGAGGGATTTGTTTTTGTTTTTGTTTTTTACTTGCCTGAGCTAAGCGGGGTGGGGGGCCCTTGGCCCAAATGGAAGGGCAGTTAGCCACATTTGGCGGAAAGCACTCGCCGGCCTCCACGGTCGATGAAGGGTTTCCTGCCTGTAGATTCGGTTCTAAGGACTTTCCACAGATGAGCTACGTGCATCTCCCTAACAACCCGAGGAGAAAGGTGGTGGTGGATCCTCCATACTACGGGGAGGAACTGAGGCAGAGGGTAGCCTCCCCAGATGCTGCAGCAAGCACAGGACCAGGGGTGGATTTGAACCCAGCCAGCGGCCTCCACAGGTTACGATCTTAGCAGTTAGACGATTGTGTCTCTTGGAAAAGTGCAAACACACACACACACACACACACCAAGTTCTTAGAACAGGGGGGAAATTCAACAGGAATGCCACATGTAATGGGTTCTTTCCACTCTTTCCACAGCACGAGCAGGGAAGCTGGCCAGAGCTCGTGAGGGCCTGAGGGGCTGCTTCAGGGAGACGAGGAGCAGAACAGGACGGAGGCCCAGCCCCGGAGCCAGCAGCATGGCATGGGGGCCAGGTGGGGCTGGCGGGCAGGGTGGACAGGCCCGAGGCGACTCACAGCCGCCTCATGCCTCCCTGGGCCCAGGACCCTGGGATGCACGAATCCCTCACACCTGCGAGGGCCCAGGACCCCAGGATGCACGGCCCCCTCACAACTCCCCACACACACCTGCCAGGGCCCAGGACGCCGGGATGCACGTCCCCCTCACACCAACTGCAGGGTCCAGGACCCCCGGGGATGCAGCTGCAGGAATGAGGAGCCTTTGTGCATGGGATTTTACTTTTTGTAAATTTAACTTTTTTTTAATTTTATTTTGCTTTTTAAGTAGAAGAGTGAGCCCTTGTTCTCATCAACCACCCTGCAGACATCTACAGGTTTGCTTCTCCGGTACTCAGGTAGGGTCCCAACAGGTCCCCAAGCACCAAAGGGCTCTGAATGTCCTAGAGGCTCGTCACGTGACCTCACCTCACCACCGGCTGTGCCCCTCCACTCTCTGCCTGCACCCACGCTAGGCCCTCAGCCCAGGACGCCTCTTATCCCCATGTCCCTCACTCAAGCCTCCCCATGTACCCTGACCATACCCAGTCTGAGTGCCTCTACCCCTCCCTCCCCCCCGTGGAGGTGACATTCCCACTCAGCCCCACAGCATTCGGCCCCTTGTCCCACAACACAGCACAACTTCCCTTTGCATTGAGCCCAGGTCCTCCTGAGCTCGCTCCCTGGGAGGCAGCGCTTCCATCCGCAGCAGTGGGCCTGGTGGGCACCACCCCCTGCATGGGCAGAGGCAAGGGGGTCGAGGGCCAGAGGGAGAGGACCCGCTCAAAGCCCGTGGTCAGTAAACAGTGGAGACTATCTTATCTCCCATACGGGCGTCTAGGCCCAAGGACCACCACCATCCCCCGACGGGGACCTCCTGGTGGGCTTCACGGACCACTTACCCTACTCACTGCCCAGGGACTCTGCACACTCTCCTCGTGAGCTCCATTCCCAAACCCCCAGCATGACTCCGGGGGCCCAGAGTGATAAGCTTCGACACCTGCAAACTCCCTTCTGCACCTGCTCCTCTCCCCGCCGTGCTCTAGCCACACGGGCTTGCTCTCGACTCGCTACCACAGAAGACTCCACTTCTCTCCACCTTACGGCCTCCACCTGTGGGTGTCTGCACCTGAACTTCCTCCCTCCCCCAGCCGCTGAGTGCCACCCTCCTCCCGCTGACCTCCTACCCATCTGTCTTTCTCGTCTCAGATTCAAGAACAGGTGAGGGCTGGGGCGCCTGGGTGGCTCAGTTGGTTAAGCCCTGGATTCTTGGTATCTGCTGAGGTCACGGCCTCAGGGTCCCAGGTTGAGCCCCCCGTGTGGGGCTCCCTGCTGAGCAGAAAGTTGGCTCAACCCTCTCCCTCTTCTCTTCCCCTCACCTGAGTGTGCACACACACTAGAATAAATAACATCTTGGAAAAAAGGGGGGGGCCAGGTGAGGTCTACCTGTCTCACACTGTCAGAGCTCCTTGATGCATCTGATGACATAAACTCACTTCATGACTGTACTTTTATTTTTACTATAATTTATCTAATGTTTGTTGCCCTCACTATGTTGACTACGTGGGTATCAACTGATCAGCCCCTGTTGCTTCCATCAAGGCAGCCCCGTGCCCGGCATCATGCCCACCAGGCACCAATGTCCTCATCGAGCTATAGTACATAAGTATGTTGTGTTCATTGAATAAATAAATGAATGAAAAATATGCTAAATAAATGAAAAATATGCTAAATGAAAGAAGGAGGCACTGGAAGGACCTCAGGGTAGATAACCTTGAAAATCACTTGGACTTTTATTTTTTATTTTACTTATTTGAGAGAGAGAGAGAGAGAGTGAGAGGCAGAGACACAAGCAGACTCCATGCAGGGAGCCCGACGTGGGACTCCATCCCGGGTCTCCAGGACCACACCCCAGGCCGAAGGCAGAGCTAAACTGCTGTGTCACCAGGGCTGCCCAGGTCTCTAACTTTTAAACCAAACTAAAATGACATATATTCAGAATACTGGACCAAACTTGGCTGTGCTACTGACTAGTTCAGGGGCCTTGGGGAAATCATCTGGCTTTCCTGAAACCTGGCTTCTTACCAAGAACATCCAGAAGCAGTACAGTGTCATGGTCCAGAGGCAGGTAGCCTTAGACTGGATCTTCGCTCTGCCCCTTGGTGTGACCTTGGGCTGGTCACTTAACCTCTCTGGGCTGCAGTGTCCTCATCTCTAAGTAGGGATACAAAGATGACCTGCCTATTAGTGCAAGGGCTGCTGCTAGAATTAAATAAGAAAATGAATGTAAAGTGTTTTGTGCAAGCCTGGCACCTGGTAGGGACCCAAGAGATTATAGAAGCAGTGGCAGCATTAATATTCCTAAGATAAAAAAAATCCCTAAGATAATATAAACTATAAATCACCATAATATGTGAATGTAATCAAGATCATCATGATTATCAACTAAGTCAAACCCATCTTCTTCATGAAGACTTTTCCTAAGAACTATTGTTTATGGAACATTCCTTTTCCTAAACTGAAACACAACACGTTCTCTGTACTACATATTTAAAACTTAGGACTTCATCTCGAGTTCATTCCCAGAACTGAGCAGTCTCTCAGGGCCCTAGTCACGCCAACGCCCCCCTTTCTCTCACCCCCCCCACCCCCATAAGAACAAATGCATGATTATAAGGAATTATGAATTCTAAGCCACCCTTCAGACTGGGGGAGAAGAGCTTCCAGGTACAAGAACACAACTTTTCTCCACCCAAGACTTCCACACCATTTGCAGAATTATTGTTGCAAAACAAGCTACCAAAAAAGGTTGGGTGGCTACGGCTCCCATGTGGCTGCAACCAGCCTCAAGGGGCTTAGGGACTCACGTCTGATTTGCTCAAGAAGCTGGCAAGATCCTGACTCCCTAGCACCCAGCCCAGGGCCCTCCTAGTCACCCCAGGTTTTCCTAGGTCCCTTCGGTGCTAAGAGTCTGTGGCAGGCTGTCATAGAAGAGACAGGCTGGGGACTCACGGAGCTTGCACAGACACACAGCTCCCCGCCGCATGACGGGCCTGCCCGAACTCCTGCTCCATGAACTGGTCCAGGCTGGAAGGGAGCTCCAGCAGCACGTCCGGGCTCTCGGAGGTGGAATCTGGGCCAGTGCTGTTAATGAGCCACATCTAGTGAGAGGCCAGGGAGCGGAGGGGCTCCTTTGGGGACAGGCGGGTGTCTACAAGAGGCAAGTCATCCATCCCAGTCACTGCCAGGGAAGCCATTGGCTTGGCACAAGGACGTATCCCCCCATGAGGGAGGACTCCCTCTTCCAGTTCACAGATCAGAAACATTTCAGGTGCTGAGTGCCTTAGTCCATGCCTTCCACAAGCCTGGATCCAGGACTCAGAATGGTCCCCAGGGACCCGAGGCTGCAATTACACACACCAACCCCTGGCTACTGAATTAATCTGAAAAAATCTTGCAGAATTCAATCAGAGCATCATTTATCTCTTCTGTCCTGCCTCCAGATAACTGGTCATGTAGAATTTTTCAGGCTTTGTCAGTTGGCTCACACAGATTCTGAATATAGGGCGAGAAAAATCGGCCTCTGTCCAAGGTCATTCCCCCACAGGGACGTCCTCCTATGTGATATGATCTGAAGATGCAGAATGGTCACTATCTCCTGAGGATGCACCCACTCAGTTAATAAGCATGGACTCGGCATTTTGTGCCAGTCGTTGGCCTAGATATTGGGATTCAGAATGAACACACTAGTCTCAAACCCTCAGTCAATGACCTGCAGGCAACCTTCCCCCTGAGGGTTTTTTTTTTTTTTCTTTAATAGAGAGAAGAGAACCATAAACGCTGATAAAACCATCTGGGAAAACACTGTAATGGGTATATGAGGTACATGACATGAGGTACAATGTCTGCGCCTTCCTGTAGGCATTTGAAATGGCAACACAAGTCCTTTTTTTCCCAGAAAAGCTCACCTACAAGCCTCAGAAAGAGAAGCACCCCTGGTGAATTGATTCTATGTTGATCTGAAAGTGTTTCCTTCCAATGATTTTGTTAGCATTGAATTCCTCTCACTAAACGCCTTTCTGCCTTTTCTTAAAATACTTAAATTGATTTCTATTTGTTGCACTCAACTTTTACAGATATGAGACTTGGAACCAAAAAAAAAAATGCTTAAAGATATGAACTTAACATTTTTGTCCTGGGCTTCCTGGGTTTGAAGGCAGGGCAATGCCATTACCATTCAAAGAGGAGTTACCCAGCACACAGGGGCAGAACAGGTGCATCAGTTATGACCCCTGAGTTGCCAGCTATGATGGTCCAGCTGACATCAGTCTTGCCTTCCTACCATAAACAGTCATATAGCCGAGAAAAGTATATAAGGCAACTGTTTGCAGACCTGTGAAATGGACTGCCCAAGGTTGACATCCCCAAGAAGAGGAAGTGAGCCACATAATCACCCCAGATTTCTGTGAGAAAACTTGCTGGCTGTGAACTGGAGTCCAAGCTCAGCATGATGAAGTCACTGGGCTGAAGAGGGAGAGTGGCCAACATCTGCAGGTCAGGGCGCTGGAGGGGAAAAGCTGAGGAGTGGGAGGGCACCGGGGGGGGAGGTCAGCTGTAAGGCCGTGGGAGGACAGGCTACACAAACACAGGGGGAGACCCCCAGAGCCTCACCCAAATGGTGAGCTGGAGACCCTGGAGCGCTGGAGACCCTGGAGCCTGAGCAGGGCACAGGAAGCTGAAACCTCAGCCCAGCCAGAGAGGTGTAATATCTCATTAAAACCTTGTTAATTGTGGCTCAGTGGTCAGGCATCTGCCTTCAGCTCAGGTCGTGATCCAGGGATCCCAAGATCAAGTACCACATGGGGCTCCCCACAGGCAGCCTGCTTCTCCCTCTGCCTATGTTTCTGCCTCTGTGTGTGTGTGTGTGTGTGTGTGTCTCTCATGAATAGATAAATAAAATCTAAAAGTAAAATAAAACCTTGTTAACACTCCAGGAATCGAGCTGAGGTAACAGAGTACCTTGGTTTAGTTTTAAAGACCACAGCCTAGAGTCAGGCCCATACTAGACACATCCTAACAGATCCTAAAATCAAGACATGATAAGATCTACATCAGAGTTTAGAGATTGGGTCCTCCCAAACGACTAGATTTAAGAAATATCTTGGCAGGGGATCCCTGGGTGGCGCAGCGGTTTGGCGCCTGCCTTTGGCCCAGGGTGCGATCCTGGAGACCCGGGATCGAATCCCACATCGGGCTCCCGGTGCATGGAGCCTGCTTCTCTCTCTGCCTATGTCTCTGCCTCTCTCTCTCTCTCTGTGACTATCATAAATAAATAAAAATTAAAAAAAAAAGAAATATCTTGGCATTTTCACAGATTAATCTTGACAAAGTGCAAAACCAAATCAACACAAATTCAAGGTGGTCAGCTATTAACTGCATCACCTGCAATAAAAAAAATCAATACTCTATCCACTTGGTTCAGTAAAAAAGTTCAACAGTATTAGATGTGCAAGGAAACAGAAAATATGACCTATAGTCAAGGAAAAGAAAGTCAATTAAAAATCTAACCTGATTTAGCACACATGTATTATTTAGCAGACTAAAACTATAAAGCAGCTATTATGTCCATTAAGTTAAAAGAAAATATAATCTAAATGGGTGAACAGATCAAGAATCTCAGCAATGACATGGAAAATATATAAAAGAGCCAAGTGGAAATTCTATAATTAGAAGTTGAAATAAAATAATTGGATGGGCTTTCCAGCAGATCAAAAGTTACGAAGGAGTCAATAAACTTGAAAATAAATCAACAGAAATTCTCTAATATGAACAGTGAGAAAAATACTGGAGAAAAAAAAGAAATGACCAGGGCTTAGAGGACAACATCACGTGTGTAGTAAGAATCCCAGAAGGAGGTGAAAATGAGAAAAAAAAAAAAAAGTAGGAATTCTTAGAGCCCTTAAAAACCTATGTACATTAAGAAACTTATAAGATATTCAAAACATACCATCATATGCAAAGTCTGCCATTTGACCCCAGAACCTTTCTACTATGGAGCATATCACAGAACTATGTCCTAAAGAAGTCACTTTGGGAACTAGCCCCCTACAGCCTGGACATGTAGCCAAGGCATTTCTTGGGAGAAGTTAGGTCAGCTGAGTGAGCAATCCTGGGATTCCCCAGGGTGGTGATATTCAGGGTATGGGGAAGAGTTACAATGACAACACAGGTTGGTGAAAACACAGAAAGAGATGTGGAAGGGGCTGAAGAAAAAAATCTTGCACAAGCCAACCCTGGCTCTGAGCCAGCTTCACTGCTCAAACTCAACTTAATGTCTTTAGATCCACAAGTACCACTTAGTACAACAGCCCTGGAGGCCCCCAGGGAAATCTGGGTCCAGGACTCAGAAAACTCATTTCCACCAAAGGAGATAGGAAGCTTGGAGGAGTGCCAAAATCCAGGTGGGAAGGATGGCTTTGTGTTTTCATTTCATTTTCTGAAAGTGACAGAATTGTAAGGAAGGCCACCAATGTAAAAGAAATAATACACAACCTCAAATCATAGTTCCCTGGATCGCAGCCAAGTCTGGCCAATGCTTCCTATATGACAAATGGAAGGACGCAGATAATATTAAACAAAACATACTGCAAAATATAAGGCAAAAGCTCAAGTAAGGGCTAAGAGATGGGCCATGTGGTTGTGTGATGAAATCCTGCAAATATATAACCCTCTCGTTTACAGAGCACTTGCAAGTTCATTACTACATTGCATGTTCATGACAACCCATGAGGCATGTGGCACCTTTTCTACTCTTCAGATGAAGAAATGGAGGCTCAGGCAAGTACTATGAGTTTCCAGAGGCTTCCTAATTAGTTAACAACCAGACTGAGACTCAAATACAGGTTGTTCCTCCTAAAAACCCACTACTTCCTATTAATAAAATACCATCGAAAATATATCAGTGAGAACCTATCCGTGGACTTGCCTACTCAGGACCATTCATGTAAATGGAGCCAGGAAATAAGTGGTCTTTTGTGCTTGGCTTCTTTCCATTAGCATAGTGTTTTCAAGGTTCATCCATGTTATAGCGTGGATTATATCAACCCTGTTTATTGCTGCATAACATTCCATTATATGGATATACCACATTTTGTTTATCCACTCATCAGTTTCAATCAGTCATTTTAAGTGGATGAATGGTAGTCTGTTCTGTGCCCTCACTGTTTCAGTGGATCCCCTGATGATGGATATTTGGACCTCCAACTATTTAATTTCTACAGACAACAATGCACATCATACATTTATAAATATTTCTTTATACATGTATGATAATATCCTTAAACCCATAAAACTGAAACCTTTGAGTTACAGAGTATTCATATACTTATGGCTTTTTGATATATTGGCAAATTTCTCTGTACCTAACAGTGTTCCATGAGGAGGATTTATCATTAGTATACTCAGTCTTTTATTTCTCTATAAAAGAATCAAATGGAGATTCTAGAAATAGAAAACTGAAATAAAATAATTGGCTAGACTAAGGGCAAATCAAAAATTATAAGAGTCAATTAATTGACAGCTGATCCTGCCATTTATATGAAAATACATAGAGCCACGATAGAAAAGAAAATCTGGAATAAGACCAAGGTTGAAGAGCATAGACAGAAGATTACCATGATTATAGAAATTAAGATGGTGTGATATTGGTACAAGGATAGAAGAAAGGCAAATGGAACAGGATAGTGAGTCCAGAAGTAGACACACACATACATATAAAGTCACCTGATTTAGAATAAAGGTAATATGCAGAGCCATAGAGATGAGTTTTGTTCTGTTTCACAGATGATACTGGGACTACAGACTATCCATGTGAGATGATACTGGGACTACAGACTATCCACGTGAGGTAAAGAAATAAATCTTGACCCCCTACCTCACACCATATACAAAACTCCATTCCAGATGAATTAGATATCTAAATGGAAAAGACAAAACAATAAAGCTTCTAAATGATAATAGAAGAGAATATAAACATGACCTTGGAAGAAGCAAAATTTTCTTGAACAGGACATGAGAAACAATAACCACTAAGTAGAAGATGATACGTGGACATTTTTAAGATGCAAAACTTTTTTGAAGTCAAAAATCATCATTGAATATGACATTTTCAGTACCTATACCCAACAGAGGGCTCATGTCCAATATAACTAGAAATAGCTCCAAATAAGTAAGAAAAAAACAGATAAGCCAATAGAATATGGCTAAGAGACCTGAACAAGCACTTTACAGAAAGGCTATTAAAATGACCAACAAGCACAGGAAAAGACTCTCCACAGCGAGGGTGACAAGAGAATGCAAATTAAAACCATGATAAGAAACAACAACACATTGTACCGGAAGAGTTTAATTTTTTTTTTTTTAATGACAAGGATGTAGAACAACTTGAAGCTCTTACCCTGCTGCTGGCATGAACTTACTTGTTACATGACTGTTAACACAGTCACCCTGGAAAACTGTTTTTCGAGTACTTACAAAAGCAAACGTGTGCCCTAAGATCCAGAAATTCCATACCTAGGTATATACCCAACAAAAATAAATATGTCTATGCACCAAAAGGCATGTAATAGGACGTTCAAAGCAACATTATTCACAATACTCCAATACCGAAGGAGAAAAAAAAGATCCAACAACAGCCAAATAAATAAATAAATTGTGATAGACCCATTTAGTAGCAAATGGTGCGGTGATAAACATGAACCATTGCTACATATAAAATCATGGATGAACCTCATAAATAGCATGTTGATCCCAGGTGGCTAAACACAAAGGAGTAAATAATACATAATTTCATTTACATAAAGTCCAAAATAGGTGAAGGTATTTGATGGTACATGAGGAATAGTGGTTAATTTTTCAGTTATGATTAAGTCTGTTTTGGTCACACAGGTGTGTTCACTTTGTTGAAATCCACCAAGCTATATACCTAGGATTTGTACATTTCTATATGTGTATTATGCTTCAATAAAAAGTTTATTTAAAAACAAGCAAGGCTCAAAAAAAAAAATAGGCAAGGGGCACCTGGTGGCACAAGGTGGCTCAGTGGTTGAGCGTCTGCCTTCAGCTCAGGGCGTGATCCCAGGGTCCTGGGATCAAGTCCTGCATCAGGCTCCCCGCAGGGAGCCTGCTTCTCCCTCTGCCTGTGTCTGTGCCTCTCTCTCTCTCTGTGTCTCTTATGAATAAATAAAAATATTTTTAAAAATAAATAAAAATAAAAACATATGATACCCCAAGGCCACTGGGTGAACTTTCAGACCCTGCCATTTTCAAACAAGTCCTTGTTGTGTGTCTCCGCACCCACAACACAGCACTGCCCGCCATCTGTCGATGGAAGGCATGAGGGCAATGTGGTCTGATGGGCAGGGAGGTTACAGAGGAGTTGGGTCCAGTCTCTCCAGGAGAGAGACTCTAGGATCTCAATGGTCTGTAGACTCAACTGTGCTTCTTGGCCCATGGGCTAAGGAGAACTGGAATCGGAGACATGGGAACAAGCCCTGCGTCCCTGTCTAAAGCGGGGGAGAAGCAGAGAAGGTAGCACTCCCTCCCTGCACACCCACCACCAATACCACTGAGTCAGCTGAGACTAGTTCTTTCTCCACCACACAGCCATTGGCAAGCGGTGCACCTCACCCCCTCTACCTCCAGAAATGGTCCCAAGTCATCATTAGGAGGGTCAAACCTGAAAGGCCAAATTCAAAACGTGGAAAACCAGTTAAGGATGTCAAAATGTAACAAGAAACTTGTGAATTATTTCAAACAAGAAAGAGAGCATGAAAGTTGAGGGCTGCCCATAACTCAGAACCAAGACAGACCGCCAGACATGCTCCTGTTGAGCCCTCACGACCTTTTACCAAGCTGCTCCTCGAAGCTGGTTATACTTGGCCCCCACACAGCTCTAAATCAGGAAGGGTGCAATCATCTTTTCTTTGGCTCCATACAGTTTGTCTTCTGCTAGGGAAGAGAACACAGGAGGGTCCCCTGT
Source organism: Vulpes lagopus (assembly GCF_018345385.1). NCBI lineage: Eukaryota > Metazoa > Chordata > Mammalia > Carnivora > Canidae > Vulpes > Vulpes lagopus. Next base: position 7,642,655 of record NC_054832.1, on the reverse strand, counting down.
ACTCTTTTCCTGTAGGGGATCATATGCTGCTGTGTTCTCCTCCCGCTCCATGGAGAGGTGAAGAGAATGCCATTCTCTGGCAATGAGGGGAACTGGAGAAGGAGACAGGGGCCTGGTCCCCCCTTGTTCTAAATGCACAGAAACAAACACAGGCACATTCAATCCTAAGTTTCAAGTGGTTGCATACTCAAACACTAGTGATGGGATCGATCCAAGGGAGTCAGAGGGTGGAAAATCAAGGGATATTGCCTGCATCTAGTCAGCCTCCATAACCTGATGCACCATGGAATGGAAGATTCCATGAGAGGCTTTCCTGCCCAAAGTCTAGAATCACCCCCTACTTGTACACGTTGACCCTCATGGTACGCTTGTCTTCTCTCCTCCTCCCTGAGCACACATCCTCTCTCCTTTAATGCATTCCTCACAATTGACAAAGCATACTGTCCATCCCTGAGAAATTCTTAAATTTGACATGTAAACTGCATGACCTTTGGCATATGTCATGAGTAAAAACATTCACGGATTCATTCATTCATTCACTCACTCATTCACTCAGTCAACAAATATTCACTGAGCATCTAGCATGTTCCTTTCCTCCTTTGTTAAGTTTCTGCCTCCAGCTAGAGTAGATGAGTTCAGAAACAGGAAAGGAAGATAGAACATTATGGGGTGGACACTCCCCCATTCTAGATTTCAGTTAGCTTTCTCCCCAGGGATGATGGAAAGTGGGTCAGTTTTAAATACCCAGAATTCACTGATCCCTTTTCTGCTACCAGCACCCTGATTTCCCTCTGGAAGACCACCCTACTCCTAATATTTATGCTTATGGCAGCACAACTCAATTCTTGGCTCCAGAAACAGAGCACGGGACTCAGTTAAACCAATCAGAGCACTGCCCCCTACTTTGCTATGGTGATTTGTAGAACATAACCCAGGAAGTGTTGAGACACATTGAAAGTTCTGGGAAAGAAACCTTGTTCCACTGGATTTGAAATTACAGGAACATGAAGCTGGAGCTATTGCAGCCACCTTGTAGCCAGGTGGAGAGAACCTGTCCGCGAGTAGAGAGAAAAAGAAGCTGAGAAGCAATAAGGAGAGAAGTGGATCCTGTTGAAATTTGTTAGGTCTAAATCAAACCACACTTGATCTGTGTCTACCTAGAGTTCTTGATCATGTGAGCCAGGAAACTCCCCTTATTACTAAGGCATTTGCGGGGGCGGGGGGGGAAGGGGGGTTGCATACTCTGTAGTGCCTGCAAAAGAAGGATTCATATATCCCATGTGCCAGAAATCCCTCAAATAGGAAGATTCATTTCCTGATAAAACTCATACCAGGTCTACACAAGTTTCCTACTCCTCCTTCTAACATACCCTTGACCTCATCAGCCTTTAACAAAAGAAAGAAATTTTCCATTTCTATTCCTGCCCCCAATCCTCAGCCATTAATTTAACAACAAAGGGCCCTGAGTCTTATTCTGAGATTATGCCCCCAGGTGGACTATGGTCCAGAGGTGGGCAGCCCTGCCCAAATCACAAAGGCCACCCCCGAAAGCAGGTCACCACCATCTCTTCGGTTGAGGCCACCAATGGTGCACCCCGATAGCCATACCTTCAACCCTGCAGTCCCCCATGTTATTTCCAGACCAGACTGAGTTTCTCAGGAACCCAGGAGGCACCACGACCTGGGGCAGCCCCAAGAGCTTTCCCAGCCTGTGTTCCTTCACTGGCTTTTTCTGACTGCTGCACAAAAAGGAAGCAGATGATTCTCTTCACAGTGGGACCACCAGCTCTCTCCTTCCAATCCATTAAGCATGGCGTGGAGCCTGTAACTCTGCACACACCATGCTGTTCTGTATAAATAGGGACCATCCATCAGAAATGTCACAGACAGGAAACCAATGAAGTTTCTACAACCAATTTACAATCAGAATCTGCCGTGAAATGCACACGGAAAATGCCTTAACAGATTGAGAGGATGTGGAATACATATTACGTATGGTCAGTGGAGCCCTGTTAAATCCGGAGCGTGAGGCGCAGAGAAGAGAAAGTGGAACGTGCACAAAAATGAGGAACAAATGAAATGCAGGTGGGGTCTACTTTCACCCTGAAAAACGAAAAACAACAGTGTGGCAAATGGAAATAGTGTCACAATGTCCCTTTCTCCCCCTCCCCCCATTCTGCAGAGTCAGCAAAGCAAGGGCACTCTTGCAAATAAATGTTCTTTCTGATGCTGAATTTATTACCTCCAGCCTACAAAGTATAAAAATTGAAGATTTCTATTTAGACAAAAAATAAATTTAACCGAGGGGATAGCCAGGCGTGTTTTCGAAGTCACTTCCTTCAACCTTGTCCCGAAAGATTTACTCACCAGCGTAAAATTTCAGCCGGGGTTCAGTGGCATAGCTTACTTTTTAGAAGCTTTAAAACTACTTTGCAGGAAAAAGAGGAAGTCTGTCCATCATCCCCATCCTGAACATCCTGAACACGCAGCTCCAAGGCAAGGCCTTGCACAGGGGAGAGACGCAAAATGTTTCAACTAATCTAACGAAGGACTGGCAATATCCTTTTTTCCATATATGCTGATGCAACAGAAAGAGATATTTCAATGCTAATATGATCTTCATCAATGTCATCACTACCACCAGCATGATGCCAGTTGGTACTTAATGAGACCTGCTTTTATACCAGGAAGAAGAGTCATGTCACATAAAGCGAATATGAATATATGCCCCCTTTCCAGAAGGTAAAATCTTGACTAAGAGAGGTTAAGCATCCATTAAATGATAGACTCAGATCCCAGCACCTCTTTCAGAAGCCAGACCATCAAGAACCACAGTCACTGGATCTCCTGCCACTAGTCAAGGCCATTTTTAACCCTCTCAAATGGGTTAGTTGTACATTTTCTCCTCAAGTGTCTCTGACACACCCACATGGCCCCTCCTTAGCCCATTCCTGCAATCCATGACCTTCCCAGTCAAGAATGAATCAAAGGAACTTTTAATAAGCACATAACACTGATAAGAATAGCTAGCTTCCCTGCATGCTAACTGGAGGCCAGACATTGTGCTCATCATCTTACATGGATTACCTCACCCATTTATCACACTGACCCTATGAACTATCCACCACGATGGCCAACATTTGACAGGTGAGAAGACTCAGCCCTGTACAGGGAACGTGAGCCCAAGCACATGCATTTAGCAAGAGGCGGAGCTGGGAGCACCCTGCTCTCGTTCTCTCCTGAACCCACAACAGTAGTGCTCAGCTGCCTTCCTCCACTTCATGAGCACCTTCTTTTTTATTTTTTTAAAGATTTTATTTATTTATTCATGAGACACACAGAGAAAGAGAGGCAGAGATACAGGTGGAGAGAGAAGCAGGCTCCATGCAGGGAACCCGATGTGGGACTCGATCCCAGGACCCCGGGATCATGACCTGAGCTGAAGGCAGACGCTCAATCCCTGAGCCACCCAGGGGCCCCCATGAGCAGCTTCTGATATATCCTACTCTTCCACTCTCAGCACACACGCTTCCATGGTCTCCTGTGATTCTCAACTTTCCCAGTCACTAGCTGATCCTGCTCAGTCACCTTGCTGGGCCCTCCCCAGCTTTCCGACCTTGAAATGTTGGTGAACCAGGGCTGGGTCCTCACACCTTCTCTCTGCTCTATCCACTCACTCCCCTGGTGGTTTCTTCCAGGCTCAGGGCTTTAAACACCATCAGTAGGCTGACAGTTCCCAAATGTGTTCCTCCACCCCAGACTCGTGTCCCAAATCCTTAAGATTGTGTTCAGCTAACACCTGATATAGATATCTTACACTGGACAGGTCCAAAACAGCTCCCACTGTTCAACTGGCAAAAATCCAGCCTTCAGTCAGTCTATGCTTCTCCCTCTATAGCAACGCTGCTCTTGGAGTCACCAGAGACAGGTGTCTTGGAGTCATCCTTAAATACCCTCTATGTCACATCTCATGCACTGTCCATCAACAAACCATTTTGGGGTTTCATCTACCAAAAACATCATAACTGTTATTTCTTACCACTCCACTCACCTCCTTGCTCAGCCATTCCTCCTCCCTATAAATCTATTCCCTAGAAAGCAGCTGGAGTGGTAGCTTGCTACATTAACTGCACCAACAAGCCACGTCTTCACATCCATACCACACTCACCCCCGCAGTGACTCTGGGCCTGGCGATGTGACCTAGCACATGGGGAGCAAGCAAAAGTTTAGCGTGTGTTCCTCAGGAATGTCGCCACCTTCTCAGAAGGAAGCCCAACCAGGTGTGGTCTCCTTGGATGAAAGACCTCATGCAAAGAGAGGGCCTGGTGTCCTAGCGGAGCCCGTCCTCCAGCTGAGTGAGCTCAGATGAAACCAGGACAAGGCCGGCCCCATCATCCCATGAGTCTGGGAGAAATAACAAACCACTGTTTTTCTAAGCCACTAGCAACAGACAACTGATATAGAATGCCTTCAAAACAAGCCTGCTCAGTGCATTCCTCTGTTCAAAAGCCTCTGACGGCTTCCCATATAATTCAGAGCAAAATCAGAGTCCTAACAATGACCTACAAGGCCCCCCTGCCACCCTTCTGATGTCATCCCATCACTGCCTCTCACTGCAGCCACATGAGCCTCCTTGCTCCTCCTCAAGTTCACCAGGCCCTGGCTGCTGCTCCTAACAGGGTGCTCTTTCCCCAGAGACTCCCCTGGCCTCCTTTGCTTCCCCTCTCCACCACTAAAGTGGTCTCCCTACAAGCCTATAGAATGCAGCCCCTCCCCTCGCCCTTGTCCCATGTGTACTTGTCACCATTGTACCTGCTGTGTGTTCATTGAGGTGCTGGTTCACTGTCTCCCCAAGTAGGATGAGAGCTCCTTGAAGGCAGGGACTCTGTCCTTTTTGTTCTCTGCTATCTCCTACATGCCCAGAACACGTGTCCTTCTTGTTCTCTACTATCTCCGACGTGCCCAGAACAATGCTTTAATCATGTTAATAATCAACAAAATGTTTGTTGAAGGAAACAAAGACATTGGAATCAGAGAGTCTAATGCATCTGTTCTTAACAAGAATACTGCACTGAATCTCTAAGGCCCTTGCTCTAGCTAAGTGCTGGATGGGGACCAAGAAGTTTGACATCTGTAAGTGAGCTAGTCTCATCTCCAGTCCTGCTTGGGTTCAGGCTCTGAGGGCTTCAATTCACAGGCAGAGCCCCACCCAAGTCCTGAGCCCATCCAGGCCTGAGCAGGGAGACTTGCAAACACCTCACGGTCACAGGGAAGTAGCATCTAGAAGAGTCTTGCTACCTGGGCCTGATGTGTCACGTGCCTGGCAAAAGTCTCAAAGTCAAGTGTCCCTCCTCCCCACTCATGGCTACCTGACTCCTCCTCCACCCCATGTGGGCTCTTCCATGTGACCGAGTTTCCTTATCTAATAAATACTCATAGAGCACCTACTCTGGACCAGCCCTGGGCCAGCTCTAGGAATACAGCAGAGGGCACAAAGCACATCCTCAGGATACTATAAGACAACACATTTTTTTCACCATTGGTATTTTGGGTGGCATTATTCATTATTTTGCTCAGCTATCCCATGCATTATAGGCTATCTAACAATGTCAGCCATTCAAAATTCAATTGCTAGGGATAACCAAGTTTCCCTTGTCCATTTTCAGTTGTTCACTAGGATGCCAAAATCAGCCGTGGTGGAGAACCAAGGGAACACATTACTCAGCTTGTGTCAAAGCCTGGCCTGTTGCACTCTGTTAGAGGTATTTACTTGTCTTTCTCTCCAACTTGACACAGAGCTCCACCAGGAATGGTGCCATGACTTGGTAACCTCTGTACCAGCACCCAGCACAAGTGACCAATAAATGTATGTGACACAAAGGAGTCCTGAACTTGGACTTCACTCCAAATCCCACTCTCCTTAGGGTCAGCATATTGACCCCCACCATCCTTGAAACCCTACAGAACACCCAAAACCATCTCATCATCCATGTGGCTTAACCTTACCCAAGCTTAAATTAAAATGCTAGCCAAGTTAGGATACAAAATCAATGGCCAGAAATCAGTTGCATTTCTATACACTAGCAACGAGACTGAAGAAAACGAAATTAAAGAATTGATCCTCTTTACAATTGCACCAAAAACCATAAGATACCTAGGAATAAACCTAACCAAAGAGACAAAGGATCTGTACTTTAAAAACTACAGAACACTTATGAAAGAAATTGAGGAAGATACAAAGAGATGGAAAAAAAATCTATGCTCATGGATTGGAGGAATAAATATTGTGAAGATGTCTATGTTACCCAGAGCTATCTACACATTCAATGCAATCCCTAGCAAAATACCATCTATGTTTTTCACAGATCTGGAACAAATAATCCTAAAATTTGTATGGAACCAGAAAAGACCCCAAATAGCCAGGGGAAAGTTGAAAAAGAAAACCAAAGCTGGAGTCATCACAATGCCTGACTTCAAGCTCTATTACAAAACTGTGATCATCAAGACAGCATGGTACTGGCACAAAAACACATAGATCAATGGGACACAATAGAGAACCCAGAAATGGGCCCTCAACTCTATGGTCAATTAATCATCAACAAAGCAGGAAAGACTATCCAATGGAAAAAAGACAGTCTCTTCAACAAATAGTGCTGGGAAAATTGGACAGTCACATGCAGAAGGATGAAACAGGACCATTCTCTGACACTATACACAAAAATAAACCCAAAATGGATGAAAGACCTAAATATAAGACAGGAATCCATCAAAATCTTAGAGAACACAGGAAGCAACCTTTTTGACCTCAACTGCAGCAACTTCTTGCAAGATATGTCTCTAAAGGCAAGGGAAACAAAAACAAAATGAACTACTGGGACTTCATCAAGATAAAAAGCTTCTGTACAGCAAAGGAAATAGTCAATAAAACTAAAAGGCAACTTACAGAATGAGAGAAGATATTTGCAAATGACAGATAAAGGGCTAGTATCCAAGATCTATAAAGAACTTATCAAATTCAAATAAACCAGTCAAGAAATGGGCGGAAGACATGAACAGACATTTCTCCAAAGAAGACATACAAATGGCCAACAGACACATAAAAAAATGGTCCACATCACTTGTCATCAAGGAAATACAAGTCAAAACTAAAATGAAATGCCACTTTATACCAGTTAGAATGGCTAAAATTAACAAAACAAGAAACAACAGATGCTGGCAAGGATGTGGAGAAAGGGGAACCCTCTTACATGGTGGTGGGAATGCAAGCTGGTGCAGCCACTCTGAAAAACAGTATGGAGGGTCCTCAAAAAGTTAAAAATAGAGCCCTCCTATGACCCAGCAATTGCACTCCTGGGTATTTACCCCAAAGATGCAGATGTAGTGAAATGAAGGGGCACCTGCACCCCAATGTTCATAGCAGCAATGGCCACAATAGCCAAACTGCGGAAGGAGCCAAGATGAATGGATAAAGAATATTAGTCATCAGAAAGGATGAATACATACCATTTACCGTGACATGGACAGAACTGGAGGGTCTTATGCTGAGTGAAATAAGTCAATCGGGGAAAGACAATTATATAGTTGCACTTATATGGGGAATATGATAGTACAGAGAACCATGGGGAAGGGAGGGAAAATTGGGAAGAAATCAGAGAGGGAAACAAACCATGAGAGACTCTTAACTCTGGGAAACAAATAAGGTTGCCGGAAGGGCGGTGGGTGACGGGCATTAAAGACGGCACATGATGTGATGAGCACTAGTTGTATGTCACTGATGAATTACTGAGCACTACATGTGAAACTGGTGATGTACTATATGTTGTTTAATTGAATTTAAATTTTAAAAAACGCTAGTCAAATTCATAGTTGAATGAATGAGTCCTCTTGAGAAGTTCATGACGTAGACTAGAGAGAAAGTGCAACTCGTTAATTCTCCCAGGATGGTGTGTAGGGTGCTACCACAGAGAAACATGGTGGGACATTTAGGAGCAGAAAGGAGGTTCTCTCCCCCCCCCACCCCCACCTGGCAATAGTGTGAAGCAAAAACCTTGAGTTTATAAATTACAACTCCTTGTTTTTTAAAATGATAAAATAATGAAAAATAAATTTTAGAACAATTCTTTCCAAACTATCTCAGAGATCAATCATTGCTCTCCAGCTCTCTGCCCAGTAACCACTCTGATTCTCGAAGTGCACGTATACCCCCTGAATAGATTTGTGCGCCTCCAGACATGGGAAAGGTGAGCTGGAGTGGCTGGGCACCAAAGATGAAAAGTCAATTTCACATCACAGCGAGAAAATCATTTTCCCAGACGTTACACAAGTCAACAAACAACAATATTCAAGCCTCTGGCACTGGCCTTGTCCAAGGAAATAACTCTTGAATTTAAGGAGAGAAACAGCCCGACGAGATTGGGGTGAAGTCACCTGTCTAGAAATTGACAGGCCCGGTGACAAAATGTCGAAGCTAAGTTCTCCAGCTTTGCGAGGTTAAGAGAAAATGTCTGTATAGATTGCAAACTGCAAGCCACTGGCTGCTGTAACTTCTCCAAAATGAATAAAAACCCTGTCAATTATAAACGAGTGAGCTTGACTTCCATCATAAAAACTGTCAGATGAAAATGAGAAACTTCTTTACAAGCCCAGCATTAAATATGACTTGTCAAACCAGTCGTGTCCTGAGCTTGCCAGTGGCAATGAACTCAGGGCCTCGTCGTTTGCCGGGGGTGTGCTCGCAGGGCAGAAAATGTGCGAACCCCCTGGAAGGGGGCTGCAGGAGGGCGTTCGTGATGATCCTGCCTTCTTTGCATGTCTCTCCTGATGAAAGACCCTTCCTTCCCCTTTGCCTTTGTCAGCCCTCCTGGCTCTCTTGGGGCTGATGACTCAGCTCCGTGGGTGGGAGGTGCATAGCCAACACAGACCCTCAGCAAACCCCCCTCCCCCAGCAACAGCCTGGGTTTACATCATGGGACTCAAATCCACCCAGTGAAGCCAGTCCTTGTACTTCTGCTGGAACAACTGGGAAAGGTCTCTCTCATCTCTGGGATTGCTAAACCAACAGAACGTCACCTGGAGTTTCTGGAAGCCAGTGACGGATGGAAGCTGCGTAGAGCTAAAGACAACCCAGAGGGAGGCAGACCTGAGTGACAGAGCAGAGGCACCAAGGGCACATTCAGAAGTCCCTGGCTCTGCCCTGACCCATCAGACCCACCCCTGCTCATTGCCACAAGCTGGTTTAAATTCTTCCCCTTTTATCCTTTTTTCCTTAAGCTGGTTTGATGAGCTTCCTGCCTGATGTGATGACTGAGCCTCCCGTAATCCTCTCCGAGCTGCAGCCATGGACTCAAGTCTTTAGGCTCGTCCTCCACCAACCCAGGAACAGACCTGTTCCAACTCAGACTCGCAGAGGAGTTAAGCAATGGTAATTCAAAAGCTCTGAGGACTTTACACGTGGCTGATCCCACCGTGGGCCCCAGTGTCAATAACTACAACCCTGCCCTGTTCATATAACCAAGCTCCTACCTGGTCTCCAGTTGTAGAGCCCAGGTCCTGTCTCATTCCCCTCTGCCTGAACATTTGCCTTCAGGAAATTTCTACACAGGCACAGCTCAGTCTTTGTTCTTTCCAAATTGTGTAGACTCATACCTCGGAGATAACTGAGGTCCATCAGATGTTTGCTAAAGGTGAGGGTGATATCATCGATTATTTATAGTGGATGGTGTTGGTGTTCTGCCCAGGTCTCCATGAGAGCACAGTTCCCTGGGGATGCCTGTGAGTTACCACCAGAGCAGGAAGCAGCTCCTAGATGGCTGATCAAAGCTACCTTCTCTTTGGGGTAAGACAACCACTGGGGGCAACTCATACTTTTGAGCTCTCAGAAGGGTCAGGCTGCGGCCTACTTTCCCTGAAGCCTAGTTTTCTTTCCTTTTTCTTTTTTTCCAGATTCGTTGTCATGTAATTGATATGAAACATTATATATGTTTAAGGGGTACAAAGTGTTGTCTTGATAATACTCATAGATTGTAAAGTGATTATCAGCACAGGGTTAGCTAAGAAGCCTCCACAGCACACAATTACCATTTCTTTTTTGTGATGAGAAAATTTGAGATTTACCCACTTAGTAACTTTCAAGTATATATGACAGTACCATTAACCATAGTTACCACACTGGACTTAGGATCCCCACCACCTTCTCATCTTACAGCTAGAAATTCATCTTCCTCCACCAATATCTCCCCATTTTCCCCAAACACCCCCATCCCCGCCCCTGGCAGCCACCATTCTACAATTTGATGAGTTCATGAAGCCCTTGTTTTGTTTTGTTTTGTTTTGCCTACCTCCTTTTCTTGATCCATTCTCCTTCCCCCCACTCCATCACAGGTCTCTTTGTTGAGCAATCCCTCAGCAAATTGCTTGCGTGAGAACTTTTCAGACTTGGCTTTTAAGAAACCTGGGCCCAAATGTCAATGTTGTGATCACACAGAGCAAGAAAAGGCCACATAACACTACACATGAAGAGTTGTCATTTCATGGAGGCACTGAAGTATAGATAGGATTTCACAGGTAGAGGTGAGGAGGTGAGACGTGCAGAAGGATCTCTGTGAGGAAGGGCCCAGAGGCAGGACAGCATAACAGGAGCATGGAACAGATAAGACAGGAAGAGAAGAAAGAGGGAAATACTTAATATGCACCTCCTTTGGGGGGCACCTGGATGGCTCAGTCAGTTAAGTGTCTGCCTTTGGCTCAGGTCCTGATCCTGGAGTCCCAGGATCGAGCCCCAAGTTGGTCTCCCTGCTCAGTGGAGAGCCTGCTTCTGCCTCTGCCTCCCCTCCCAATTCATGCTCACTCTCTTGCTCTCTCTCTCAAATACGTTAACAAAATCTTAAAAAGCAAACATGCACTTCCTCTGTTTCTACTTCCAATAAACATCCTTCCACCATGTCATGGCTGGTCCTAAATCACAGGCTCAAGTGGAGTCACAATTTTCTTCCCATGGTGCCCATGGCAGGGACCCAGGAGATTCAGAGAGAGGAACACATCCATGTAAGGGAAAGAGGAGAAGGACAATGTTTTACCCTCAATAGAGAAATGGAGAAAAACAATCTCCCCAACGTATTTGCATTCCGTGGAATATTCCTTGAAAGAAGGAATTCCAGAGGTTAATCCAGAAAAGGAGACGTGAGGGGAAGAGCCTTGGAATAGGATCAGGGAGGTGAGGGAGACAATAAGTAGCAGATTGATTAAAAGGGGAGAGGCCTGCACATGTTTTGGATAATTGTGAGTAATAGTGTATATTACTCAAAACAATTCTGTTGGGCTTCTATTACCCAGAATCTGAGAGAAGCAGCATGCCCACAGTCAATGAATGAGTCAGGGTGACCTACAGCTTCGCCAGTCAACCTGTAAATCTTACAGCCTCCTTTTTAAACAGTCCAAAATGAATATTCCTGGGAAGATTTTTTTTTAAAGCTGTATTTATCTATATAAGGATGAGTAGGTGCTGAGAGCTAAACTGTGTAGTTCCGGGCAGAGAGCACTGAAAGAAGGCCGTCTGCTCGTGCCTGGGGTGGAGATCGCGCTGAGCATTCTGTTGCAGAATTATGAATTCACTAACAGCTAGGAGAAGAACCAAAAGCACACACCCAGATGCCACATCTTGGGACTGATGGCCTCCATGTGGCCTTACTAGGTTCAATGAGATGCTCTATTGACACAAACTATCCAGTGACCAAAAGTCAGTAGACAGGAGAACAGAGAAGGAAGCATAGAGCTGCCAGAGAACATGCTAGAGAAGCCCCAAGTAATATCATACTATGCGTGGTATCTCCTCACTGACCATGGCCATCAGGTGGAGGCTCAATAAACACTCATTCCATGAAGCTTCATTGACCACACAATGTCCAAAGAACTTTGTTGAGCTTTGGGCTTCTTACCTGTAAATGGGACCAGGAACAGGCCATGCGCATTGCTTCCTAGGTTTATGTTAAATGAGACAATGCACAGCAGTTTTCTTTGTAAAGTCTCAGGCACCACGCAAACATATTCACTTTCTCTGAAAGCAACGTGCCCAAAATATCAGCCTGTTCATTATTTTTTATTGGTTGAAAATGAAAGGAAGGTCACAACGGTTATGGAAGTATACTGCCAAGAACCCAAGAGATAGGAAAACGAAAACACAAACAAAAACAAAAACATTTGCCAAGAGGAAAAGCATTAACCTATGGCAATCTCTTTTTATTGTCTGCTTTCCACGCTCTATTCCGAGCTTGGGGGTAGTTGGTTTTCTGAGGAAGCAGATGGATGTTGGTGAATATGTGACCTGCCCACAACAATTACATGGCTTTATGGTGCTTTAAATCATCCCAAAGATAAAAATCAAAAACAAAGTTTTAGGAGCTTGTCAAAACTAGTCTAATTAAAGCAGCAAATGTGCTAGCTAGCAAATGTGTCTGTGTGTTGAGATAACTCAGGCATGGCTGGCTGCAAGGCGTGCTGGAGTCTTGTGGAGGTGGGTTGGGTTGGAAGGATAAAGAGAGTTTATAGTGGTCCAAAATGTAGTGTTCAGGACCATAAGGCTCAAGAAAGTCCAAGCTTGTGGGGGACAGTAGGTGAGAAAGAAGGAGTAATTCATTTGGGTTGAAGACCCCAGCCAATGGTTGGGAGCACTGGTTACTGTCTGCGGTGCTGAGAATACATGCATGAGTCTGTCTCTGTGGCCAAGAAACTAACATTTCAGAAGGGAAGACAAAAACATAAGCAGAGCATTTTGATGTAATAATAACCTCACCATTTATTGAGCCTCTGCTCTGTGCCAGTGTGTTGGGCATCCTCTGTGGCCTGATACCACCGAACACAAGTCTTCACCAGGATCCTGTTTATCCCCACCCCTGCCCACATCCCTTGCCTCGTGGAAATTACACTTGTGGAAATCACCACATGCCAGGCATATTGCTAAGGATTTTATCTAAATTAGCCCACGAGCCACAGGAGTACCAGTATGGCTCCCAGAAGCCATGTTTTACCACCTGGCCTGACCCTTCCTGGCAACAGATTAGTGGAGTGAATACTTTACTCAAAACAGGTTGATGAAAATGCTTTTCCTGGGAATTTGGATCTGAGTCTGCTAATTTTGCTCCACGCTGTCTGGTCTCCCGAACAACAGAGATAAAAACTCAGGAGTTGTTTGTGGCCTTGAAGACTGAGAAACCAGGAAATCATATTGTGGTGAGCATGATTCAGGAGGGGAAGGTTTACACTTTTACAGTCCTACCAAGCCTGGTTTGGGCTCCTACCAGAGGCCCAGCTCTATCCCTCCTTTGGGATCCCATTTCCTATCCCTGAAACTTAATAACAACGATCCCTACTTGGTAAAACCTGTTAAAGCAAGTCTCTTTTCCTGCAACCAGGAGTCCTAACTAATGCATCACCCACCTAGACTGTAAGCAGGGATTCAAAACAGTCTCTCAGACAGAATGAGGGCTGGGTGCTTACCCACCACTCTTAGCCTCTTAGGCTCCCTTCCCTGAAGCTCTCCCCTCACACCCTCTAGTTACACTCCAGCCAAACCAAATGACTGGCAGTTATTTGAACCCTCCCTACAGGCTATTATCCACCTGCCATTGGGAATGCTGATCCCTCTGCCTCAACATCCCTTCCCTTTTGGACATGTACACTCATCTTCATCACACAACACTCAAAAGCATTGTCAAGGCTCCGATATGGATCTCATGTCTCCCACTCAGGCTCCCAGGCCAGTGCCCCTGGCTTTTCCAGGATTCAGGCTGCCTCCACCCTGCAAGACCCGCCTCTGTGCACAGAGCACTCTGACTGTTCCCTTGACAGTCCACCCACCACCACTTTCGGCAGCAAGGACTCCGTCTTTAATTTCTTCATCCCTGCTCTCCGGCAGAGAGCCTCACAGTTGGCAGAAATACAAGCAAAGCTTCTCGTGTAAGTAAACAATTCAAATTATCATTTTTTGCCCTACACATTTCTTCCAGTGCCATGAAAGATGGTTGGAACCCATCACAGTGGGGGAAAACCTGACCAGAAACCAGAAGATGGAAACTGGGTTCATTTGGATAAATCTCATACCATCATGGGATAATGGGATTGGGAAGAATTTCCAAGAGTAACTAGAAGTGTGGTCCTTGCTGCTGGGTAAATGCGCCCTCCCTGATCTCCCTGCATCTTCTCTTGTGCTGCGGCAGCTCTACCTCCACAGAGCAGCCATGTGATCTTTCTGGAAAATACAAATTATATTATGATATAATTTAGCTCTAAACCCTTTGATGGCTTTCCATTGCTTACAGAATAAAACCCAAACATCTTACCAAAATGTGGCCAAGGGCACCTACCCCCTCATTCACTTTGTTCCAAAAACATCTTTCCTTCTACCTCAAGTGACTAAAGCTGTACCTGCCTTGGAGCTATTGTCTTGTTTTTCCTCTCAACCTTCATTCTCAAATGACTAAATCTCATATCAAATAGCATGTCTTCAAAAAGTGTGCCCTGTTGTCTCAGTCTATGGTAGCCTGATGCTGTCCCTACCACTTCTGATACCACCACCCCCATCCCACTGGTTCTCACCTGCTCCCACCTTACTTACTGTGAGCATTTATTAGTTTGCAGCCTCTACACACTAGCCTCTTTCTAGAATGGAAACTCTTGGATGGCGGAGACCATCGTTTCCTGCTGGACTCCAGGACCCAGGACAGTGTCTGCCATATGTAGTATAGACTCTCAAAAAATACAAGTGGAATCATTGAATTAATAGGAGTTCAAGTGTTGGCTGTCCTTTACTATTTGGATGACCTTGGGGGGGATGGAAATCACACATTGTCTCTAGTCTCTGTTTTATCATCTATAAAAATTAAGAACCCTAGTCACCAATGCTAGCCAACTTCAAAATGGCATGGTTCCATGATGGTGGGCCTTTGGTGGTTTTTAGAATGGGGGAACTTGCCCCTGGACAACTTTTTAATGATGCTAAAATTGCACACGTCTGAAGTCAAGGTTGGTTAGCACAGACCCAACTGAGTATATTTCCTCTGAGTCGAGATGACACCCAATCATTGACTTTATAACCATCTCAGGGGTTTTCGAGAGCATCTATCCCGTCTGTTTTACAGCCTGGAGATTGCATCATAAAATTCATGTATCCGTAAGATCTTCCCTTGCATTTACCTCTGTCCTCCAACCTGTGTGAAGCCAGAGGGGAGGGTCGGTGTCTCATTTTATCGAACGTTAGTGATGGCCCCAGCTCTTGGCCCCATGGCCCTGGCTCAGCAGCTCTCAGAAGCAGGGAGGGCAAAAGTGCAAGCCCACCTGGGAGCACCATTTATCCTCTGCCCTCCTTCCCAAGCAGGCAATTATACTTTCAGAGAAAATGGTTGTCAGAGCCACAATTCTCCCAGCATTTAGCAGAGACAATATTTAAGAAGATTAATGGACCACAGCCAAGACTGCTTCTCCCCTTACTGTATGTATTTCTTCACGCAATTTACTTAACCTCTTTACATCTGGTTTAGCTGATTCTACATTACCAGTTATTTTTTTCCTGTAACATTTTGAAATTATTTCTCTGCTGCCTTCTTGACCCTACCAGTACTGTTGAGATGTTTAATGCCAAGGGGTGATTTATACTCCTGAGTGATCTGTCTTCTCTCTCTACAAACTTTCCAAGGAGGGCTTGGTGCTTAAGAGCTGAGACTCCGGAAGCCAGACATTTCCGGCTTCAAGAGCCCTCTCCTCCATGTCCTGACTCTGAGATCTTGGACAAGTTACTTAAATGCTCTGTACTTCTGTTTCCTCCTGTACAAATAGGGAGGATAAGAGTCCCCACATCTTAGACTTGCTACAAGGGCTAAGTTCATTCATGTGAACACTTGGAACAGTGCCTCCTGGATAACAATGCTGGATAAATGTTACCTGCTGTGGATAGCTGTACTTTCCCTTTTTCTTTGATAGATTTTTCTCTAACATTCAAAGGTGTCTGTTTTTCCTTTTCCATCCTGTCTCACCCTCTGTGAAGATCTTCAATCAAGACCTTTCATCATTCCTTAATTTTGTAATGCCCAAAGTCATTATTTCTTCAATTATTCTCTCCTGTCCATTTCTTTTTCCCTTTCCCTCTGGGACTTCGAGTATAAGATTATTGACTTTTCTTCAACTCTTTATTCCTTCCCGATGCCTTCCGAGAGAGCTCCTCAAGCTGGCTTCCAGCTATTTTGTTCTTGACTCTGCATTCTGTCAGCAGCCCATTGTTGTGTTCTTTATTTTACAATACTTTTCTCACCATGCATTTCAATTCGATTCTCTTTTATTAACTTCTCACTCCTGCTTCCTGTAACCAATATCCTCTTTTATCTCTGTGGGGAAAATTATTATCCTTATTTTGAATTTATGACCTGTCTAGACCGTTAATTTTTATTTTTATAGTACAGCTGAATCTCACATTCTTGCCTTTCTTTTATAGTGACTGTGTCCCTCAGATGTATGGTTCGTTTTCCCTATGACAGTATTTCCCCCAAGAGGGCATCAGATGAGTTCGGGCCGCTCCTAGTCACGGCCCCCCTATGACATTAGGTAACACCACCTGCTGTTTATAGGTAACTATACAGTTTCAGTGCAGTTACAGAATTTTGCTCCTCACCATCCATTATTGTATCCCACTGTTGTGTCTCCTAGGGACAGAATTCCCCTCCTTAGGGACTAAGATCTCCAGACCATCTAACGTTTTAGGGATGGAAAGCAAAAAGTCTGCAGTGGCTTATTAAAGGGATACCACTCCCAAGTTGACCACTTGGTTTCTGGATCTGTGTATTCTGGCTATGGAAAAGATAGGACTACATAATGACCTCTGTTTCAAAAAATATATACCTCATCCTATAATAGAGAACTTCAACTTTTCAAAGTGTTGTCTCCTAACCAAATATAGCTTCAGTAAGCATTCACATTTCAGTTAGGTCAGACACTTGTGACTGGTGAAGGGTAGAGTGACGCCTCGTCATTCCATGGGCATGCGCCCACTGTTGCTCTTGCTTTGCTGTGAAATGTGTTCCTTGATCAGAAATCATGCGGTGCAGAATAGCATGAAGGAGGACAGGGCAAACCTATACTCAGAATATGTGTCTGTCCCAGTGAGGACGGATCTCTGTCTCCTTCGTGATAGAAGAGGTCCAGTGTAATCAACATATCGCTGGTAGCTAGACGATCCCCCAGGGAATGGTACAACACCAAGAGCTTACTGGCACTCTCCACATTTGGACAATCAGGCACTTAAGCAGTAGTGTCAGCTCAGTCAGCCTTGGTAATGCTGGGTCCAGGTTACTGAGCTCACGGGCAGAGGGAAGGAAGGTAATGCAGTGGGAACTAATGTTATGGGAACCTGAGCCATCTGCTCAAGAAACTCACTTGCCCCTTCCAGACTTGCCCAAGCTCAGTCTCTCCTGTATCAAATCCACTGGATGATAGATTGCTGCCGTATACTCCCAACCTGTGGCTAGGTGGGTTGGAAACACTCAATTTATAACAGGAAGCTCAACCCACGCAGTTCCCAGATTATCTTATGATTACACATTCAGTGTCTGCCAAGCCCAGGAGCAAAGTAGAAACTATTTCTCAAGAGGATAATAGATATTTGCCAAAGAGGGGATAGATCTGCTCCAAAATCTTAGCAGGCTTCATTACGATCCTGTTTTGTTTTGTTGTTTTTAAAAGATTTTATTTACTTCTTTGAAAGAGAGAAAGAGCACTTACATGTGCACAAGGCAGGGGGAGGGGCAGAGGGAGAGGGAAAAACAGGCTCCCCACTGAGCAGGGAGCCCTGATGTGGAGCTCAATCTCAAGACCCAGAGATTATGACCTGAGCCAAAGTCACGCTTAACCGACTGAGCCACCCAGGCACCCAATCCCCTGCTGATGCTGTCCAGAGGCTTCGTACAGTCTATTTGCACAGACACTTTGAGTATCATTCGATCTGCTGGATCATGAGATCCAGGCAGTAGAGAAACTTTCACCCACTGTAGAGCCTTCTCCTGCTCTGGTACCCAGCTAAACTGGCAGCTTTCAGATGACTGTGTACATGTGTCAAAGTAGCACAGACGAATGTTTTACAACAGTCCAAAGGTACTTCTTTCATGGTAGGTAGGGTGAGACTCAGCAAGATGTCTTCCGTCTAACAGGGCCTATTTCCACATTCTCGAGGCCAATATACCCTCAGAAACTTCTCTGAGATGAAAGGTCCTCAGTTTTTGTACCTTCTACCCTTTCATTCACTTAGGTCTCCCTATGGCATCAAAAAAAAAAAAAAAACTTATGACTTCGAGCTACCCAGCTGCAGTTATCACATGCCATCAATATAGCAAACCAGTATTATGTTTCATGGAATGTCAGGATCATCAAAAGCTCTGTGTATCATTTTATGACAAAGTTCAAGAGAGCCGATGTAGCCCTGTGGCAAACTTGCGATGGAGTGCTGTTGGCTCTGCCAGGGAAAAGCAAGCTGCTTCGGGTGGGCTTGCAAATAGATGTTGGGAAAAACGCATTATCCAGGTCAACGGCTATATACTGAGTGCAAGAGGTCCTGCCAATTTACTCCAGCATAGATACTACAGCTGGAAGAGCAACTGCAATTAGAACCCAACATGATCAAGTTTATGACAGTTCAGTCACTCTCCAATAACGATCTGCCTTCTATATAGGTCACACTGGCGGGTTTAATGAGGCAGTGATAGATATCACCACCTCTGTGCCTTTCAGGACTCTGATGGTGATATCAAGCTCTGAAACTCCCCTCATGGATGCAGTATTTACCTGGTTTATGATCTTGGTGAGTAAGGACCTCCGCCAAGGGACCTCAGATCAAGTTAGGTTATTGGCTATTAGATGTAGAGTTCTTTTTTTTCTTTCATGTAGATCCTGCAGTCCTCTTATCCAATGCATCCCTTCCATTCCTAGATTCCTAGGAACACTATGATCAGTTAGCCATCGCCAAAGACACCTAGAGGCTACAGGTTTCCAACATATCCCTGCTGCCCTTTATGGTTAATGCACCCATCTTGTCTTTGACCATGAAGTGCTGCCACTTGACCTCCACTACTTCAGGTTCCTGTCATCCCTAATGAAATCAAAGAGCCCATCTCAACAGGTATGCCTATTGCCACACCTGACCTACTAGAAAAAAGAGCAGTCACAGCTTTTCAAGGACACAGGTGCTTCCCTCAAGAGTGTACCTCTCAACACCTTACTTGTTTCTTGGTACCACAATTGTTGTGTGGAACATAGTCGGAGGTGAGTACAAGTCACACATGATACATCTACTCCAACACTATTTTTTCCAAATCTTTTGGGTTTTCTCCTCCATCTCCTGCCAGCAAAATGCTGCCCTCTCAACCTCATTAAACATAGCCCACTATTTAATATAAGTTCCAATCACTCAACCAGCTGTTAGATCCATCTCCAACTATGTGAGGAAATCTGTTAAATTCTGAGTCCTTAGTAAAAGTATCGTATCAATGAAGTCAGCCTGATTCGGTGTTAAAATCTGCTCTCCTTTGTTTAACATCCTTAGAATCCACTCCCACGTATGTCACTCACACTTCCAATATACATTAGCAATGTCTTACAGTTCATTTCTTCCTGTGCCATAGTATTTACTTACCCCCCGGAGTGTGATTTAGCCTTATTTTGTGCTTACAAGCAATAGGAATGGCTACTGCGGGTTTTGAGGAGAACTGGCATCTGCCCCAGGTGAGATGACCACAGAATTTTCAAGCAAAGGAAGGCGCTAACCTCAGACACCAGACAGCAAGCTACTTCTACTGGCAGGAAAAGATCGGGTTTATGTGGATTTCAGATTTCAGTATGTCCCCATTCCAAATTCAGGATCCCAGCCTTTCCCAATCAACTCTCACATGAGAAATCTGATGGGACTGGATGATTGATGGACTCAAACCCTGGTAGAGTGAAGGAACTATTCGAGGAAAAGTATAAAGGTAGAACGATGTGGTGTAGAAGTTCAAGAATATCAACAATTACTTACATCCAATTCCAAATCCAAGGCAAAGACTCTGAGTGGTCAGCTTGGGGTGGGTGACATCTAGACCCCTCAACAATGGCGAGAGCGTGACCAGCGAGTGTCGCCATGTGCTGCAATACGGTTCATGTTTGGTTCACGTTCAATTCCCCGCCCCACATCTTTTCTTGCTTTGTGACCTCAGGCAAGTTACTTAACCTCTGGGTCTCTGTTTACTCAGCAGTGAAATGGATAAAATAATAGCAACTGCCTCACAAGACTGTGGGGACTGAATCCACTTACACACAGAAGACACTGAATCAGTTTGCTGATTTACACAAGTGTGGCTTACCCGCCTGTAGCCATGCTGTGGAGCGAAGGGAGGAGACTGTCTCCAAATAAGAGAGAGCATTTTAAAGGGAAATTGTGGGAAAGGAGGTGTCCATCAAGACCAACTTCCTTTTTTAAAAAATTTTAAATCGTATTAATTTATTTGACAGAGAGAGAAAGAGAGAGAGAGAGCACAAGTAGGGGAAGTGGGAGAGGGAGAAGCAGGCTCCCGGCTGAACTGGGAGCCCGGCATGGGACTCTATCTCAGAACCCTGGGATCATGACCTGAGCCAAAGGCAGACACTTAACCAACTGTGCCACCCAGGAACCCCGTCAAGCCCAACTTCTAATAAATAAAGAAAACAGAATCCAAGATATTTAGTATCAGGGTGTAAATGATTCAGGTCTGGGATCCTTGCTGTGTGGTCACTACTCGGATTCATTCCCTCTCTCCCTATATCATTTATATGGTGGCTAAAAGAGTCAGCATAACCAAACCCCAAAAGTTCATGAGAAGCAGAGGCAACACTGGGACTCTGTGTCAACCATTTATGAACTGTTCCTGGTCAAAACCCACAGAAAATTATTTATCTCCCCAAACCTGAGCCTGAATTTTACTGGCTGGCCTGTAAAAGCAGGTTACTGGGCTTGTGAAGGAAGAAGACCACCTGCCCCACGTCCAGGCCTTCATGTTGCCTTCTCGTGCTCTGCTAGACCTGGGATGCTCAGAAAACAGTCACAGCTTTGTCCTTTGTCATTGCAAGGACTCCACAAAGAGAACCCATGGTCAAAGGAAGGAGACATATGAGGACTTGGGCACATCTTGTCAGGACCTTCTACAAATCTGGTGCTGGGACAATGATCCAGCGTCCGGGTCAGGAGAGAGAATGCCTCCAAGACCAGAGGGCACCAGAACTGTCTGGACGCTGGAGCAAAACTGATGGATAACGTGTGGACATACCTGAAGCCCCACATGCATACACGGACTCTCTTTAACTCTTTTAGACTTTGACTTTTCAGTGAGACTGACTCGGGTTCAAATCCCCACTCTTCCACCTTACTGATTTTGTGGCCAAGGGAATATAACTGCTAGGCCTGTCTCTTCACCATAAAGTAGGACATGCTGTGAGCATCATAAATCAAGCACCTACCATAAGCCAGCTGCTGTTCAAGATGAGCCACCCGTGGCCCCTAACCTCTAGGGGTTCGCCATGGCACAGACTAGCAGACGTACAATCACAAGAAGGTGACAGAAGTGTGGCGGAGGTAGACGTGGCTGCTTCATAAGCGTGGGGGTCACGGATGGCTTCTTCGTAATCCCGCATTGCAATCTCTTTTCACATTGATCTCTCAGCCCGAAATCAATTGCTAACTCAAGCTTTCAATAATCACAGCACAATGCTATTATAGCAGCTATTTTAGGGATACATGATCAACCCAGTATCTCCCCCACATGGCCTTTCTTTTGTGCTTCGCACGAGGGACTCTGGCCAGCAGTCAAAGGATTGGGTCTTTCCCTCTGCATCCTAAGGACCTCCCTCTGACTTCAGCTTCTGTCACAAACTGCCTAGCCACAGCGGGCTGGAGCCTGTGTCCACGGAGAGTTAAGAGGGAACAGGGAGCTGACAGGACCGGCCTAGGGGGAGAATTGCGCCAGCCGTGGCGATGGTCCCAAGGTGGAACGGTCACTGACAAGGGCCATACAGTGTTTAAGGGATCTCGCTGACTGGGAGGTTGGTAGGGCCTAGGACCGTGCTATGTCCAGGGATGCTCCAGGACTTGGAAATGATCAGAAATGGGCCAAGTCTCAGCCTCAGGCACCCAGCTATGTACTGTAGGATGGGAGATAACTCTAGGCTAGACTCTAGGCCCTCAAGAAGTTGCCAGTCCAGCACTGGAGGAGATGCATGCTTTGCAGTGGGTTCTAGACTCCATGTCTGCAGGCCCAGTGGCGACACAAAACACAAAGCAGTTACCTCTGCGTGTGGTGGGGGTGAGGAAGTACGGGCTTGGGAGTAGGGCCTCCCACCTGGCAAGGACTCCCTCTTACCTGTTCAAACCTACTTGGTGCAGTGATTCAGAGCATAGGCTCCACTGCCCGACGGCCACGTATTTGCTTCCCAGCACTTCCCCAAGTATACTTGGCGAGCAGCCCCTCAGGACGTGACACCCATTAACATCCTATAGAACCAATGCTCCGAAGGAAAGTCTTAGAGAACACGGCTTTTTAGTATTTCCATACAATTTAGGTCTCGATAAACACGAGCTTGTATTGATTGCTACTGGACTTCAATTAATCAAGCATAGGTTAATTGAGGAGGACCCACTTGGAAGAAAAAGAAAACTATAAATTTAACATAAGCTGTGCATTAGCTTATTCCCCTTACACTGTGCACATGGTGATAGGCTGCCTACAAAGGTCACCCCCAGATCCCTCTCCCAGCCCAAGGTCTATCATTCTAAACCCTCCATTAGAGGGATGAGTCTAAAACTCATCCTTTTAAGTTCACCCCAAACATCCCCCTAGAACACCTTGACCTCCTCAAGGGGTGACATACTTGCCCCTGCCTTCCCACTGCACCCTAGAAACATCTAGAGTTTCTTCTTCTCCTGCAGGGTAAAGCTCAAATTCCCTGTGGTGGCACTTGGGCCCCTCACGACCCCAGCTTGTCCACACACACACAGCCCACCCCCAACCCCCGCAACAGGGACTTTGTCGGGCCTGACCAAGGGACTCCATGGTCACTTCTCTCACATTCTCCACAGCCAGGTGCGTGAGGTCTCTGCCTCAGCCCCGTGGCCATCCTCGCCCACCTTCTCCCCCTTCAAAGCTTGGAGGGGCCGGGCCGTGGCACCTGCACCTGCCAGGCCAGCGTGCATGCTCAGTAAACCAGTAATCCCTGAAGGGATGGAAGGAAGGCGAAGAGTCTGTGCCAATGGTTGGTGCCTTTCTCCAACCTGAAGGATCACCAGTGCCCCCTCTCTCTCTAGTCTAAAAATGGAAAGGGGTCGGGACGCCCGGGTGGCTCAGCGGTTGAGCGTCTGCTTTCAGCCCAGGGAGTGATCCTGGGGTCCTGGGATCGAGTCCCACATCAGATTCCCTGCATGGAGTCTGCTTCTCCCTCTGCCTGTGTCTCTGCCTCTCTCTGTGTCTCTCGTGAATAAATAAATAAATAAAATCTTTAAAAATTAAAAAAAATTAATGAAAATGGGTTTGTGTAGTAGGAAAACGCTCAGAGGTGAGGCAGCAGAATCTTGGAATTGCCATGGAAATGATCTGGATTCAGCCCCTAGTTGTGTCACTTGCTCTCTGGGTGTCCTCTGACCTATGACTAAGCTGCTCTGGGGCACAGAGAGCACCACTAAGGATCATTTTAGAAACAGAATGATCCAAAAATAAGACCAAGAAAAGGACAACAGTAATGCCTAATTCATCGGTGCCTCCCTATGGTAGCAAGTGCAGGGCCTTAGGACATATTTGTTGAAAGAATTAATGAATAAATTAATTAATAGACAAACAGAAATGGATTCCTCAAAGCCTGGAGGTAAACTCGCAAAGGCGAGGTTTAAATGCTCCCTGGGTCCTGCCCAGAGTGCTCTGTCCTGAAGAGCTCTGAGTCTATCAATCCACCTTTCCCCCCGGAGGAGGGGAAATCACAGAAGCAGCCCAGAGTCGGCTCTGTCTGACACGTTTGTTGCAAACTTAGAACCGATTGAGGATTTCTCTGCCCCAGCCTCACACGTAGGCTGGAACTGTCAGGAACAAACCCTGGGATTAGGGTTTTAATAAAAGTGGAATCAAGCAGGATCACATCCTCCATGCCTTCCAACTAGGAAAGCGCTAACAAAAAAAAAAAAAAGGAAAGCGCTAACAGAACCAGTGGGCCATCCAGGCTGTGGAGGCGCACGCGGAGATGGGGATGATACAGGCCGGGGTCACAGGAACCCACACATGGAGGCAGTGGCTTCCGGAATGCTCCATGCACACGTGCACACTCGGCCTTTGAGACAACGATGGCGTTCTAGGAAGAGGCTGGATTTATTTGGCTGACCTACTGGGTGTGATGCAAGATAAGCCTAGACTTGAGGTTGCTGGGCTGGGACCCCAGCTTGGCTCCTGACTAAGGGAGCAGATGACGGCGAGTCACCTGGCCAATCCGGACCTCAGTTTCCTTACTTGTAAAACAAGTACACATAAAGGAGCAGCGTGGCCAGTCCCACCAGCTCATCGCCGATGAAGGACTGAGCCAGCCTGGCCGGAATAAAGCCCACGCTCAGTGTGGTTCTGGGAGAGCCATGGTGCCACACAGGCATCCAGAAGGCACAAGAACACCCTGCCCATGACAGAAGCTTGCGTATTGTCCTAGAAGGCTCTGCTGATGGAGAGAGTAACGTGCAAGAACAGTCCCTGAGAACTTTGGGGCCTCTCAGAAATAACCCGAGTGCTTCCTTATGTGGGAGGAAGGAGTGATGAGCGGCCAAAGGTGAGGGACTTATCCTGGAAGTAGAGGCAACAAAGCGAAGCAGGGAGAAGTCAATGTTCCAGAAGCCAATGGTCATGTTAAGGCAGGGCCACCCCAAGACCTTCCAGAGTTCAAGTGATGGGTGATGTTCTCCAGCGGCAGCCTGTTATGGGGTACTGGGGACACTTTAAAGTCCTTTATAAAATAGAAGGGAGACAGAACATGAGAGACTCCTAACTCTGGGAAATTAACTAGGGGTGGTAGAAAGGGAGGTGGGTGGGGGGTGGGGGTGACTGGGTGACGGGCACTGAGGGGGGCACTTGATGGGATGAGCACTGGGTGTTATGCTATATGTTGGCAAGTTGAACACCAATAAAAAATAAATTTATAAAAAAATTTATTTAAAAAATGAAAAAATAAAATAAATAAAATAAAATAGAAGTGTGATTTCTCCACATCTAATCCCTACTTAATGCTCCATGGGCTGTTTATTGATTTTTGTTTTAAGGAATACAAAGCACACAAATGTGTCTGGGACATACCATGCAATCAGTAAAAGTTCCTTGGGTTGAATTACAATAGAATGTGTATTTTTATTGCATCGGGGATGTCATTCAAAAGGGCTTTGGAAAACACTTTTGTGTAATTAGCCAAACCAATCAGGTATCTCCAGAAACCACCACGCATTCCTGCTGAAAAGAGGCAGCCGCTTCTAGAATGCACATTTCAAAACCATTTCACCACTTTCCCCTGATTCCATCACCTCGTACTAACTTTGATCAAAAATGGGAATTATAAGTGCGCTACACAAATGAGAACACCGAGGCACATGTGGGATAAATGCCCAAGGTCACCTAGCTGGTGAGTGACATAGGCCCCGTGTGGGTCCCGTGTGGAACCTCCTTCGGAGCTTCCTGGGTGTGATGACCTGATTCTGGCCCCTGGCCCCAGAGGGCAGGGAGAGACCAGAGGAGAGGGGGCCACTCCTGAACAGTAGGTGGCAGGTGGGATAAACAAGGGAACTG
Source organism: Vulpes lagopus (assembly GCF_018345385.1). NCBI lineage: Eukaryota > Metazoa > Chordata > Mammalia > Carnivora > Canidae > Vulpes > Vulpes lagopus. The sequence continues at coordinate 7,616,819 of NC_054832.1, read as the reverse complement.
CCCTCTGAGGCTTGTTTTGGGCACCACAAGGCGAGGAGTTCTCCACACCGGCCTGCCAAGCCTTAAGTCTACAGAGAGGCCTTAATGCGATTCAGCCAAGTCACTCATCCAGTTAGTCTTAGCATCACATCACTGTCCCGAGGCTGTGTCCTTGGGGAAGTTTCTGGAGCAGGGAAGGCAAGCAGAATGCACATTCCAAGGACAGGGGAAGGGGCGAGGGGCCTCCGATCACCCAAGTCTAGCTCATGGGTCAACCGGTGTTCATATCCTCTCAATGACCTCCCCCACCACCACTATGACATATCACATGCACCTTCTTTGAGAATGACATACAGGAAATGCTTTAAATTCATTATTTGGGCCAAGCACTGGGGCAGGCACCCCACACCCTTGCTCCCTGTCTTGGTCACCTTGGGCTGCTATAATAAAACATCATCAGCTGGGGGGCTTAGAAACGTCAGAACTGTATTTCTCACACCCATGGAGGGTGGGGAGTCCAGCAGATCCGGTGTCTGGTGAGACCCGCTTCCTGGTTCCCAGATGGCCACCTTCTTGCTGGGTCGCCACATGGAGGAAACGGCCAGGGAGCTCTCTGAGGTCTGTTCTATAAGGACGCTAATGCCACCATGAGGAATCTGCCTTCATGACTTAATGCCCCTAAAGTCTCCACCTCCAAATGCCATCTTATTAGGAGTTAGGATTTCAAGATATGAATCAAGGGGTGAGGGGCACCAACATTGGGTCCAGAGCAGCATCCATGCCCTCATCACAATGCCTCCCAGAGCTAGACATTATTAACCCAGTTGACAGAGGAGGGAACTGAGGGTCAAAGAGTCAAGTCACTTGCTCAAGGTCACAGTGCTCGCAGGTGGTAGAGAAAAATCCAGAGGTTGTGGAACACCGCCCCTCTCTGAGGCTGGGGGGTGAGAGGCAGGACCACTGCTCAGCCCAGACTGTTTTATCCTTGCACGCAGCCGAATGATGAGTGAGTGCGTTCTGGCAGAGAATAGGCCCATCAAGTCACCGTTGCCATATTCAATAATAACACAAGTAACCCAGACACCTAAGCTCCCAAAAGCCAGCAGAGCTGGGGGTGAATAGAAATACCATTTCAGCTGGATGCGGTGGGGAGCAGGGAAGCCACTGCCCCAGGCACAAGACTGAGCGCACCCTTCTATCACCTATTTTATGTTCAGAAAATCACACCCTTTCCTTAAAAACTGCCTAGGGGAACAAATGCCATTAATTCCTTGATTAAAATGATTAAATCAAGTGTCATCTGCAGTAAAAATGATGAAAAGGAAAATGCAGGGTATAAATGGGACCAGAGACGTTCTCACGGACCATCTGGAGAAGCCACAGGGAAGGGAGCAGGTCCTGAAGACAAGGCAGACAGAGCCTGGGCCCGAGACCCAAACTGCTGGGAGCTGGGTTGTGGCTGTTATGGAGAGGAAAGAACAAGAGCTCTGGATGCCGAGGACCCAGGGGCATGTCCCAGTTCAACCCATCACTAACTGTCACATGGGTGACCCATTTACCTGGCTTTGCTTCCTTCTCTCCTGATTTCCTTTCCTCTTTTTTTTTTTTTTTTTTTGTCTTTCTTTCAACAAATACTTGTTGAATCCTTACAATGGACAACATACTGGCAGAAACTGAGATAGAGCAGTGAGCCACATAGTCTATCCCCAAATGGGGAGGCACACATGAAGTAGCGATGACAGATGAATGCAAAATTACATCCTTCATGAATTCGATGAAGAAAGAAGGCCCCAAGAGGGTGTAGAGTTGTTGGAGCTTCTGATCGAGGCAAAAAGGTCAGGGAAGGCTTCTGTGAAGAAGCATAACTAAGCTGAGACATGAGACACAGCAGGAGTTAAGCAAGAGAGCAAGAAAGAGCATTCCGGGCAGACAGAACAGCATGTGCAAAGGCCCTGGGGTGGGAGGGAGCATGGTGCTTTCTTGGAACATCAGAGGAATATAAAGAGGTCCAGTGTGTGTGACACATAGAACGTCAATGGGAGCAGCAGGTGAGTAGAGGAGGCTAGAGGTAGGCTGGGATGAAAGCAGACAGGACGCTGCAAGACACAGGAATAATGTGAGGTTTTGTTAGTTTTTTGGCAGGGAGGGGAAGACAGAGAGGGAAAGAGAATCTTAGCAGGCTCCACGCCCAGGGCAGAGCCTGAGGCAGGGCTTGATCTCACGACCCGGAGATCATGACCTGAGCTGCAATTAAGAGTCAGACATGCAACCAACTGAACCCCCCCCCCCCCCCACAGGGGCCCTAATACTGGGAGTTTTGCATCCTAAAACCAAGAAACACCAAAAACTCCAAATTCTAAAACGGGAGAGGGGCTGCAAAAAGCAGGCAGATCTACTGGAGGGAGCAGGAGAGGACACCTCAGCTGCACACCTTAGAAAAAGCCAACAGAAATACAGCCCCTGAGCCTGAGGGCCACATGCTGGGAGGTGACAACCAAAGCTCTTGGTTAAAGCGCAGCCATGGTGGGGGGCACCTGCCTCCAGCAGGAAGGCCCCGCGCTGGGTGTAATGTTCAGGAGCAGGGGACACAGAGCTAAACAAGAGGCACAAGGGAAACATCTCTGCAGAAAGCACCTGCCTGTAGGACCGCAGCGTAAGAGAGGACAGTGGCACTCGGGCTGGGATGACAGGTGGCCACGTCGATCCTGTTTGGGGCTGCGTGGGGGGTAAGGAACGAATAGAAGGCAAGGGCATCGGGCACTGAGAGGGACATGGTTTACATGTTCCAATAAGGAGTCTGGAGCCGGCCAGGAGGTACGTAAGGCCAGCAGGGCTCTGAGAGCCCAGGGGGAAAGGGGTTGTTCCTTCAGGGAGGTTGAGAGCAGGTGCATGGGGCTGAAGGCACCAAGGGGGGTGAACAGGAGGTTGTGCTGAAAGAGTGGAAACTGAGGCACAGGGCGGGGCAGTGACTCTCTAATGTCTGTAGCAGCCGGCTGGCAGCCAAGCAGGCTCAGGGCTCCGAGCTCCCAAGCAGAGTGAGCTCTGAACACGAGCTCCCCGGTGCTTCCCCTCTCCCGTCAGACCTCCTCGTCCCACCCCGGGGGTGAGGAGCCCGGGCAGGCGTTAGCACCCGGAATGCTCGGAATGCTCGGCTGGGCTTTCTTATCTCTGGTCCCTGCCGCTCTCTTACAACAGAAAATGTGTAGGTTCAGGAGTCAGGCAAGGCCCGATTCAACCAACACCTGGATGCAGCGCTTGCTGGCCTGGTGAGGCGGCCTTGCATACAGAATGCAACTTCTCAGAGCCCGCTTCCCCCTCTGTAAAATGGTACGTAAAGCTCCTGGCAGTAAACGAGGAGTTGGAGAGTTTTTATTCCTTTTCTTAAAGGGAAAAGAGCAGGAAAAAAAGAAAGAAAAGAAAAAAAGAAATGAAAAGAAAGAAAAGAAAAGAATAAGAAAAGAAAAAAGAAAAAAAGAAAAGAAAAGAAAAGGAAAAGAAAAGAAAGAAAAGAAAAGAAAAGAAAAAAAGAAAAGAAAAGAAAAGAAAAGAAAAAAAGAAAGAAAAGAAAAAAAGAAATGAAAAGAAAGAAAAGAAAAGAATAAGAAAAGAAAAAAGAAAAAAAGAAAAGAAAAGGAAAAGAAAAGAAAGGAGAAAAGAAAAGAAAGAAAAGAAAAGAAAAGAAAGAAAAGAAAAGAAAAGAAAAGAAAAGAAAAGAAAAGAAAAGAAAAAAAGAAAAGAAAAAAAGAAAAAATGAAATGAGAAGGGTGATGGAGTGGCCAGAGGGACCCTTAAGAACCCACAATACCTCTTCCCTTCCACCCCCATAAAGGATTCTGTTCCTATAATATAAGGGGTCTCAGGGCACCTGGGTGGCTCAGTGGTTGAGCGTCTGCCTTTGGCTCAGGGCATGACCCTGGAGTCCCGGGATCGAGTCCCACGTCGGGCTCCCTGCATGGTGCCTGCTTCTCTCCCTCTGCCTGTGTCTCTGCCTCTCTCTGTGTGCGTCTCATGAATAAATAAATAAAAATCTTTAAGAAAAAAATACCAGGGTTCTCAGAGTTTGTTCAGTATCAGAATCAAGTGGGGAATTTGATTAAGTTCCGAAAGTCCAAAACCATATCCTTCTTCATGGAGCTCAGGTTCTGTGATGTTAGTTCTTCTGGAGCTTCGGATGCGCACCGGAGTTTGAGAGCCGTTAGAGCACAAACCACACCCCTAGCTCATCCCTCCAACGCTCATAAATGCTTTGCTTGGGTTTTGCAGTGGAAGCCGAAAGGGGACGAGTTGCACATTAGGGTTGACGTGGTGGGAGGGACTCAACACCTGGGGACCCCGGGGCCGCAGGCCGGAATTTACAGACCCTTAGATGTCCACAGCTGATGGATGGAGGTTCAACACAAGTTTGCCCAGACCCCGAGGGACAGGGAGTCCTCCTGTCCGACAGCTGATTGCACACGCAAAGTGCCCCGCAAAGCGCAGGTACCCAAGCAACACGCGTGCCCTGCCCCACCTGCTAGTGCACAGCGGGCTCAGAGGGATTTTGTGCGGTTTTCAAAAATACCGTCCCACCAAAATGGGTCTCTAATGGGCCAAGCGCACTCCACAGCCAAACACATTTGGGAAAATGAAGAACTGAGTCACCGACCTGGAGGGGAGAAACCAACCAGACCCAAAATCGTACCGATGTGTTGGCCTCCGTTCAGCTCCGTAACTGTGTGGCTCGGAGACCTTTCCCACTGACAAATGAGACACGTCTTCTTGTTAATTAGGGTATTTGTATAAGGTGTCTCCTGCTCCTAGAGGACACAGGCAGCCTTTAAAGGGAACACTCTCGGGACCCCTGGGGGGCTCAGCGGTTGAGCACCTGCCTTCGGCCCAGGGCATGATCCTGGAGACCCAGAATCGAGTCCAACATCGGGCTCCCTGCATGGAGCCTGCTTCTCCCTCTGCCTGTGTCTCTGCCTCTCTGTGTCTCACGAATAAATAAATAAAAATTTTTAAAAAATAAAATAAAGGGAACACTCTCAAGGGGGGCAAACTGGCTTCCCACGGAAGCTCTGGAGATTCTCAGGAGTGTCCAGTGCAGCCAGATCTGGGTTCAAATCTCAACGTTACTCTTCAGTAACTTCAGTAACTTCAGCAGCTCACAGGGCTCCAGGTTCCTAGCCTATAGAATAAGGTAACACTGCGGGCGCCTGGCTGGCTCAGTCAGTGGGGCGGCCGACTCTTGACCTCAGCTCAGGTCTTGATCTCAGGGTCATAAGTTCAAGCCTCGTGTTGGGCTCAAAAAAAAAAAATGAAGTAATGCTAAGTAATTATCCATGCGATTGTGGACATCTCTTAGGGTCATCCAAGAGGCACGTCCGATTGTTCCGATTATTGGATACGATGGCATGTAAAGTGTAAACCTGGTTCAGGAAACCAGCCTTTGGTCACTTGGTGCGGGAAAGGTCACTAATGACTGTTCCTCTGCTTGAGCTAATACGAGGGCTGGACTTTGGCTCCACGCTGGGTTTCCATCCTCTCCTCGGTTGTGAATGAGGGAGAAATAGCCTCTGCGGCTCGCAACACACAGGAGTCCACCCCAAGGAAGGCCACCACTGGCGGGAAGCTGACCCTGTGCGTGAAGGTAGGCGAAGGCAGGAGTCCAGGTATTTTTTGACATTGCTGAACCGCTCGGCGGGTGGGCCCCGCTGCTCCCCTCCCTCGGGGCTCCGGGCATGAGAGCCGGTCAGCCCTGCTGCAAGGCCAGCGTGAGTCATGGTTTCTATTACTTGTTGCCCAAAGCATCTTCACTAACGCAACACGTAAGACTCTGAACACAGATGAAAGCCCTGGGAAAGAAAGAGTCTGTATCTTCTTTCTCTGTTTATGCTTTCAGTTTGAGAACCCACCGCCACCCACCCACCCGGCCCCCCACAACAACCAGGTCCCCTTCAATATCGATTTCAGTGACTCCGAATGGTCCTCTAGGGCCTACATGGCGACGTGAGGGCAGCTCCTAAAAGACCCATGAGGCCGGGGATCCCTGGGCGGCTCAGTGGTTTGGCGCCTGCCTTTGGCCCAGGGCGCGATCCTGGAGTCCCGGGGTCGAGTCCCACGTCGGGCTCCCGGCATGGAGCCTGCTTCTCTCTCCTCCTGTGTCTCTGCCTCTCTCTCTCTCTCTCTCTCTATCATAAATAAATAAATAAATTTCTAAAAAAAAAAAAAGACCCATGAGGCCTCCTCCGCAGACACGTGGAGCGGAGCTGTGCCCCAAGAGATAATGGTAGAAATAGGAAACATATGTAGAAAAAAAACCAACCCAACAACAACACAGTAATCAAAAGATTTGAAGCCAATGATAGGACAAGGTGATGCCCAGTGAAGAGCGCAGCTGAGTCAGAGCTTCCAATCCTTCCCTGGCACATCCTTGCGGCCTCCGGCGAAGCCCTCACTTTCCTGACTTTCGTCTTCCTCGTCCGTAAGATGGGCATGATAACAGTATGGGAAGTAGGTCGATGCGAAGACGAAGTGAGATACTGTAATAAGAGCAGTTAGCACCCGATCAATGAGAGGCCTTAACTATTAATACTAATTGTGTTATTTTTATCAGTGTTATCACCAGCCTGGGGAGGAGCCGGAAGAGGGACAATAAATAGAGGGAGAGCAGCTTGCGAAAATCCCGTAGCAGGATTCTCAGGGTGGGGGGGGAACCATCAGGTCGTGCACAGAGGTGCTCAGGGCCAAAGGCAGGAGGTGACCTGGTGCCCATCGAGGTGATGAGGCCGCTGGGGTTCCCTGCCCCGAGATGGGGAGGACGGCGGAGGAGGAGGAGCAGGTTCTAGAAGAGGCGGGCAGCTCGCCATGGGCCAGCGGGTCTGGTGGGTCCGACAAGCTTCCCAGTGGAGACGCGGACAGTGTCTGATGCGCAGGAAAGGCCCAGACATGAACCTCGTGAGGATGAATCTCCCGCTGAAACACGGCGCCGGAGAGAGTAGCGTCTCCCACCTTCTATAAACTGCCGACCTCCTGCTACAGCCTGCACTTTTCAGGGCGGCGAAAGTGGAACCTCGGTTCTCCTCTCGGCCCAGAACCGGTCTCTAAGCTCCTGGTCCTGCTGATCTGTGGTCTCTGGTCTGCACGTGTGTCTCCAAGGCTTGGTCTAGGCCCTTCTGGATCCCTCTTCCAGGGGGATGAGGAGTCTGCGGCCGCTCCCCAAGCCTTGCCGGGTGCACGAGGACGTTGCGGGGCATCTGAGGCCATGAGCGTGGTGACCCAGGTCAGCCAGTCCCTCCCTGCTCCCCCCCGGGCCCTGCTGGGGCGTACGTGCTGGGCCCGGCCACATTCCCGAGCGCGTGTGGGCATGGGCAACGCCGCTTCCCCATCCTCTTGGGTTCTCCGCAGCCTCTCAGGGGCTTCATGCTACCCTCCGTCCCAGGGCTTGGCACAGGGGTAGGGAAGGGGAGCACGGTGTCCCCAGGAACACGCATCAGCATCTCCCTGCTTCTCCTCGCTGAGTTCGCAGAGCCCTTATCTGGCCTGAGCGTGGCCAAGCTGGCTCTCCGTCCGCCCTCGCACAGTTGCTCTTTACGCCGTACATTTTTACATCCTGGTTTGTGTCCCCAGACACACTCCAGCCACCCGGACATGTGAGAGCCCTGGGCACGCAGATGACCTTCGAGACACCAGGGTGGGTCTCTCTGCCCCAAGAGAGCACAGGAGTGAACAGAAAAGGGGGCCCAGGATGAAGCCTTAGGAAACACCGGCATTTTAAAGTGGGGGCCAGCGACCTTTTCCTGGAAGGGCCACATGGGAAATATATTATGCTTTGCAGGGGGTGGCCCGGTTCTGCTGCTGTAGCCACAGATTATATGTAAATGAAAGTGTCTGGTTGTTCCAATAAAACTCGATTTACAAACCAAGCCCTGGTCAGATGTGGTCTGGCGGCAGCAGTTCACTAAACCCTACTAACATGGGTGGGCAGGAGAGGTGCCCAGGGAGGCCGAGGGGGACCAGAGAGGCGGAAGCATCAAGGAGCATCGGGGCCCACTGGCCCTGGCCTGCTTCCCGCCAGAGGCGGTGCTCCTACCACGAGGGCTCAGGCCCGGCTGCACATTTCAGTTAAATGAGGAACTTTACAAAATCCTAGGAGTTCAGGCCCAGTCCCCAAAGATTCTGGTGGAAGGGGTGTGGGGTGAGGCCAAGGCATGACAGGTTCTGGGGCGCCTGGGTGGCTCAGTCGGTGAAGCATCTGCCTTCGGCTCAGGTCGTGATCTTGGGGTCCTGGGATCAAGTCCTGCATTGGGCTCCCTGCTCAGTGAGGAGCCTGCTTCTCCCTCTCCCCCTGCCCTACCCCATTGCTCATGCTCTCTCTTTCTCCCTCAAATAAGTCATTTAGTCATGAGAGACACATAGAGAGGCAGAGACACAGGCAGAGGGAGCAATTCTAAAGGGTGACCAGGGTGCAGATCCTGCCTGTAGCTGCTGCCTCCCCCTCCCTCCCCTCTCCCCCTCCCAGGGCTGGGTCATCAGAGTCTCCATGGGGGATTCACGCAACTGCGAACCTTAGCTTCCGCACCTGCTCAGCGGAGGTTATGAATTAGGGCCCGTGTCAGGGCCAATCTGAGACTCGAATGAGACGTGAGGGTGCCCAGTAAGCGTGCCCTCGCCCACCCTCTCTCCACCCGCCACACCACCCCCTACGTGGCGAAAACTGGTGACAATCCGAGACATCACTGGAGTCTGTGGCCCTCCAGAGCTCAGCCCCACATGACAAAATTGCATTCCTTCCTATTTAATTTCTTCTGTTAGGGACAAATTATATTTAAATTTAATTTTTCTCCTCTGGGGGGGCGATAATGAAATAAAAACTGAGCAATGCTGCCGTAAGCAGTGCCTCTCATTAGCTTTCCAGCCTCATCACGCAGGACCCCAGGGAGCCAGCGCCTCTCACACCCCTGCTTCCTGCCACCCGAAGCCTGTGTCTTCTGTCCCCCAAGCTCCCTCATCCAGGAAGCTTCCTGTCCTGCTTTTGACCTGGTGACACCTTATCTATCTTTCACGACTCTGCTCCGGCCTCACTGCTCTGTGGATCGCTGCCCTGTCTTCCCCAGAGGACGTCATCTCTTTGCCAAGGCTGCCAATTAGGCCTCTATTAGAGCAGTAATTCGATTTACTTCCGATCGGAGGTCATCGTGTATGTGGATGACCGTGGCAGCTGCCCCCACCAGGCCCCCAACCACACCGCATCCAAGAGGAGCCTCCCTTGTGCAGAGTCCCCTGATGGGTGACGAGAGAGACAGGAAGGAGCTGCCGTGGCAAAATTGGCTGATGACATTAAAAAGGCCTGACCCCAGATCTGGGAGATTGACAGGGACGGGACATACAGAGGCACAAAGTAGCTTCCACATTGCCTGAGGCTGTGGGGTGCACTGGGGAGATGAGGGGGTGATCGCTGAAGGGTACAGGGTTTCTCTTTGAGATGATGAGAATGTTCTGGAACTGGCTGCGGTGGCGGCCGCACATCTCTCTGAATTTCCTAGACTCCGCTGAGCTGTGCATCTGACACAGATGGATTGCAGTGTGTGAACTATATCTTAAACAGACCAAAAGGAGGGCTGCCTGGGGGGCCCCGTTGGTTAAGCATCTGCCTTTGGCTCAGGTCATGATCCCAGGTCCAGGGATCGAACCCCATGTCCTGTTCTCTCTCAAATAAATAAATAAAAATAAAAATAGACAAAAAAATACTGCACCCCGAGAGGAGGGTGGGAGCTGGGACTGCAGGCTGGGGTGCTGGGGGCCCCTCGGGGGAGGAAGCAGGGTGGGGAGGAGGGGCAAGGAATAATCACATGCCGGGGAGTCTCAGTTGAGGAGGATGAAGAGCCTAAGAAATTCGCTGTGTCTTCGGAGTGCGCTTCCTGTTCAGCGTTTTTGGGAAATGCCACTGGGAGATTTCAGCCCCATTCCCATCCTCACGGATGCCAGATCGATGTGTCCTTTCCTTTGCAAATTCTGTGCTAAGACTGAATCTGAGGCCTCTTGGGGGTCCTCGCGGCCCTCAACCCCGGGGACGAGAAGCGCTTGGGAAACAACGCGGGCTGGGGTAATGCATGGCTGTCCCCCTGACACCCCATCCCGGGCTGCGCCGCAAGGGCTCTCCGTTCCGTGTGGGTGACGCAGGGGCTGCACCCACCCCAACCTGCATGAGGCTCCTCACCTGCAAACAGACGCCCCATCCTTCCTTCCTTCCTTCTTAAACTCTATGGAGCCAGCGGTTTGCCCTTGGGCCTCACCTCGGAAGCAAGATGACGTCGATTCCTTCTCTATAACGCTTTGCTACGTAAAAAACCTGAAGAAATACGACAAGATGTTTGCATCTTTTGAATCCAGTTGGTGGATACAAAAGTTTTTCTCGCACACACCCCTTCAACTAAAGAAAATAAAGCAAACGACCCTTGAAATAAATTGATATATCCAAATAGAGTCCAGAGCTATCACAGCTATTTTGAATGATGCACAAGGAAAACACGGTATTCCAGATTCATGGACTCCCGACCCCATGGCATGAGTCAGATCTGCACTTTGGACCTAACAGCCTGGGTCTGGGTCCCCTTTGCAGCTCTGCCCCCAACTAGCTGCACCACAAGGTCTCTCTGGACCTTAGTTACCTCATCTATAAAATACTGTTTTAAAAACTACAAAACATGTGAAGCTTCTAGCAGAGTGCCTGGCAAATGATTAGCTAATAATAACAATAACAACAACAACAACAACAATAATAATAACAGAGGCACCTGAGTGGCTCAGTGGTTGAGCGTCTGCCTTTGGCTCAGAGTGTGATCCTGGGGTCCTGGGATCCTGTCCCACATCAGGCTCCCTGCAGGGAACCTGCTTCTCCCTTTGCCTGTGTCTCTGCCTCTCTCTGTGTGTCTTTCATGACTAAATAAATAAAATCCTGAAATATAATCATAATAATAATAGCAAATATCAATATGGGGTCTACAAGTACCAGGTACTGTTCTTAGCCCTTGAAACATAGTCACTCACTCATGTCACATGATTATACCTCTGGAGGGGGGGGGGGGAGACCAGTACTATGAGGCCTATTTTACGAGAGAGAAATCCAGGCATGGGGAGGTTAGAAACTGTTGAAAGTCACATAGCAAGTCAGCAGCAGAGCTGGGATCCAAATTCAGGCAGCCTTAATGTCTACACCTCACTGTCCCTCACTGGGTAGTGGAAGGAGGACTAGAAGATCAGCCCTTTAGCATCATGGGTTCTTAGAAACAAAAGAAGCCTAAGATTTTACTCACTGACCCTTTATTCAGGGCATTCCCTGTGCCAGGAGTCAGGCCAGGTCCTGAGCATACAATTGTGGGGGAGACATGCATTTCTCCTAGAAGTCTCTTAGAAGTCCCACATGCGGGTAGAAAGGGAAGAGGCCATAGCGATGCTCTGGAGCCAGCTCACGTGCCTTTGCAAAAGCCTTATTAAATTTTCAGAAATTTTGCAAGTTGATTGCTAAACCCAGCCATTAGTGAAAATTAAATTATGTTAAATTATAATAAGTTACATTAATACCAAATATAATAAATTCTAAAACCTCACCGCTTAGTAATTATTTTAATAGGTTTAATAGGCAAACTACAGTTTGCCCTATTTATGCTCTTAAGGTTATGTGTGGGTATTGTGTCCGCACGAGGAAAAAACAGGAGTGATTCTACTGAGACCTTCCCAACTCCACGGTCAATGGCCTCATAGTGGGAGCCTGAACTCAACCAAAGAGGAAGTATTTACACCACAAAAATCGGCAAATTCTCCCAATCAGTGCTTGGCTTTCTTTTTGTGGATTTCCAGACAAGAAAGTGATAAAGGAAGTGTCAATAATGCAGATTAACGTAAAAGTATATTGTATCTGTGACTAACACTAATACTAATACTTTATCTGTTACTAATAAAATACAGTGTGAATAGCACACAAATTTGAGGAAATGGTCTAGTATTCAAAAACTATCTGACACAGAAAAGAGACTGCTTACGTCATTGACAAATGGGTGAAATTCTGACACATGATTTCATTGTTTCCCGTTCATCGTACTGACATAGACAAAACCTCCAACTAATATTCATGTTGTAACTGCTTATTGATCAATGCAGTGATAGGTTGATTATGGACAAAATTCTAAAAAAAATTTGCAAAAGCCAACTAATGTGTTCTCTGGGAATCTATTAGTATAGGGAACTTATAATAAAGAATATTGTATATTTTATTAGTAGTAAATTGTGTGCCACACATATTTAATATAAGTAAAATTTACAATAAGCTTATGTAGTGTGTGTGTGTGTGTGTGTGTGTGTGTGTATGCACATTTTTCCTTGGGAGCCAATTGTTAAACATTTCCAACACACCGATGGAAAAGAGTAAACTAGCTCTAATTCATAGAGGATGCGAGGCAGGCACATATATTTAGAAAATGCACTTCTGAAAATATTTATAGGCCTCACGACCACCCCCATTGAGAACTTTGTCTTAGAATTTTAAACCCAGATGATGTCACTCAGGGCTTTCATCGACTAGAGATGTAGGTATACTTGACTTAAACATTCCTTTGCATGGAGTGTGTGTACCCAGGGCCCTCCCCAGAGCTCTGACGAATCCCTGCCCTGTCTTCCTCTTGGTGGATCCAGTTCACTTCTATTTCTATGCTTGTTGTCTTGGGTCAGCTATGGCCTGACCTGTGTAAAAACCCCACCCACCTTCTACTCCTTTCCAAGAAACAGTCCATCAGGCAAAAATATCAAGAGTCAAAAGGAATGTGTTGGGGAATCAATGCTTCAGGAGGCAGCCCTATGATGAATGGGATTCAATGGAAAAATATCCCAGTTCCCTCACCCCTTGGGTAGGCAAACTCTGAGAGGCATGTTTCTCATGGTCTCCTGAGGTCTCCAGAGGAATTATGTGCCAGATGCCCTCAGCAATAATCTGCTCAGCACATCTTGAATGGCTTTCTTCCCTCCCTTGGCTCAGTCTCCTTACTCCCTACTGGTATTTCCTGGGATCTCCTCCCACCAAACAAAGGCAGAATCATAATTTTATGGCTCTAATGGATGGATTACAAAAATCTCCCAGTTCTTCACCTCTTCTTGTACCCAGGTCCCATCATTGTGACCTCACAGCTCATGCCACTGTCCCTATAGCTGCCTTGGGTCAATGGAATGCAGTGGAAGGCAACTGGAGCAAAACAAAACCAGCTCTGTTGCCCACACTGAGGTCTGAGATATGGAAGAGGATTCAGCTGAAATTAGTGAAGCTGCTTAGCCCAATTGTAACTGACCAGGGATGTCTGAGCCCAGCCAAGTCAGCAGAAGCAATCAGTTGATCTGTAGGCATGTAAACAAAAATAAATGCTTATTTTTGTATGTTACCAAGCTCTTGTGATTGGCTATTACATGTGATACTGTAGCAAAAGATAACTTGACTATGGATCACACTTTCCTGTTTCTGGATAGGTCTAGTAATTTGGAATTGCATTCTAGACATTGTTAAAGATGTCCTGTAATGACTCTGGATTCTGTTATGTTCTTCTCGAGTTTATAGATTTTCATTGTAGCAGGTAATTTGGCTGAACTCAAACTTCAAACCTGGTCTCCCCTTTAGTAGCTAACAGTAATATTTCTACCCAGTGCTTTTCGTTTAAGCTACTACTTGGAACTTACCTCCAAAATTTAGAGTTGAAGACAGAAATGTAGGTAGAGTCTATACATAGAATGTAGGCTGCCTCCTTTTGTGTTTCTCTTCCATATAGATTTTTCCTCTCACTTTTGAGATATGGTGGTTGTCCCAAACTCAGGTCTCAATCCCTCAACAAGAGAGACTTCAGGTACCTGTGTGAAATTTTACTACAACTAGGACCTGCGGCAAGTACAATCCTATAAAAATGAGAAACGTAGTCAGGGAGGATTCTTCAGGTGTCAAATCCCCTTTCATTTCTGCCTGTTTTTGTTACTCTCCAAGGCCTGATGAGGGTTTTTTTTAAGCATTTTTCTAGAGTTTATCATTATTATTAACAGGAGAGCTGGTCCAGTACAAACAAATCCACAATTACTAGAAGCACAACAGACACCCGATACAATGAGTTAACAGAACCATGGCTCTTCCTATCATGGCAGCTTAAGTTCAAATAAGCTACAAGTTTCAAAATTGGCAAAGGACCACTGGAGTCATCTAGTGTTTGCTTAAACCACGTGCTCGGTCGGCGTCTGCTGAATTAAACTGAATGACAAATGTGGGGATCTCAGAGACTGACTCGTACAGCTGTAATATGGCTCTAATCAATGGCTCATTGACTATTGCCCAGTCTGCTGCTGCAGAAATGTCTGTGGAACAGTCATGAAAGCCAGCAAATCAAAGCACCTGGAAGAATTGAAAGCTTTTACTTAGAACCAGGCTGGGAAATCACCTTCTGCCCAGAACAAGTCGCCACAATTCTAATGCCTTTAGGGAAGCTTTCAGCTCTGATAATGCCTTTGTGAAAGTTTGAGAAGTTCACAGACTTTCAGAGAAGGCTGGAAGAGGCAATGAGAGAGCACTGTAGCTTGGAGCCCCTGAAAACTAGAAGATAGAGTCCCATGAGGAACATCGCCCAGCGAGCGAGGATATAACTATATGATCACATAGTTTATGGTCCAGAACAGGGCACTTGTAGGATGAAGGGGGATCCCAGTAATAATTATGCTGGAGCAAGAGGCCTGAAATGATACTCCCAGGCAAACTGGTGTGCATAAACCCTGAGACTGCTCGATCATGGGCATATGGGGACATGGCACATTGATGTCCTACAATTGATAGAATTGTGGCCCAGTTGCTCTGCAGCCATCTTGTACACCAAAGCATAGCTCTGTTCGATGGCTCAGAGGCAAGTCGGAACCTCAAGGCAGGACAACCGGGAGAGGCAGGAGGCTGACAGCCCCAGGAGCTGGGGTGGGTTGAAAACTGGTGCTTAAGGGGGAGTGCCTGGCTGGCTCAGTCAGAAAAGCATGTGGCTCTTGGTCTCGGGGTGGTGAGTTCGAGCCCCATGGAGGGTTGTAGAGATCACTTAAATAAGTAAAACTTAAACTGGCCTGTGATTATAGCCAGATATCCTATTTTCAGGAGTTTGGCAAATCTGGACTCGAGTCACGTAGAAGCTGGCATCCCAGGAAGATTGAGCCTGGCCAGCAGCGCCCCATGCTTCGGCAATTCTAGAATCCATGGCATCCCAACCCGTTTCCTCCATTCATCTCTCCACTCAACAAACATTTCTTGAGCCAAGGCACTGGGCAAGAGGCTGAGGACACAGTGGTGGTTTAGAGGGCACCTCAGTGTACAGGGGCGTCAATGGCCAGCTGGGTCGTCAGGCCTCTCCTGAGATTGCTGGGGTTCGGTCCCACGATGGAGAGTGAGCAGAGAACCAGCAAACAAACAGGAACTGCTGCAAAACCCAGGTTACAGAAGCATGCATCGTGAGATGGAACTGAGGGGGTAGAGCTGGAGTGCTGGTGAGTGCCAGGCTCATTTCTGGGGCACCCAGAGCAGAGCCAAGGTGCCCTGAGGACTCCCAGACTGCCCATCCCCCACAACTGGCCTGTGGAGGGTGATAATCTGCCAGTCGGGTCAGGATGGACCTGAGGTGGGTGCTCCACTAGGCTGGCAGAGCAGGGTTAATGGCCACCTCTGAGAGGCTGGGGTCGTCAGGGGCTGGGACACATCTGTGGCTGAGGATGGGGAAGGGGCAGGAGGAGAGCAGTGGCAGGGTGGAGACAGTACGCCAGCCACTCCTCCTCCATCCCTCTCTGTGACCCTCACACACCTGTTCTTGGCCTATGTTTTCTAAAGGTGGCCCGACGACTCTGTACCTGTCAGCCAAGAGAAGCGTGCAGCACAACTGAGGGCCTCCTTCGACCCACTTGCTCACTTGGCCACCTCCTGGTCCCCGGGGAGGCCCACCCTGACCTCCCGGTCTGCCACAGATGCTGTCCCTACGCTCCCATCTTCCCCGGAGCACCTGTGATAGCTAATTTCCTGCCTGTCTTCCTGATGGGACGGTGAGCACCCCCAGGTCCGGGGCTGTATCTGACCTGTCCCTGGACCCCAAGCCCAGTGAACAGCAGCCCACAGTAGGTGCTCAATCCGTGAATGCTGCGCAAACAGTACAGCACGCTGGTGAGCAGGAAAGGGGGAAGGAGGGAGCCCCGATCACAGCACTCCCAACCTTGGAAGTGCAAGTGCACACCTTATTGCCATCTGCGGTTGCTCGTGATCGTGGCATTTCCCAGACACACCCCCAGGGCAGCATGAGAAGGTAATTCCCCGGGGGCAACTTCAGGAAGGCTTGCAAGACGGGTGGCATCTGAGCTGGGCTTTGAAGGATGACTTGAGTATCACCAGAGCAGACAGCTGGCCCCCAGAGCCAAGGCCGCAGTCTGAGAGGTGAGGAGCCCTGAGGTGGGAGACAGGGTCTGGGCCCAGAAGCTCCCAGCAGGACCTGCGCCATCGGTCCTCCAGGTGGCCCGGTGCAAGAGCAAGGGCCATCGTTTGGCTGGTAGGAGCCGAAGCCGAGGCCCAGCTTGGATTTACAGTGACACACATTGATTTTGGCTCTTGGAGGGTGTCAGCTTACCCGTAAATTAGAAGATTTATCTGGAGGTGCTACAGAGATAAGTGGCTTTGCACATAAATACCTTTTCTTTTTTTTAAACTAAGCACGCTAACGTGCTGAGGACCTTCTGGGAGAGTGGCTTCAGGGACCTCCTGCTGTATCCCTGAGGCCAGCTCTGGGCAGCCCGGTGGAGGGGCCCAGGGAGGCCTGCAAGACGCCCACAGGATCATTTCTGTCCCCGATCTGGGCTTTATTGGAAGGCAGGGCGGCAGGGGGATGAACCGAAGCTATAGGAACTGGCCCCAGGGAGGTATGGCTTCCGGGCCTGCCCTGCCTTCCACCTGTGTGGGGGCCGGAGTTGAGTCAGTGCCCCTCTCCGGGCCTCAGATTCCTCACTGCTAAACATGGAAACTGTATAGACGGTCTCCAAGGGCCTTCCAGTCAGTGATGCCACACGATGCCACACAGACGTCACGCAATGCCACGTGTTGCAGGAAGCTCTCTAGGTCCTGTAGGCCCCAGGGATTCAGCCTGAACTCCTCCTCTGGGGACTGAGCTCCAGCTGGTGTCACTTCACCTGGGGAGGGAGCTTCACACACCTGAGCTAGGACAATCAGACCGATGCTGTCTCTCATTTCATAGTCTTCTCGAGAACTTACTATCTTTCTTTTTTTTTTTTTAAGATTTTATTTATTTGAGAGAGAGAGAGAGAGCACAAACAGAAGGAGAGGGAGAAGCAGACTCCCTCCCTGATCAGGGAGCCGAATGTGGGGCTCGATCCCAGGACCCCGGAATCGTGACCTAAGCCGAGGGCAGATGCTTCACCGACTGAGCCAACCAGGTGCCCCTCAAGAATTTATTTTCAACTTTATGGAGGTATTCTTAATATTCAAAAAGTTTTTTGCACTTAATGTATGTAATTTTGATGCGTTTGGACACGCATACGCCCGTGATACCATCACCACAAACAGGGTTACAGACATACCCATGGTCTCCCAAAGACTTCTTGTATTTACATAGGGGTTGGCTGCTATTGCTGTTGTTCTGTTTTGCTTTTGGGGGGTTTTTTGTTTGTTTGTTTGTTTGTTTGTTAAGTTTGTTTTTATTTATTTATTTGAGAGAGACAGAGAGAGAGCACAAGCAAGGGGAGGGACCGAGGCAAAAGGAGGAGCAAGCTCCCCACTGAGCAGGGAGCCTGATGTGAGGCTTAACCTGGAGACTCTGGGATCCTGACCTGAGCCAAAGGTAGACGTTTAACTGATGAGCCACCAGGTGCCCCCGTTTTGTTTTTGTTTTGTCCTAAGGACACTTAGCACGAGATCGATTTACCCCTCGTAAGAGGCTTTTAGGTGCACAACGCCGTATTAACCGCAGGCCCCATGTTGTACAACAGATCTCTAGAACCTCATCATCCAGCCGAACTGGAACTTTATGTCATTTGAACAATAACTACCCCCAGCTCCTGGCAGCCACCACTGTCTCCTCTGCTTCCGTGAGTGGGACTATTTTAGATACCTCATTTAAGTGGAGTCAGGCTCAGTCTGTTCAAGCTGCTATAACAACCTACCACAGACCTTGTGACTTCACACGACAGGAATGCATTTCTCATAGTTCTGGAGGCTGGAAGTCCCAGATCAACGAATCCAAGACCCAAGATCCAAGACGGCGGTCTTCTCACCATGTCCTCACATGGCGGGAGGGGCAGGGGAGCTCTCTGGAGTCTTTTATAAGGACGCTGATCCCATTCATGAGGGCTCTATCAAGACTTAGGCACCTCCCAAAGGCCCCACCTCCAAATGCCATCACACTGGGGCCTAGGGTTTCAAGATATAAATCTGGGGTGAGGGAACACCAACACTCAGTCTTACGGCACATGGCGAGTCCTGGCATGTGACTGCCTTATTTCAACGAGCATAATGTCTTCCAGAACCATCTATGTCACTAGAAATGACAGGAATTCCTTCTTTTTTAAGGGTTAATAACATTCCACATATATATACCTCACATTTTCTCTATCCATAGGTCTGTGAGTGGACATTGGGGTTGTTTCCACATCTTGGCTAATTTGAATCGTGGCACAGTGAACCCTGGAGTGTAGGTATTTCTTTAGGATCATCATTTCACTTTCAAATATATCCTCCCCCTTAAATTTCACATTCATCTTTCAGGGCAGGTTTGTTTTTTGTTTTTTGGGTTTTTTTTTTTTTTCACTTTTAGATGAGGATGAGATCCAGAACTAACACTGGTGGGTACCATGGAGCTCTTACTAGGTGCCAGGTGCTTCATGTCCAATCACGTTTGATCTTCACGGGAGCCCCGGGAGTTCAGCAAATTCTCTGCATTTCACAGATCAGCCAGGAAGCCGTAGAGCGGATGGTTGGGGCCATGGTGCCAGGGATTTGTGTCTGGCCCAGGGCCTACCTGGTGGGCCCATGCATGGAGGTGTCGCCACCTGAGTGCACCTGTCTGGCTCTAAAACTCAGGCTCCTCAGGGCTGAGCCAGGGCCTGGAGCTGGAAGAGGAGGGACTCGCACCTGCGTTCAGGGTCTCAGAGCTAAGCTGGTCTCTTGCCCTGAACCCTGGAAAGAGAGTCTGCCCGAGGGAAATCCCCACTGGAGATGAGGAGGGAGAGGGATGCTCACCCCTCTGGACTATGGGGGGGGGGGGTGTGAGGTCCAAGGAGGGCTAAGAGAAAATGCAGCCAGCCCCCACTTCTCACACCCACCCGGGGCCACAGATCATGAAGACAGGATGAAAAGTCCAGAAAGGAATGGGTGACCCCAAGAACACTGGCTGCCTCTCTGGCCAAACCCAGGGGTGCCCAACATGCCTCTAGAGGGATGTTGGGACCTGAATGCCAGTCCGGAGAATGCCAGGGCTCCCAGCATTCTGGGACTCCGCCTGACTCCAGCCTGGTCCGTGTGTCTGCAGTGGCGTTTCAGGAGCTAATAAGTGCCCTCGGGGGTGGCATGTAGCCTCTTAAGCTTCTACATCAACAGCCTCAAAACTGGGAATGACTCCTGGGAGGCCAGGACACCAGGGAGCATCCGGGAGGTGGCATCTCTGAGATGTGAACCCAACTCGGCAAGCTCCGGAGACACTCCCCATTTGGCAGATTAGGAAGGCCTCCTGGGGAGGCAGGATTGCACAGAGAACTGCAAGGAGGCCGCATTCTGGAAGGAAAGGGGAGGGGACCGAGGCCCACCTGGAGGGACTTGCAGGTGCAAAGACCCAGGGGCCAGAAGGATGGACAAGCTCAGCAATGGAACCGCCTTCCCCTCACGAGGAAGGAAGGTGTTTTGAGAAACTGACCCTTCATTTGGGAAACTCTCCACTTTCCATCTTCCTTTTGCAGGAACAGCCCTAAAAGCTTGCGAGTGTCCTAGAATTTGCCTCCAGAACAGTCTACAACCTCTGCACCCCCCCTTTTCGCATCGCTGAGCTGGAAACACTCCCCCCTCTCTCTCTGTTCCCTCCTTCCCCTGACAACACATCAAGAGAGATTCAAGCTGGAAATTCAATCCCGGGCCCAGAGGCAGCGGGGCCAGGTGCCGTGTCCCAGGCTCCGGAACACACCAGCCTCGAGCAGCGGGGACAGGGGGCTGTGGGGACGCGGGCACACCAGCCGGGGAGGGCCCAGAACATTTCCCTCGAGCTGAGAGAGTGGCCAGAAAAAAAGAGGAAAATAAAAAAGGGGGCAGCCCGGGGGGCTCAGCGGTTTAGCGCCGCCTTAAGCCCAGGGCATGATCGTGGAGACCCAGGATCGAGTCCCACGTTGGGCTCCCTGCATGGAGCCTGCTCCTCCCTCTGCCTGTGTCTCTGCCTCTCTCTCTCTCTCTCTGTGTGTCTCTCAAGAATAAATAAATAAAAATCTTTAAAAAAAAAAAAAAGAAAAAAAATCAAAAAGGCCGTAGAGAGGGCCACCACGGACATCAGAGCCCCGACGGGGGCTGAGAGCCCCGCACACACCAGGCTCCCGTCCTCTCTGGCAAAAACACAGGCGACACAGCAGTCGTCCCGGTGCCACTCCTCCCCTCTGATAAAATGGCACTTTCATCATCACAGCGTCGGGCAGAGCAGGAGCCAAACGATGGCAAGATGATGTTCCGCTGTGTGTGTGTGAGTGTGTGAGTGTGTGAGTGTGTGAGTGTGTGTGTGAGTGTGTGCCAGGGGCCCATTAAAATTCATGATGCTGCAGCTAAATGACAAGAGCGCAGAGCTCACCCCCCCCCCCGCCACCGCACCTGCTCCCCGGCCGACCCCTCCGGGGGGCCGCCCGTCCCTCTCTCCGCCTGGGACCGGAGGCGCCTGCCTGCCTCGTCACGCAGCGCCTGACATGCACGTGACAAGGGCTCACCCCCCCGTCAGCTTCCCTTCCACCCACCCCAAATCGGACGGGCTACAATGTGGCCCTTTATCCTCCGTGCCTTGCCCTCAGCCTCACCCCTGCCCCGGGGATGGGGGCCGCCGGACAGGTCCCCTGGGCCACAGGCCTTAGCGCCCGGCGGCCCCCACCCCTGCAGCTGCCGGTCAGGTGCCGGCCGGGACCAGCTTTCGGAGATGCCCCAGATGCTTCTTCTTGGGGGCACCGGGCAGTCTCGAAAGTGTGCAACGAGAGTCCTATTTTACTCCCGCCCTCCTGCCCCCCGACCCAGTTTGGGTGCAGATCCTGCAGATCTCCGCTGAGACGATCCCTTTCCTGGCTGACCAGGGCTTCGGGACACCTCGTGGCCCCATCCTGTTTCATTCCTCACAGGGGCCTGACACCTGATCCCAGCGGTGACTGCACGGTCCCCACGGGCAGGAGGTGGCAATGCGACCCTGGCCCTCCCTGGCCAGCTGGGACGTGTCCGCGGCCCCCAGGGGAGCCCCCAGCTCCCCCCCACAGCCACCGAAGGGGACCCGAACCTCAACTCGGCCCACAGGAAACAGCACCCAGGGCGAGCGGCTGGGGCGGGACGTGGGGTTCCTGAGGATGGAGCAAGAGATCAGAGACGACAGCGCACACCGAGCAGCGCAGCGCCTGGCTGCACGCCGAGCCGGGGCTCCGCCGTCCTCCCCCATTTATCTCCCGCCGCTCGTGTCCTCATTCACTCGCGGAGCGTCTACGGTACGGCAGGGGCTGCTCCGTCTGGGGGCGGGGGGCAGCCAGCGGAATCCGGCCCCTGGCCTCCTGGAGCTTACGTCCTGGGGGGGGGGTGCAGGTGCGGGTGCGGGTGTGGGGACAGGTAGAGACACTGGACACAGCTCTAGATGTCGCCAACACCAACTGATGCAGGAAAAGGAGGCCGACGCGGGGAGTGCTGTGGAGGCTGGTGCCATCGGCGACAGGGGCGGCAGGGACGCTCTGCAGCAAAGGCCCGAGAAAGTGGAGTAGCCCTGTGGCTGTGGGAGCCAGGAATGCTCCAGAAAATGGCTGGGCCAGTGTGGTCCCCCGACACAGGAGCACGCCAGAGGTGTTTGCTTCCATGGGACACTGGGAGGCTGGGAAGCTGGATGAGGAGGCTGGGAGGCTGGAGGAGGAGGCTGAGAGGCTGGAGGAGGAGGCTAGGAGGCTCGGAGGCTGGGAGGCTGGGATGCTGGAGGAGGAGGCGAGGAGGCTGGGAGGCTGGATGAGGAGGCTGAGAGGCTGGAGGAGGAGGCTGGGAGGCTGGGAGGCTGGGATGCTGGAGGAGGAGGCTAGGAGGCTGGGAGGCTGGATGAGGAGGCTGAGAGGCTGGAGGAGGAGGCTAGGAGGCTGGGAGGCTGGAGGAGGAGGCAGGGAGGCTAGAGGAGGAGGTGGGCGGGAGATGAGGTCAGGGAGGCCGTGGGCCAGATGAGGCACCAGGGGGTCCGTGCCGCCCGGATGAGAGGGAAGCACTGGTGGTGCCGAGCAGAGGGGCCCCCGAGCTGGTGGTGTCGTCACGGCCCTTCTGGCTGCCAGGGGGAGAATGACCGTAAGGGGAACAGGCAGGCACGAGGACGGTGGCCAGGGGTTCTCAGAACATCGGGGCCTGCACGTGGCTGGGAGCGTGAAGGTGCGAAGGGGCCGGGCTCTGGATGCTTCCACCCACGTGAGCAGAGGCTCTGCTGACGGGCCGCATGTGCCGTGAACCCAGAACGATCCTCCCCGCAGAATCCACCTGCCCCGGCCCGACGTGGGAAGAGCAGCACTGCCTGTGCCCGCAGCTCCCTCGCCCTGCACAAAGGGGACAGATCCTGGGCCCCGATCCATGGGACAAGCGCGGACACGGGCACCTGTCACCTCCACTCTTCGTGCAGAAGGCCGGGAAGTGATTGCCCTGGGTCCCCGCGTACAGGCAGCGGACCCAGCCCTCACGGACACCCGGGCGGCGCAGGTCCCCAGGCCCGGGCCACAGATGGCGCCTGGATAGGCTGCAGGCTCTGCCCCGGGGGCTGCCCGGGAGCCCACCCTCTGAGGCCACAGCATTCCAGTGTCCTCCCGGCCCCAGAACAGAAAGGCCACCCTGGGGACGCCCGGATGGCTCAGTGGTTGGGCATCTGCCTTCGGCCCAGGGCATGACCCTGTGTCCCGGGATCCAGTCCTGCATCCTGCTCCCTGCATGGGGCCTGCTTCTCCCTCTGCCTGTGCCTCTGCCTCTCTCTCTCTGTCTCTCACGAATAAATAAATCAAATCTTTAGAAAGAAAAAAGGAAGGTCGCCCCACCACGCGCCGCAGGCCTCTCTCCGCTCACCCACTTCACTGACGCAGACACCCCGGGCCGGTCACTTTCCTCTTCCCTCCTCCCTCCGATTTAAGTCTTTGAAAAGGAGCAATTCCCTGGGCAAGAGCTGCACACGGAACCACAGGATGAGATGCGTTTACGCTCACCCAAAAACCTCGGAAGTAAATCCACCTAAGCGTAAACAGTTTAATTCTCCAGAAGTTCCTATTCTCTGGAAGAAAGAGACAAAAATGTATAAGCTAGTGGTTAGAACATGGATTTTGGAGCCTCATCTATAGGCTCATCCCTGTTTCTATCGCTTATCAACTGTGTGACCTTGGCCTTTATTGTGATGGTTTTCTTTATTTATGAAATATTGGGCAAATGCTTCCTATTTCAAAGTTGATGCCCCACCGTCTGTCGGAGGCATCGCCGCACGAGCTCTGCAAACGTGAGCTCGGGGGCCTGGACTCACCGCTGGCCCCGCAAACCCCTCCGACCGGAGCTGAGCCGGGGTCTCGTGTTCTCACCTCTGAAACGGGATTAGAATGGGGCCCCGGCTCCCCTCGTGGGCTGTCACCAGGGCCCAGGGAGGTCGTGGCGGGGAACAGCTTCTCGCGTCCCGGCACGTGGAGTGGAAGGAGCCAGGCTGCACTGCTGTCAGAATCGGGGTGCCGAGCACTCTCAGAGGAAGATTTAAAAATAATTAAAAAGCCAGGGTGGGGGCGGGAGAATTGCAACTTGCTCTAATCTTCAAAGCCTGTGAGTCCGAGGCTTCTGGGTTGGGAACATTTCAAAGCTTCCTGGCATCATCTTCATTTGGTGCCCAAGCACTGGGGGAAGGAGATAAACAGGCCTGCGGCCAGAGTCCATTAACGAGCCATTGGATGTGGGCGACGCTCCTCAGGCCTAAGCAGGGCTCCCCCTTGCTCGAGTTGTGCATGACGGGGCTTGGAGGGGTGTGTGCGTGTGGGATGGTGGTGGTGTGGGTGTGTGTGGTGTGGGTGTGGTGAGTCTGTGTGGTGGGTGTAGGTGCATGTGAGTGTGGTATCAGTGCTGTATGTACGTGTGGCCTGTGTCATATGGTACGTATGTATGGTGTGTGTGTGTGAAACGTGTAAGCGTGGCGGTGCCTCTGTGTGGTGTGTACCTGTGTGCAGTGTCTGTGTGTCTGTGGGTTGAGGTGCGGGGCCCCGGGGCTGCCCCCCGACCTGGACGCGTCCACACTGCCTCTGCGGTTTCATCTCTGTCACTTGGCAGGTGTGCGGTGCCACGTGTGAGCTGGGTGTGGGTGAGCCCGACGTGCAGGGGCCCAGAGGCCACATGGCAGGCGTGTGCCCAGCGGTGCACGGGCACATCTAGAGTGACTGCCCCGGGGGCATCTGGGAGCACTGGGCAGACAAGGGCAGACGGGGTGGGCCACACTGACCAGGCCTGCCAGGGCCCCACACCCAGGCCTCTGCTCCCTGGGACACCCCAGGCCTCTGCTCCCAGGCTCCCCTCGCCTCTGCTCCCCAAACATCCCAGGCCTCTGCTCCCCAGGCCCCCGGGGCCTCTGCTCCCCGGACACCCCAGGCCTTTGCTTCCCGGGCCTCTGCTCTGCGGCACAGGGAGGACACGGGAGGAGGAGGGGCTGGCAGCGTGAGGAGGACTCAGGCCACCGCCACCGGCTCCGGCAACGGAAGTGCTGATTCGGGGTGAGCGGCCGGCCTGCAGGAGCCGGGAACGTGCAGCCAGTGAGGAAATGGGGGGCCCGCGGGGAACTGAATCCTGCCATGACCCCAAGGAGCAGGGAACAGACTCTCCCCTCCAGGACCCAGAAGAGTCCAGAACGAGCCAGGACAGGTGTCCGCAGGGCGGCCCTCCCTCCCCCAGACCCGGGCCGGGTGCTGGGGCTGCGCAGGCCGCCGAGCTGGCGCGGATTCGCCGGGACCGCGGTCAGAAGCCCGTCCAAGCCCCTCGAGGGTTCCCGTCGGCCCGTGCACATGAGACAACTGCCAGAGGGCAGAGGAGAGTCACCTGGAAGGGCTGCAGGGGACAGATCCCAGGGCGCACACGAGGCCCGGCCCCGTGGGCTGACTCGGGGGAGCCAAGGGAGCTGTGAGCCGGGAGGCAGGGACCCTGTGACCGGTGGCTCTCCTCTCCAGTCTGGGGCCGGGCCTGACCCCGCTGCCGCTCCTGGTAAACCCCGGGCCGAGTGTGGCCACCCAGGGACCCCGTGTCGGCATGTGATGACTGTCCCTGACCCGAGGACGGATGCGGCCTGGCCACCGCAGGCCCACGGAGCCCCGGCGGCGTCCTGCCCGCAGACACCCACTGCCCAGAGGAGAAGAGCGGCCGCCGGCCTCCCAGCCACGGATAGCGACGTGGCCCCACCGACTCCCGGGAGCCAGGCCGCGGACGGCTGCACCACAGCCTAGCAGCGACGGAGGTCCGGCCGTGGGGCCGTGGGACGGAGAAAGTGCTCCAGCTCTGCAGGATGCGGGGGCGTGAGAGAGCACACGGCAGGGCCCCCCCGGGGGGCTCGGGCGGGCGGCGGCCTCCAGCTCAGGCCGTGACCCCGGGGTCCTGGGATCGAGTCCCACATCTGGCTCCCTGCAGGGAGCCCGCTTCTTCCCTCTGCCTGTGTCTCAGGAATAAATAAATAAAATCTTAAAAAAAAAAAAAAAGAAAGGAAAGGAAAGGAAAAAAAGAAAAGAAAAGAAAAGAAAGGAAAGGAAAGGAAAAGAAAAAGAAAAGAAAGGAAAAGAAAAAAAGAAAGGAAAAGAAAGGAAAAAAGAAAAGGAAAAAAGAAAAAGAAAGGAAAAGAAAAAAGAAAAGAAAAGAAAGGAAAAAAGAAAAGAAAAGAGAAAAGAAAAGAAAAGAAAGAAAGAAAAAGAAAGAAAAAAGAAAAAGAAGAAAAGAAAAGAAAAGAAAAGA
This sequence comes from Vulpes lagopus, assembly GCF_018345385.1. Classification (NCBI taxonomy): domain Eukaryota; kingdom Metazoa; phylum Chordata; class Mammalia; order Carnivora; family Canidae; genus Vulpes; species Vulpes lagopus. The sequence continues at coordinate 7,590,637 of NC_054832.1, read as the reverse complement.
AAAGAAAAGAAAGAAAAGAAAAGAAAAGAAAAGAAAAGAAAAGAAAAGAAAAGAAAAGACCAGTGCCTGCCATCGCTCCTTCCCAGCTCACTGAGACCCCGACACCAAGTGTCCTCCGTGGCCTGCCGGGCCCTCTGTGCTCTCCGCAGCCGTCTCCGGACCCACACCTGCCGGCCGGTCCCCCACCCGCCCCGGGGTGCACAGCCCCTCGGGCGCCCGGCCCCGTGTCCCCCCAGCTCCTGCAGAAGCGCCTCCAGGGGAGGGGCTCCGACCACGGTGGCCACAATAACCCTCCTTCCCGGGCAGCTTCTCTCCTCTTCCCCGACTTATTTTCTGAAGAGCACCTGCCACCCGGATGCGTGTGGACCTCATCGGCATGCGTGCTGAGCGTCTCACTCCCGCGACGAGAACACACACCCGGAGTGTTGCACGATGCCGTGTTCCCGAGACACAGGACAAGGCCGGGCACGTAGCGGGTCATCCATAAATATTAATTAAGTGAGGGAATGAATAATAGGCAGCAAAGCACACCTGGCCGTTGCCTCTTGGGAGGAGCCAAGGACTGTTCTAGAAGGTGGTCAAGGGGCACCCTAGCTTCCCTGTAAGGCCTAGGTCCTTTCCAGCAAGAACATGCTCACCGATTGCTCGTGAAACGGGACGTTAATCAGCATTTGGGAAAAGGCCATTGTGATGAGTCCTGCGCTGGGGGAGAGGCGCCCCCCGCCTCTGGGGGCCGAGCTGGGATGACGGGGAGCAGGAGGGCGGGCAGGGGAGAGGAGGGCAGGGGGCGTGATCCAGGCAGGGGCGAGGTGAGCCCGTCACCACCCCCAAGAGGAACGAGTGTGCGCAGGGCTGAGTGCGAGCGCACCACCCGCCCCGCACCTTGGCGATGCCGCCCGAGTGGCCTTTCCGGATACATGGAGCCTGCGGGCGGTGTAGACACAGGTGGGTGGATGCGTCGCTTCCCTGCTCCCCCCGCCCAGAAGATCTCAGTACTAAACGAAGTGAGGCTGAGTTCGAGTTCTGCGGCGGGCCGGGCGTCCTCCGTGGCAACAGGTGGCCTGTGACACGGGGCACATCCTCCCCTCCGCCCCAGTAGCCCTGCCCTGTGGGCCCCTGGAAGCCGCGTCTGCGTCAGGGCGGAGGGGACGGAGGGGCCGAGAGTGGGTCTGGGGGGTGGAAGGGAAGGAAGGAGGGAGGCAAAGCCCACCCGCCGCTCCCTGCGGGGACACGGAGCCCCTGGTCCCTGCAGATCTCCGTCCTTTCTTCCCTCCCCTCGTGCCTTCCCTCGCCCGGCTTCTCTCGGTCTCCTCAGGTCCCTGTCATCCTTCCTTGTCGCCGCCTCTGCGCCCCCTTGGGCCTTGCTCTCGGGGGTCTCCAGGCCCGGCGTCTGGTAAAGTGTGGACAACCCTCAGGATGCGGCTTCAGAATGCCCAGCTGGACCTCGGGGTCCCCGACCCCCCCGGCAGCACCTCTGTCCCTTGGCACTGGCACTGGCCGGTGGCCTGCGGCCCCATCAGGCGGGGAGGCAGGCCGGGGGTGGATGCTGTCACCTCCACACCTGCAGGTCTCGGGCACCGCGAGCACCCCAGGGTGCGCTAAAACGAAAGCTTGGATTGAGTGTGCCCGACGCCACGGGAAGATGCTACGGGGGCCACGTCACCCACATCCTAGGGAAGCTGACAGCGCGGGTCACCTGCAGGAAGCCATCATCGGCCATCCAGAGAGGACACGGAGCTGCTCCGTGCTCAGCCTGTGCCGTCATAGACCGGGGACACGATGCTGTCGTGGGACCAGAGTCAGAAGAGCCTTCCAGACCGAGAGAGGCCTGGCATCGTGTGCATGATTCGGGACCACGGGGAGGGCACTCCCAGTTCTCATGGAACCCCAGGACCTGGGCCGAAATCCACATTCCACTCTGATGGGAGCCGGGGCGGCGGGGGGCGGGGGGGTAGGTAATGGGTCTTGGTGGGGAGGAGACACGAGGCTACTGGGGCTCGGGGTTAGCAACACAGAGCCTGTATCCAGGGGGCACCCTTCCCCAGCCTCTCCAAGGGGGGGCAGCTGGACCAAACTGAACCCCCACCCTGGCTGAGGCAGAAAGCATTCACGGCTTTTGCAAGCTCCAGAAAGATCATCCAACTTAATTAGGAGCATCTCACCCCGGGAACATCCATCAGTGGTTGGCAGGGCAGTAGCAGGGAGGCGACTGGCAGTGAGGGTGGGGAAGCGAGGCCTTGGGTGGGTGGGGGGGCTGCTGGGCGGAGCACGAGCCCCCACCGGAGGGTCCTGGCCTCTGGTGCCCACAGAGGCCGGCGGAGGGACAGCAGCATCCTATGGGAGCCACGGGGAGCGCCCTGGCCCCGCACCTCCCTCTGCTTTCAACCCCTCAAGCCTCCCGATTCCCCAGCAGCTTCATTAAAGGATCTTCCCCTTTATCAGAACGTCTCGTTTTCCTCCGAGCAGCGCAGAAGGATTGAGGAGCCACTAAGCCTGCGGTGACCCCAGCGGTTCCCCCGAGCCCTCCACACCAGGGCCCCTGAGCCCTCCACACCCAGTGGGATCCCCAAGTCCTCCACACCCAGGACCCCCGAGCCCTCCACACCAGGGACCCTGAGACCTCCACACCCAGCAGGACCCCCAAGTCCTCCACACCCAGGGCCCCTGCAGGCACCCACCTGGGGTCTGTGACTTGGGTCCTCCCGGGGGCTCCTCGCTCCCCTGCTGGCAAGTGGCCTCCACAGCACCACCCCTCTGTGAACTGTGGATAAGCACCCACTGTGGACCCGCCCTAACTCCCCGCCGTCCCTGCACCTACAGGAGACCGGGAGATTCCACGGGCTTGGGTGGAGCCGAGGTGGCGCCCGGCATGCGGCGGTGCAGGGCCACTGGACCAGGAGGGCTTTGGAGCTGGGCACGCATGGGCTCAATCCCCGGCACCCAGCCCCCCGCTGCGGCACAGCCGTGCGCTCCTCCCAACAGGGGGGCTCACACCCTCCATGCCCAGGCCCTGGTGCAGAGCAGGAAACTGAGGTGCACGGAGCACAAGGGGGAACCTCAGCTCACACAGGAAGGGGTGGCAGGCTCAGATAGCGACGCACCCCCCACGTCCCCTCCCTCAACTCCACGAGGGGCTATGACCTTTGACCAGGACCAGGGACCCCGGTTCACTGCCCTTTAAGACGAATACGGTGTTGGCGAAAATTAAATCAAGATCATAAAGGTGCTCGGGTTGCTCGAAATCAAACGCAAACCCCTGCGCAGGTTCTGCGGAGCTGGCCCTGCAGGCCCAGGCCTCCGGGACAGGGGTCAGTAACCTCTTACAAAAAAAAAAAATCTGTTTTTTTGTAAATGAAATTTTACTGGAACTCCACCGCGTGCATCGGTTTACGTACCGTCTGCGGCGGCTTTCAGGTCGCGACAAGCACAGCCCAACGGATCCAACAGCCCGTATGGCCCGCGAGGCCTAAAATATCTGTCTGGCTCTTGGCAGGAAGCGCTCGCCAAGTCCCGCAGAGCTGCAGACGCCCGTGATTCCATCCAGAATCCTCCCAGGGCCAGACGAACCCAAATACCATCCTAGAGCAAACGGAGTAACACCCGCTAGCGAACGCTGCGCGCAGTCGGTGCCAAGGGTACCAGATGACGGGTTTCAGAATATTGCCGTCCTTAATCCGGCACTTGACCCTGCAGCTGGGTAATAAGATCCCCACTTACGGAGGAGCTCCCCGAAGCTCGGGGGGGCTGAGGAACTTGCCCGAGCCACGGAGCTGGGGAGCTGTGGGCGGAGCCTCACGCCGCGGCCCACCCACCCCCACGTCAGGCCCGTCCACAGACCTCTTTTCTCAGGCGTGGGCCGGGGTGCGTGAGAGCTGGGTGTGACCTCAGAGGCCCTGCAGGCCCGATCCCGAGCCCCAGGCTAGGGAAACTGAGGCCCAGACAACCGAAGAGGCCTCCAGGGTCACTTGGACAGTGCGTGGCAGAGATGGGGAGGGGCCCGAGGCCTGTGGCTCCCCCCGCAGAGCTCCGGCCGTCCTACCAGGTGGAGCTCCGGTCACACGGAGGTACCAGACCTGCGCCACGTGCACGACAGCCACGGACGCGAGAGGCATCACCCCCACTTATCAGATGAACGTAACGGAGGCTCAGCCCTAGAGTGGAACGTGTCCCAGGGCACAGGGCTCGTAGAGCCAGGCCCGACCACCAGGTCCCCTGACTCCGAGGTGTCTTATCTCCCACCTCTCCAGGCTGTGGGGTGATGGGAGTGTCCCAGAGGCAGAGGCGGGACCCCGGGGTCTGCTCTCCAGGGCAGCCCCAAGTCCTCCACACCCAGGACCCCCGAGCCCTCCACACCAGGGACCCTGAGACCTCCACACCCAGCAGGACCCCCAAGTCCTCCACACCCAGGGCCCCTGCAGGCACCCACCTGGGGTCTGTGACTTGGGTCCTCCCGGGGGCTCCTCGCTCCCCTGCTGGCAAGTGGCCTCCACAGCACCACCCCTCTGTGAACTGTGGATAAGCACCCACTGTGGACCCGCCCTAACTCCCCGCCGTCCCTGCACCTACAGGAGACCGGGAGATTCCACGGGCTTGGGTGGAGCCGAGGTGGCGCCCGGCATGCGGCGGTGCAGGGCCACTGGACCAGGAGGGCTTTGGAGCTGGGCACGCATGGGCTCAATCCCTGGCACCCAGCCCCCCGCTGCGGCACAGCCGTGCGCTCCTCCCAGAACCATGGCTGGGCACCTCTGAGGTGGGTGTGGGTGGCCACAGGCTACCCGGGGACTGGTGCAGGCCTGACACAGTGGGCACTAAGAGACGCTGGCGGTCCCTGCCGCCCTTCGGCACAACAGGCACAGCTCACGGATCTCACCGGACTTCCCCTCCTCACCTCTGCTCCTGCAGGAGAGCCGAGGGCTTGTGGGGACCCCAGGAGGCTGCTGAGGGGGAGGCGGTTACCCACCAAGGATCCCTGCGTCTGGGGCACACTTCACAAAGGGGTGTCCTGGGCTGTACCCCGATGTTCCTCACTAGGCCAACAAGAAGGAGCCGTGCAGCGCCCCAGCGGGCCCGGCCCACCCTTGCTCTCTGTCCCCTAGAACGGTGGCCTGTGTGCAGACACCCCACACCACTCCGGGCCGGATGACCAGGGCTCTGGGGGCAATGACGTGTCATTCTCCCCAGAGATGCACACATGTGGCCTCTGCTGAGTCGCACCAGCCACCCTCGGGGTCCCGCATGACATCCACGCGGCCAGGGATCAGCCCGGGTGGCCCGTGTCAAGGCAGAGGACCCGTCCTGCTCCTTCTGAACGTCCTTCTGTAACGAAATTCTAACTTGGGGACTCCTGAGTGGCTCGTGGCTGAGCATCTGCCTTCGGCTCGGGCCGTGATCCCGGGGGTCCAGGGATCGAGTCCCACATCGGGCTCCTCGCAGGGAGCCTGCTTCTCCCTCTGCCTGTGTCTCTGCCTCTCTCTCTGTCTCTCATGAATAAATAAATAAAATTAAAAAAAAAAAAAAAAGAAAGAGAACCTAACTCGGGGGGAAATGCTTGGCCACGGGAGTCCACGCCCGCGCACCTCCGTCAAAGCCCTTCGGTCCCGCGCGGCCCCCTCCGCTCGTCCCATGCGGGGCTCCGCGAGCCCGTCTGGGCTGCAGCCTCGGGGTCAGCGCCGCAGGGACCCGCACAAGCGGCTGGCCCACCCCCAGGAGCCACAGGCCTCCCCACGTCCTTCAAGCACAGGAACCCTCCCGCGCAGACCCCCGTCCCTCCGCCCTCGGCTCCTCTGCTCGCAGGTGCACCCGAGCCACGCCCCCCCCCCCAGCCTGCGCCCCGGGCTGGCCTGGCTGCCTTGTCCCCCGTCTCCTCACGCACCATCTTCCTGCCGGTGCGCAAGCCGGCAAAGGCAACAGCACCTGCCCTTCAGCAAGGAGGGAGGCACAGGGGCTTCCGGGGGAGCGCGCGTGCCCCCGAGTCCCCCTACGCCCGACTGGGCCCGGAGGCTGCCCTCAGTCTCCCCGGGGAGGCCGGGCCCCTCAGGGCACCCTGATCGGTCCTCCTGCCCTTGACCCCTGGAGGACCTGGCACCCGGGCCACGTCCCGACAGCGGTGACTCTGCTCTGCCTCGAGCCAAACTCTCCAGTCGTTCCAGACCCTGGTCTCCCCGACACCCTCCAACCGGGAGGGGCCGTGTCCTGCGCACCTTCTGCCCCTGGAGGGGTTTCCGCGATGCTCAACAGACGCCCCTCGACTATGGCTTTTCTCACCTGCAGTCGGTGAGGGGGGTGGTGGGAGGACGTTGCATTGGCCCGGGAGAGCACTGGGGCTCCCGGGCCTGCCCCCCCACCTCTCTGGGTGACACGGGCTGGCCGGGCCTAACTGCTCCGTCTCACGCATTTCATCCCCAAAGTGGAGGAGGTGAAATTTGAGCAAAGGCTCTCTTAAGGGGGCGCCTGGGGGGCTCAGCGGTTGAGCGGCTGCCTTCGGCCCAGGGTGTGATCCTGGGGTCCCGGGATCCAGTCCCACATCGGGCTCCCCGCGGGGTGCCTGCTTCTCCCTCTATATCCCTCCCTCTTTCTCATGAATAAATAAAAAATCTTTTTGGGGGGATCCTGGGTGGCTCACCGGTTTAGCGCCGCCTTGGGCCCAGGTCGTGATCCTGGGGTCCCAGGATCGAATCCCACGTCGGGCTCCCTGCATGGAGCCTGCTTCTCCCTCTGCCTGTGTCTCTGCCTCTCTCTCTCTCTCTCTCTGTGTTTCTCATGAGTAAATAAATAAAATCTTTTAAAAAATCTTTTTTTTTTTAAAGGCTCTTTTAAATGGGGACTCGTGAGCCGCCTGCAGGTATACTGAGGCTGTGGGGGGGGGCAGGTCTGTGGCTTTTATCAGGACCCCCAAAGGGCTCGGTGGCCCTACGGAGCGCCACTATTCTCAGGTGGTGTGCCCAGGGCACTGGCTCCCACCGCTTGTAGAACTCTAATTGTAATTATCATTTGTAATGTGATTATACAGGGTAACATGTAACTATACATGCACTTGTAATTTGGCCCATTGCAAACCTTTTAAAAATTATTCTCATCCCTTGAGACATTTTATTGCTAAAATCTGATCTTCTGTGGTTACCCCAGGAATCTCCTCGAAAGGAGGGAATCGGCCACATGCCCTGGGCAGCGGGGTGGGTCACCCGCAGCCTCTCCCTAGAGCGCTCGTCCACAGGCCCATTCCATTCTGAATCTTTCAATCTTATTGATACGTTTTTACAAATGTGGTCCCAAGGAATAGAGATGGTCCTTGCTATCCTTTTTTTTTTTTTTTTGGAATCGAAAAACACTGCACCCTCCTGCGAGTGAGTGCCCCTCACGTCCCTCCCCCCTCCCTCCCTGACATCTGGGATTTGGTGGGAGGTCTGGGGTTTGCACAAGTCTCATCCCTGCTCCTCCAGAGCCCCGGCTTCCTGAGAGCAGGATAAAGGCTGTTGGATGGAACTGAACAGGGAGCGGAGTGCACACTCCGTGGGTCCTTTGCACATTTCCGTCTTGCGTCTGGGGCCCGGTGTGGGTGGAAGGAAGTGCAGCTGGACGTGATCACCCCACACACATCAAGGCCCTGACAGTGTGCAGGGCGCTCAGCTGTAGAAACTCACCCAGTGACCCTGTGCTCGAACCACGCGAAGCGTCCCCGCAGACATGCTACGTTTCAGAGGCGCCGAAAACACCGTGGTACCTACGGAGACCGGTAGCCTGCCGTGTAGACACGTCGTGCAAAGGAGGGACCCTGGGGTGTGGCGTGATCAGCCCCGGCTGGAGAACTGACTTCTTTCGTCTTCTCCTTTTGTCCGCGCGGTGTTTTCCCGACTCCACTCAGTGGTCTGAGCTCCCTTGCAGCTCACTGAGCTTTAAGACGATTATTCTGGATTCATTGTCAAATGGTTCACGAGTCTCCGCTCCTTTACGGTCAGGTGCTGGAGCTTCAGGAGTCGCTTCGGTGGCACCGTGTTCGCCTGATTCTTTGGGACCCCGGCGGCCTTCGGTTGGTGCGTGCGCCGTCGGGAGAAGCAGACACCCTTCCCGGCCTCCCACACTGGCTTCTCCTGCCTGGTGCCCGGGCCGATGGGGCTGGGGGTGGAGCTGGGGCCCGGCCTGGGGTGAGGTCCTGCCCGTTACTGGGTGATGGGCAGGCCTGGTTCCTGCTGGGCCCCTGGGCCGAGGAGACCCCAGGCAGGTGGTCAGGTCCACGGTTGGTGGGGCCATGACCAGGGGCACCGACTGGTGTGGCTCCTCCCAGGTCCCTGGGCAGATGGGCCTGATGGAAGACCTCAGGAGAGGGGACCGGAGCTGGGTCCACAGGGCGCGGGGACCCCACCACTGCCAGTGGGCCTGCACAGAGGCACTGGCCTGCCTTCCCAAAGAGGCCTTCTGGGTCTGGGGCTCCGCCCGGGGTTTTACAACCTCCTGCCTGGGTTCCAAGGCTCCCACAAAGGCACGCTGGCCAAGGACGGCCACCAGGTCACTATTTCTGCATGTGGCGGGGTCAGGCCGAGGACCTCTCACTCCACCGTCTTACATCATCCCCAGAAATGGCTCTTGCATCAGGATGGCGACGTGGGGCCTGCTCTGTGCCGTGTGCCTGTCGGTCACCAGGGTGGTTGTGCGTCATTCCCTCCCCTAGGAGGTCACTATTAACCTTCCGGATTTAGAGACTCACCACAGGAGGCCAGGCATGGGCATGAGGAAGAGGTGGGGAACAAGCAGCTTTAGGTTTGCAAATATTCCAAGAAAAGCTTTGTTTGCCACCAATAAACAAGGTACTTCAGGACCTGTTCCAGGGCCCAGGGCGGGGGGCGGGGGGGGGGGCTCCGCAGCATCCAAGGCTAAGGCTAAGGGCTTCCTCCCTCCAGTGGGGGCACCCGCTGTCCGAACCACAGAGGAGAGGGGACTGAGAGGGCAGTGCCCACGGTGGGACGGGCTTGGCCTGAGCCGTGGACTTGCACCTGCCCGTCCCCGGGGGTCTCTGGTCTCTCCTGCCCGCTTGTGACAAAAGGTCTGGACGGCGAGGTCAGCGGCAGCAAAGGACAGGCTGCTGTCAGGGGGCGGTGGGGGCCGCGGCGAGCCTTCCCCAGGAGGGCAGCGGGAACCTCAGGCCTCCTCGAGTTGTGCCCCGATGACGGAGCTCAGCAGCGTGCCTCCCAGGCTCGCCTGCCCTGTGCCATTGGAGAGGTCCCTTCCCTCCCTGAGAGGCCTCAGTTTGCTCATCTGTAAAATGACGCTGCTCGACTGTCCCCCTCCAGCCCCTTCAGCTTCGGGACCCTGGGCCTTGCCTGCAGACCCCGCGGCTGGTGAGGACGGTGCCCCCCACGAGCTCCATTTTGGAGGTGAAAGAAGTAAGGGTCACGGAGAACATGGGGTGCCCCAGCCAGTCGGTGGTGAACACTCGACTCCCACCCAGGATCCTGACCTCTGGCCCCGCGAAGGTTCAGTTGCTGAAAACCTATCGATGCTTCTGGTTTACACGGCGCCAGCGGATGGGTTCTGGGAGACCCCGGGACCGGGCCGGCGCTCCTGACTCTCGCAGTCGACACGCCATGACCTGCAAGGGACACGAAACCGAGTGACCTTGCCCCCCTCCAAGGCCTGCAGGACCCGTGTTTCAAGGCCACTTTCCGTCCGGGTCCCTGGGTGGGACGCCTGTGACCTGAGCGCCCCTGACGGTGGTTCCAGCACCTGGTCCATCACGGGCTCCCCCCAGTAGGGTGGGGGGGGCTGCTGCGGGGACGTCGCTCTGTCATCCACAGGCCTGGCTCTGGGACGGTCCCCGGGGACGTGCAGAAGAGCCGGGCCAGGGCTGAGCGCGGGGACGGGGAGGCGGCCGATGCCACGGCCGACGCTGGCCTGACACGTCCTTCCGCTTCTGTCTACACCGGCCTGCCTTTTCCCTTTTGTCTCCTTTGTGATGGTTAATATACCAAACCGTCACTGCCTTCTTAGCCTGCAGGAAGTGCAACAACTGTTATCTACCACAAACCACCCAAGCCTTAAATTGCAGCAGGAACAGTGACAGTGATAGATTAGAATTTTTGAAATCAAACGCAAACGTGTCCCCGTCATGGCTAAGAGAAGGGCCGAGCTGACTTGAACATAATTTACTTAGAAAATTTTGTGATGCATGGTGAATTAAGTCCCCCTTCAGCACGCTTTTTCTTTCTTTTTTTTCTCTCCAGCCAAGTATTCGTCTACTTAATTGATTCCCAAAGACTTCCTGTTCCAACCGAGGACTATGACCGCGAGGGGAGACGGATGCAGGCCTGGGCTTCCTCCAAGGACGAGATGGACAGTTCACTTTGAAATTTTAAAAGGGGCGGGGGGGGGGGGTGGAGATGGATTTCTAATCACACGGTCTTTTTTTCTCCAGCCTTGAAACATGGAGCCGGGGAACAAGAGGAAAACCATCAGTGACAACAGCTAATGAATTTTAAATCCTTATTACAGGAAAAATTAATTTGCTAAATTGGCCCCGTAGACACAGGTTATAAAATGAGTCACCATCTCCTCAAAATATGCGAAACTCGGAGCAACTAAGGTGGCTCAGACTTGCTGTGGCCGGGCCATGTTGGGGGGACACGCTGGGAGGCAGCGCTGAGGCCACCCTGGAGGCCACGTTGGGAGGCCACACTGGGAGAGAGCACTGAGGCCTCCCTGAAGGACACGTTGGGGGTCATGCTGGGAGGGGTCACTGAGGCCACCCTGGAGGCCACGTTGGGGGGGTGATGCTGAGAGGGAGCACTGAGGCCACCCTGGAGGCCACGTTGGGGGGGTCATGCTGGGAGGGAGCACGGAGGCCACCCTGGAGGCCACGTTGGGGGGGTCATGCTGGGAGGGAGCACGGAGGCCACCCTGGAGGCCACGTTGGGGGGGTCATGCTGGGAGGGAGCACGGAGGCCACCCTGGAGGCCACGTTGGGGGGGTCATGCTGGGAGGGAGCACTGAGGCCACCCTGGAGGCCACGTTGGGGGGGTCATGCTGGGAGGGAGCACTGAGGCCTCCCTGAAGGACACGTTGGGGGTCATGCTGGGAGGGGTCACTGAGGCCACCCTGAAGGCCACGTTGGGGGGTGATGCTGAGAGGGAGCACTGAGGCCACCCTGGAGGCCACGTTGGGGGGGTCATGCTGGGAGGGAGCACGGAGGCCATCCTGGAGGCCACGTTGGGGGGGTCATGCTGGGAGGGAGCACGGAGGCCACCCTGGAGGCCACGTTGGGGGAGTCATGCTGGGAGGGAGCACAGAGGCCACCCTGGAGGCCACGTTGGGGGGGTCATGCTGGGAGGGAGCACGGAGGCCACCCTGGAGGCCACGTTGGGGGGGTCATGCTGGGAGGGAGCACTGAGGCCACCCTGGAGGCCACGTTGGGGGGGTCATGCTGGGAGGGAGCACGGAGGCCACCCTGGAGGCCACGTTGGGGGGGTCATGCTGGGAGGGAGCACTGAGGCCACCCTGGAGGCCACGTTGGGGGGGTCATGCTGGGAGGGAGCACGGAGGCCATCCTGGAGGCCACGTTGGGGGGGTCATGCTGGGAGGGAGCACTGAGGCCACCCTGGAGGCCACGTTGGGGGGGTCATGCTGGGAGGGAGCACTGAGGCCACCCTGGAGGCCACGTTGGGAGGCCACGCCTCCCCACCGAGCACTGTCTCAGGGGGCCAGAGCGGTCTTTCCACTGCAGACACTGTACTGAGCACATCACAAACGCCATCTCCGATCATCTCGCTACGTGTGGGGCTCTCTTACACACTCCCCCAGGCGTCTTCGTCCTCACGCCTCCCTGCGCCGTGCCACGGGCTGGATGCAGCCTCTGGTTCCGGGGAGCCGTTAATGCCCTGCGACAACTCCTCTCCACCCCCATTAGCACAATGGGGAGGTGACATTAACTTCCCAAAGTGACACAGGTTCTAAGCAGTGGAGTCAGGCCCGGGTGTGCCCTGCCTGGACTTCTGCTGCTTGCTCAGAGCCTGGCCCTACGAGGACAGATGGCAGCCCGGGAGGCGAGCCCACGCCGCACAGAGAGAGCCCGCCTGATGCAGGCTGGCAGCGGGGCTGCTGGCAGGCAAGACGGGCTGCAGGGGCACTTGGGGGCTACGGGGCCCGGGGTCTTCGAGGGTCAGGCCAGCCACACATGTCACAGGCCTCCCCTTGGCTTCCTCCAGCCCCAGGTGTCACAGGCCCCCACCGCCCCCGGCTGGTCCTAAAACCCACTCCTGGGCTGGGCGGGTCCACGCGGGCTCTTGGTCTTTATCTCCATGTCTGAACTCAGGTGGCCTTGGGGCTCCTGTCTTAGGCTGGCTCCTGCTCCCACTTGCTCTTGCCTCACAGCCACACGGTTCCTGGGAGCTTTTGCTCCAGGGAGGGGACCTTGCTCTCTTGCCTCCAAATCTCCTCTTCCCTGGGCAACCCCACCCCGGATTTGACCTTGCCCCCCACACCATGCCCTTGCTCTGCCTCTGCAGTGTTGGGGCTGCAAGGTAAGGGGGGGGCGGCATGCCACTGGGAGCACAGAGGGCAGCCGAGGAAACGGATGCTCCCACTGGATTCAAGCCCCACACAGCACCTTCTGGCCTCCAATGTTCCCCAAGGTGGGTTCCTTACTGAGCATCTGTTTCCTCTGCTGTAAAAGCAAGAGAAGAGTCGACACAGGCTACGATGGTTGTGAGTGCTGGTCCTGCCTGAGCTCAAATTCCGGCTCTGCTCCTTCCTGTGTGACCTTGAGCAGGTTTCTTAACCTCTCTGTGCTAAGTCTCCACCAGTAAACTCTAATGACAGCACCTTACCCGCCTGGCCGTGAGAAGCAGTGAGAAGCTCCAGGCTCCTGGCACAGAGCTGGCGCTACAGCAGTGCCGGCGGCCCCATCTTCTGGGGACGTGGGCGCATGGAAAGGCTGAACCCGGAGATGCACGGCGGCATGCCTAGGGTGGCGCCTGGCACGTGGCGGGGCCTTCTCACACGTTGTAAAGCAAGAAGGCAGGAGCCCACCGTCTTCCAGCCCGAGCTTTCAGTTCCCTTGGCACGAAACACAATGTGAATCAAGAAGTATCCAAGTACAACAGCCGGGGCGGGGGGGGGGGGGGGTTGCGGGAGGGTGGAGGGGGGGCGGGTACTCAGAACTAAGGAGCTAATCCCTGGAACACCGCACCTGGCTCAGATGAGAGACAAGCAGGCACCCCCAAGCTCAGCATGAGCTCCCTGCGAAAGGACTTTGGAGAACCAGTCCCCTGCCCTGCCCCCCAACCAGCCACGGGGTGTGTTCCCCACCCTGTGTTTGCCATAATTCGGGGGGGGGTGCAAAAATAACCCGGCGCCGCCCAGCATGTGCTAGGAGCAAAGGCTCCCATGGCCTGTGCAAGGGGAGTGCCAGGCGCTGGATGGTTTCCTATCGGGGGGAGGGGGGGAGAAACAGGCCGTAGATAGAAAAGAACACCGTGAACGGTTAAACCGCAACCTTCTTTCCTCCCTCTCCCCATCCGTCCCCTCCTCTCCCCCCTCCTACGGTCCTAGGTCTCACCATCAGGTGCCCCTGTCCCCCTGCTCTGGGGCCACCGCTCCCAGGCCGATGCTCCCAAAGGCTCCAGGAGCAGCACGGGGAGTGGCCGGAGAGCGCGTTCCCACGTCAGACAGGCCGCCTCTCGCTCCTGGCCTTGCCCCTGACCAGCTGTTGACCTTGGGCAGGTTTCTCACCCTCCTGACCTACGTCCTGATCGGTCGGATGAGCCCACGCCAGAGCCGACCCTCGGGCCCAACAAGATGCCAGTGGAGCCCCATGCGGGGCGGCTGGGCAGGTCCACGCAGGCTCCTGGTCTTTATCTCCTGGGTGGGCCACGGTGATTCAGGCCTGCGGGCCTGCTGCTGCCACCCTGCCCGGCCCCGGGCTCATCGGAGGTGGCAGCCGTGTCTCCCAGGGGCCCCCTTGGCTGAAACAGCATCCCCACTGTGCGCCCGCAGAGGCTTCCCCGTGGGGCACCCACCCACGCCTCCACCCTCTGACCCAGTGGGGAGTCCCTGAGGCCTGGGGCCACGTGTTCCCAGCTCACAGCCCAGTGACCGGCCACCGGAGGCAGCCGACTGGGCCAACATCTCACTCAGTGTGTGAACGAGGCACGCCGGGCACCGTGGCAGGCCCAGGAGAGGGGAGAGAGCTGACGCCAGGGTTCAGCTCATGGGCGGGGACATGAGACGGCCCTGTCCAGCTGCCTGTCCCGGACTCTCCTCGGAAGCCACCTGGAAGTAAACACCTGCTGGGCTCCTACCGCGTGCGTACGGCGTGCTGGGCGCTTTGACACATGCGATCACCGTCAATCCTTGGAACCAACCGGGCCAATGGGGCCACTAATTTACCCCACGTTGTGGAAGATGAAATGATGCTCTTCAAGGTCAACCAACATCTCGAGTCATCGACTCAAACCCAAGCCACTTCTCCCTCAAATCTGTCTAGCAGGCACCCGGCACACTCACCGTGAACGCCAGCCAGGGCAGGTTTCTCTTCGTGGGGTGGGGGCGTGCTGGGGGCGGGTTCTCCCTCCAGCCTCACTGGGAGCACATCCAGTCTTTTCCTGCTGTGCGTTCACGTCCCGTCTCTCCCACTAGACAGTGGAGGCTGGGGGCGACCAAGGTCTGGTGCCCCACGCCCGGGAATACTGGTATTCACAAAGTACGGGCCGGGTACTCTGCTAACGCCTCCGAGGGCCTGGCAAGCTCAATCCTCTCCGGAGCCTCAGCAGTCAGCGATCATCCTCGACCCCCTTCAGAGGTGACTGCACTAGAACTCAGCCAGGAACGGAGAAACGTCAGGGCCACCCAGGGAGGAGGCGACGACGCGGGCTTGAGCCCCGGTGCTCTGCCTCCAATCTGGATGCTCGACCACCTTGACACAGCCCACCCCGACGCGTGGACAGCGTCACCCTTTCTGGTGCCCTCTGCACCCTGAGACTACCCGCGGCCCCCACCTCGCCGTGGTTTACTGAATAGTCAGTATCCATGTCTCAGGCCTGGTTCTTCTAGGCTCTGGCTGCCGGGAGATGTCCCCACCTTTCCCCCTTGCAGCCACCCACCAGCCAAATGGGGGTGCCCAAGGCCCAGTGTCTCCCCAACCCCCCGGCCCTTCCACTCTGGGTGCGGCTCTACCGTTGCTCTTTCTTTCTGTTACCCTTCCCCATGCCTCCACCCCAATCCTGCAAGCACAAAACCGACCCAGCTGTTGAGGCCCTGATCACAGGTGTCCTCCACCACGGAGCTTTCCCCAACTCATCCCAAGTGGGGAGTCGCCCGTCCTTGCTCTGAACTCCTTTCCTTGCCCAGGGCAATAAGCCACTTTCCTCTGGGTCTTAGAGCAGCAGCTTTAGGCTTCCCCCTTCAACAGGTGCCTTCAGACCATGCCGGGGTGGGATGTCTGGGCCCTAACAGGGCCAAGAGCACGGGGGCTGCAGACCCCGCCCTCTTCAACCAGAGCAACTACTGCTTCATGTCCGTCCTTCTGCTCATATATTTGCTAAGGCTTCAGTTGACAGGTTCTTGGGGGGATGGAAGGGGGAAGCAGACCTCGATCTCAGTGACCTGGACGGTGGGTGATGATATCAGGCAACCCAGGGCTGGGCAGGGCGCAGTGGGACTTGCCCCAATGCCCCCACCACGCGGTGACACAGCAGAGGCACCTGGGCGGCCCCTCCAACAACACCGTGTCACGAAGGCTTCTGTCAAGGACAGAGCGGGAAGCAGGTGTGCAGCACGATTCAGCTCCAACAAATCAAGCACCAGGCACCAAGAAGTAAAAGCTGAGACCATTCACCTCCAACCACCGGCCCCAAAGCAAATCCTAAAATGCTTAGCGGGAGGAGGGGCATCACCGTCTGTGTGTTCAGGGCTTTGGATGGGGGGTGGGGGAGCATCTGGGTGGGGTCCAAACCCTAGATTTTGATTCAGAAAGGGGGACGCATAAACCATCCAAGCTAACGCAGGAACCGGAGGACTCGGGCAGAGAAGGTCTTTATTCTATCCACCACATCTCACAGAATGGGAGGTGAATAGTAAAAAGTGCATTTTTTTTTTTTTTTAAAAAAAGCAAAAGATTTCTAAGACATAAGCTAAGACCCCACCTGTCATGGGAGTGGGAGGGTCATCAGTTGTGGTTACCGCATCCAGTAACAAGTGCCCTTGATCCTGGGTGGGGTTGGGGGGGGGGTGGGAAGTAGATTCTTGTAGATAAAGCCAGGACCACCCCCTCCCCTCTTTCCCCCAAGAGCTGACTCAAAACCATAAGGTCACTTTCTCTGTGCCACTGGCTCCCTCTCAGCAGGCAGCGGAGCGGAAGTTCGGCACCCGGACAGGGTCAAGGAGTTGGGGGTGTGATTCAGGGCAGATGATGATGGGGACTGGGGCCCCGTATGAACCTGGGAGCAAAGGGGCGATGCGGTGCGGGCTGTGTGGAAGGAAGATGCACAAGTCTTCCCGGAATCAGAGGATACAGAGTAAGGGGGGGGGAGGGGGTATGCGTTTGTGCTGGAGGTGGGGATCCTGTATCTGCTGGTGATGCTAATCGCCTTGCCCACCCAAGTAGGGCCAGGAGCTCCATGTGGCCGCCTGGGCAGGAACGGCGGAGGAGAGCGCCACGGAGAGCGCCGTTCTGCAGAGGGCCTGGCGGGCCAGCTGCGTGGCGCCCACCCGACGCCGCGTGTCCTCTAGAGCTCCTGGGCCTGCGGCCCCACGGCCTGCTCCTCCATGGGCTGCATGGCCTCCTGCACGTAGACGATGAACTCCGAGGCCTCCCCGCCCTGAGTGTAGACAGTCACCGTCTCGATGCCCTCCACGTCGTCAGAGGACACCACCAGGTGGTGCTGCTCGGCCAGCTCCACAGAGGCCTGCTGGAGGGTCTCCTGGATCATGACCGTGTGGTTGGAGCTGGGCTCCTCGTCCGTTACCTGTGTGAGGGCAAGAGAAAGGTCACACAGGTCCTGCTTCTGGGTCCGGCCATAAAAACAGAACCACAACCACCGCTTATGGAGCACCCAGCACGTCCCAGGAGCTTGTCCCTACTGCACGCAACGCTCTATGCTTGCTTGCTTAGGGACGGACGGACGGAGTGACGCTCAGCGCTGCAAAGCGACAAGGGCCCGGGGCCCCAGCAGAGGCAGATGGCAGAGCCTGAGTCGAAACCCAAAGTCCAAGATCTTCTCTGGGCGCCAGGCTCTCTCCCAGGGGTGTGGGGGTTGCCAAAGGCCTGAGGGCTGGCAGGTGGCATTCGAGTTACTGAAGGTTCAGTGGGCGGCTCCTGGAAACTCAGAGCTGGTCCACTTGGCGGTGAGAAAGGGGCTGGGCTGATCCCGGGCCGTCTCCCCACGCACTGTGGGAGCTCACCTCCCTGTACGAAGATCAGTGTCACGCTAGGAGACAGATGTCCCTGCAAGGGCGACTCCCCCGGCTGCCGAGCACCGACACCCAGACCTCAGCCGTGCGGGAGGCAGCCCACTGGGGGAACGGCCGCCCCGGGCCTGGGCTGGAGGGTCTGCGGGGGCACCTGTCAGGGGAGGGGCCTGAATCCTACAGCCGGCCCTTCTCCGTTGCTCCAAGCAGGCAGATTCCAGACAGAGCCAACTCCGGCTGGCGCGGAAGCCGCGTGCCCCTGACCCTGCGGGGCTCTGGCCTGTTTTAAGTCACGGCTGTCTTTGATCTTGAGAACAAAACTCATCACAAGAAGGTGGGGAAGACGGAAGAGCTGCGAGCCTGGAGCTGCTGCAAAACGCTAAGGGTTAGAATGCAAGCCCCAGAGGAGGGTCCGGGATGGTCTGGGGAGCGGAGTCCTCAGACGTGTGCAGGAACATGGGCCAGGAGCCGAGCGGCCCGGTGGGAGGAACGCGGGCATCGTCCTGCACGGGGCAGGGCCCACCACTGGCACCTGCCTACAGCCCTCAGCTCTCCCATCTGTAAAATGGGCTCCGATGCCCGCTCCAGAGGGTGGCTGGGAAGACAGAGGGGATTCTAGGTGCAAGCGGGTGCTTAGTCACACGGCTGCTCGTTTCCAGGGTCTGGTATTCACTCAACAACACTCTTAAACACCGGCCACCTGCGAGGTGCTGCGGCGCGTCAGTTCCCGGCTCGGCCAGCCACGCCACCAGACTCTGCCATCCTATCGGGGCCCCACAGGCTAAGCTCCAAGCAGGCAGGGCCCACAGTGTCCCGGCCCCGCGCTCCCCCAGAGCCAGGCTGTGCACACACGGGCACCCGGGATCCGCCGAGTTATGACCCCCCAAGCACCGGGGGCGGCGACAGGCAGCAGGGACGGGGCACGGAGGGAAGGCCCCGTCCAGTGGGGCAGACGCGGGAGCAGAGCTGCGACGTCCCCATCGAGGGGCAGCAGTGCCGGGGGCGGGGGTCAGAGAAGGCCTCCGGAGGATGCGCGGAGGACCCAGGCCTCCCAGGACGGCCGCAGAGGCGAGGGGGGCTCAGGCGCGCAGCTCCCCCTCCTGCGCTCCTGTCCCCGCGGCTGCCTGCTGGGCATGGGAGGGCCGCTGCCTCCTCCTGCCCCTCCTCATCTTCCTCCTCGTCCTCCTCCTCCTCCCTCCTCCTCGTCCTCCTCCTCCCTACTTGTCCTCCTCCTCCTGGTCCTCCTCTTCATCATCCTCCTCCTCACCTCTCTCATTCTCCTCCCTCCTTACTCCTCCTCCTCCTCTCTCCTACTTGTCCTCCTCCTAGTCCTCCTCCCTCCACCTCGTTGTCCTCCTCCCTCCACCTCGTTGTCCTCCTCCTCCCTCCTCACCTCTCATTCTCTTCCTCCCTCCTCCTCTTCTTCCTCCTACCTCCTACTTGTCCTCCTTCTCTTCGTACTCCTCCTCCTCCTTCCTACTCATCCTCCTCCCTCCTCCCTTCTTGTCCCCTTCCCCTTGTCCTCCTCCCTCCACCTTATCCTCCTCCCTCCTCCTCCTCTTCCTCATCCTCCTCCTCCCTCCACCTCATCCTACTTGTCCTCCTCCTCCTAGTCTTCTTCCTCCTCCCTCCTACTCATCCTCCTCCTCCCTCTTCCTCCTCCTCCCTACTTGTCCTCCTCCTCCTAATCCTCCTCCTCCCTCCTCCTCCTCCCTACTTGTCCTCCTCCTCCTAATCCTCCTCCCTCCACCTCCCTCCACCTCCTCCTCCTAGTCCTCCTCCTCTTCGTCTTCCTCCTCCTCCCTCCTACTCATCCTCCTCCTTCTTCCACCTCATCCTCCTCTTCCCTGTCCTCTTCCTACTCCCTCCTTCCTCCTACTTGTCCCCTTCCTCTCATCCTCCTCCTTCCTCCTCGTCCTCCTCCCTCCACCTCATCCTCTTCCCTCCTCTTCCTCTTCCTTGTCCTCTTCCTCCTCCTTCCTCCCTCTCCCCCTCCCCACCCATCTGTCTCTAACACCCAGGACTCCAGGCTCCTCCAGGGTGGCCCCATGACTGTACCATTCCTTACAAGCTGTGTCAACAGGTGAATTATATTTAAGTTAGAAAAACAGAAAGGCACCTCTTGGGTGGGCACCACAGAAAAAGCGACAGACTGCAAGGAACTTCTCATTTGGACTGCAGGGATTCTCCAGAAGCCAGAGAGCTATCCTGAGCGGAGACTATTAACACATTTAGCCTGATTTGTTTCTCCAGAGTGAATCAGGACCTTTTTTTTTCCTTCTTCTTTTAGTGTTTGTTTCCATTTCATTTAAGTGGGAAAACATACTGTGAACCAAGACTTTGGAAGTAAATATTGATTTATTTCACACTGAAAGAAGGTGCCTGCCAGAAGGCTGGGCAAAGTGGGGAACACACAACAAACGTGCTTCTCCTCTTGACTATCAGGAAATTCTACACAAAGGCGAAGGTGCGGGGCCAGGGCGTATGCTGAGGTCCCAGGACCCCCGCGTGCAAAGCCAGCCTGCTGCGCTTCAGGTAAACTGAGGGTGTGGTAAAAATGACCAGATCCCCCGACGCCCAAGCTGAGACGCACACGCTCCCGGGCAGGTGCATGAGGGGGCTGGCGACCGCTGTCTGAGCGGGGCCTGAGATAAGGAAGCAGTCACAACAGAACTTCCACGGGCTGAAATTCCTGTCCCTCTGAACAGCGCTAACGCCGCGGCCTCCTGTTTCCACGACAGCCAACTTCTCAGATGCCAGCCTGGGGGGCGGGAGGTGCCCACAGGGTGACCCGGAGGGCTGCTGCTCACAGACGCGGGGAAGAAGGCAGGCAGACACCCAGGTAAGGCCACCAGGCTGGAAATAAGGGGCCACCGTGTGCTCACTGTGTCACATCAGAGCCCAGGGGCTGCTTTGTGGAGGGTGGTCGTGTCTGCACGTGGCGGCCGAGAGCAGACAGGGAGCACAGGGCCCGCACGTGCCCGGAGCCCTGCCAAGGCTGCCGGCCACCTCCCAACCACCACGCCCGCTGGGCAGAGTGTCTTCCCCTTTCCAGAAGGCTCTACACCATCTCCCGCTGCTGAGCCGACCTCTGCTCCACTCACCAAGACGCCCTCTCCCTGCCTCCACAGCCCTCCCCTGGGCTCTGTTCTGGGCCCTCGCAGATTCCAGGCTCCAGGCTGATCCAGAGGCCGCGAGCTGCAGGCCACAGGCCATCCGCTCCTGGGGGGCCCCTGGGGGCGTCTGTCCAATGTGCCAAAGCCACAGGAGGGAGGGAGTGCTGGGCAGCAGCGGCAGGCGAGGCTCACGGTCAGGTCCCTGAGAGCCCTGGTCACCAGCTGAGGGTTTTACAAAGGAAAACACGGATGGTTTTCAGAGAAGGGCCTGCGTCACCCAGTCCACGGCCCCTGCCAATGGAAACTTGCCTAACATGGGAGGTAAAGACTCCCTGCGTGTTAGACTTGTCTCGCTGCCCCTTTTAGTATTTATGTTCATTTGTCCACGTCACCTTCCGTAAGTATGAAGTCTGTTCAAACATAAGCCTTTTTCTCCCTTCCCCCAATTTTCAGCTCCAGGGCTTCGTGCAACAGAATCACCATTCCATCCATCCACTGCTCATTATGAGAGCACCGCAGACCTTTGGGCTTAATTCACCAGGAGGAGTGATGGAGACAACGGTAAATGTACCTTTTGCAGAAGTCCTGTAAAGAGCATCCTTCTTGGCGGGCGCAGGCGTTACGGGCTGCGAGCGGCTGCTCAGTCACCATACTGAGCCCCCAAAACATAACTAACAACGGACAGGGTCCCCAAAGCCTGGCTGTCACCTCCTGTGGAGCGGTGGTTATGTTTTCCTGAGCTTTCGTGAGCGAGTGGCCCTGCCAGCCCTGCAGACGCTGCCCTCCAGCTGGTACGTACGGGAAGAGAATGTTGCCGAAAGAGGACTGATGGAGTGGGAGGTGATGGGTGATGAAGTGGGGAGCTTCATGCTCCACAGAAGGCGCTTGCGAGGCTCTGCAGAGGGACTGTCCCCGTCCCATGGAGCCCAGCGTTCACCTGGCCCCTCGCTGTTACTGAACGTGCTGCCCACGTACACACAGGTGTCTCATGCTGGGCATTTCTGAATGAAGCCTGCAGTGGGCCAGGGAGTCATCCAGGGTCAAACAGCTGGAAAGTAGCAAGAGCTGGACCTTGGTCTGGGGGACCCCTCGTCCGGGGACCTCCCTCAGCTGATGTAGTGGGACAGCGGCTAATGAATGGGATTACACGTCACACATTAATCGGGTTGAAGTATTACTTTACACACCCCAAGTCCTTGACAGCTGCCTGCAGAGCTCTCAACCACTTCCCTCCACTCAAGGTGAGCTCTCTGGTAGCTTAAACTATTAGCTCGGGCGTACAATTGTTCCCCACAGTAGAAATAATACGGCTTCACAATGTCATTACCCCCTGAGATGGGTACTTCGCTTTCCCCAAATGCTGTATCTAATGTATCTTCCAGCCAAATTATTAGCAGCACAGATAGCTTAATAGGAAACCGAAACCCAGGGGACTGCACAAATTATTCACTAAATCAGGCTCTGAGTTCCGCAGCTCTGCCCACCTCAAGTGTTCTTCTGGAATCTAAACCAGATGGCGGGCAGACCCAGGCACCCTGCTCGGCTCTGTGCCGGCTGAGGAGCGTCCGCCGAGACACAGGCTCCCCTGTGGCCTCCAGCCCTCGCCGTCCGCTCACAGGCACACGCTGACGGGGACCGGGCGGGCCGGGCCGGGTCCTGCTGTCTCCCTACGCCCCTGCCTGCGTCCTCTCCAGGTCCCCTCTCCACTTTTTGTGGAAACCATTCCAAGCAGGTTAACCTTTCTCCTTCCCAACATTCAAGAAACTCCCCAGAAGCATCCCTAGCTGGGGAAGCCCTCCTTAAGGCAAAGGGTTCCCTGTGCCCACAGGACCCACACAGGGCGCCCCCCACATGGCTCCGTATCCTAGTCCATCTGACACAATCTGCCCAATACACCCACAGCTTCTGCAGACCAAGGACAGGCTCCCCCGTCCCAGCCCAGTGCCACGGGCCTGGTGGGCACACGGCGGGCGCTGGTGGTACCTCTCCAACTATCCGTGGGTAGAACCTGGAAGCCACGACAGAGGACAGCCTGGAGTCCCCGCCGCCCCCAGGCCAGGCCACTGCTGGCCCTTGTTTCGGTCTGACAGGTGCCCACCCAGACTACAGCGGGGCTGGCAAGAGGCAAGCTGTCCACAGAGGGACCCCCCTGGGCTCCCAAAGTCCTGAAGGTCCATCCCCTTATTTTACAGGAGAAAAGCTGGGCTCAGAGAGGAAATAAATCACCCAGGACCACACTATCAGAACCAGAGCCTGGTCTTCTGACTTTTGGCCTGAAAACCCTGCACCCTGCACTGGGAGGCCTCACACCAGGCCACAAAGTGGACTCGGCTCCTGGAAGAACAGTTGAGACGCCTGGCCTGGTGCCGGGCCCATGGGTGAACACGACAGGGACTCTCCCGCAAGCACGGAACGACGCTGCGGACACCTGAAGGCAGCCGCGGCTCTGAGATCAGACTGCTTCTCACTGCTAAGAGTTGTCCAAGCAGCCTGTGATGAGGAGGAGAGGAGGGGGAGAGGCCCATGTGGTAGGTCAGGTGCCGTGTCAAGCATTTTACTTGTGCTGTGGTATCCGGTCTTCACGACACCCTGTGAGGACACAGTCCCCAGCTCCAGGGCCCATGGGGCTCCAGGAGAGGGAGAGACCCGCTTGGGGCTTGGCCCCCATGCTCTCCCCACTCCCATGCCCATGCTCCTAGACGCCAGGCCAGGGGATACTTTAGTCCAGGCCACACGGCTGGCCCCCCAGGCTCTTGTGCCTTTGATGGGCAGACAGGTGATCGTGGATCCTCACCCACAGCACGAGACTCCTCCAGGTAGGACCAGCCCTCCCTTCCCGATTCTCAGACTGGCCTCCTGCATCCAACCCTGGCACCATCTGTTTCCACAGCCCTACTCCCTCTTTAAAAAGAACACACTGGTGGGCTCCTCTGTGCAAGTGTCCGCAAGCCTCAGACACAGATGCTCCCAAGAACGTCCTCGAGGGCAGTGATAGGATGGGAAGCTTCCTGCCCCAACACCTTGTCCGCAGCGATCCTGACGCTGGGCACGAGAAGCACACGGCGGGCTGTCCTGCCAAACAAGAGGACGCCCAGGGGAGCGGTGTCCCATGGGGAAGCCAGCCCCGAGACAGCACGTCACCTCCACGTACCACCTCCCACACCCGGACTCAGTCCCCAGCACGGGTTCTCATGTGCCGGACTCTGCACCAACTACCTGCCCCAGGCCATCAAAACAGCCCAGAGACATTCAAGGACATCACAACATCCCCAACAAAGACCAATTACTGGAAGAAAGAGCTGTGTTCTTGGCTGAATCCCACAGAGGTGGCGGTGAGCAGAGAGAAGAGGCTGTTGCTAGCTGGGTATTTGACACGCCACGTTCACACACGGCAGGTGGATTACAGTAAACGAGCTTTCAAAACCACGCAGATAACCTCCCGGTGCCTGAGCCGGCCACAGGCTCGTGCCGGAGGGGCTCCGGGCCACAGAAGCTCCTCAGAAGCTCCATCACCACAACAGACCCCTGCAATTTCAGCGCTGGCGGCACCAGAATTCCCAGGCAACCCTTGGGTTCTGTCAAACTTAGCACATTTATTTAAACTTTGCTCCAAGCTCATAAATAAATGAGAAACAAAAGATAGATGCCTCTCTTGGCCCTAAAATGAAAAGAAACCAGAAAGACACCTATTGGGATGGCCCTGCTTTATGTGTGTTCGCCTGAGAGCCCTTTGGAATGAAAATCGCAGCAAAGCACCTGCATTAGGATGCTGCCCATGGGCCAGTGCCGTCCCACGAGCCTGCTGCCCCTCGGGTGCGGGGAAGATGATGAGCGTCTTCACGTGGGAGACTCTGGTCTGAGGGTCTCCAGGGCCAGGATCCTCCTTCGCGTTTTCAGGGGTAACAAACCCCTCTGCCACTTCTAGCCACTGCGGGAAAGACGGCTTTGCCCCAGGCATCCTTCACACCTCCCAGCCACCTTTAAATACACTGAACCAAGTTCTGGTTTATTAAACCGAGTCTGGGGGAGCAGCCCTCTCTCAGATGTTACTAATGCCCTTAAAAGGGAGGGCGCCTGGGGCTGCAGGCCAGCCGGTGAATGGAGAGGCCCTACCCATTCCCCTCTTGCTGGCGCCGTTGAGGTTCTCGGGACTTGCCGAGAGCTGGCCTCATCGCCAGCCCTTGGTGGTGCAGGGGAGGCAGACAGGCCTCAGATGCCAGCGGGAGGGTAGAGCCACCGACCGCAGCATCGGCTCACAAAATGCAATAAGTGCCCGTGATGGGCTGGGCTGAGTAAGGCCAGCGTGGGAGATGGGAGGAATCTAAAAGAACAGCTGAACCCCCACAAGGAGGCAAACTAGAGGTGTGTAGCGTAGGTATGTGCAAAGTGCGGGTGTATCTACACATGTATGTGAGTGTAGGCATATGTGTGTGCGTGTGTCAGGGTGAGGGGTGAGTGCATATACACACTTGTGCATGTGTGTGTGCACCTGTCTGTGGGCAGGGGTGGGTGTGTACGTATGTGAGTGTGGACATATATGTGTGTATATACTTGTCCATGTGTATACAGGCAGAAGTGTGTGTGTATATGCATGTGAGTGTGGGCATATGCATGTGTGTGCATGTGTCTACAGTCAGGGTATGCAGCTGTACACATAGATGAGTGTGAACATGTATGTGGGCGTGCGTACATCTGCACATGTACCTGTGTGCATGTGTATACAGGTGGGGTGTGTGACTGTAAACGTGTGTGGGTGTGCATACATCTGCACATGTACCTGTGTGCATGTGTCTGCGGGCAGGGGTGTGTATCTGCACATGTACATGAGTGTGAATATTTGCATGTGGGTGTGCATACATTTGTGTCCACGAGCACGGGAATGGGTGTGGAACGGCCATATACAGGTCCCCAACCTGTGTCACGCTACTTCTTTCTGTCCTTCCTGATACTTCCTGTTAGAGCAGTCTGCATCCAATGACAGGGCTTCCTTCCTTGTAGATCTGTCACTTCTCATAGTGGCCTTAACAGGTGGGCCCTTCACAGTTTTCCCACAGAGTGTCCGCAGAGTCCTCACCTCATTTAATGCTCATGCAGCACACGGCAGGAAGGAAGGCAGCCCTCTCTTTCTGAGAAGTGGCTCCCCGAGTTAATGAGACCCCACAGCTGGTAATAGGTGATTCTGGAATGTGAAGCCAGGTAGGAGCCTCCAAGGCCTACGATCTAACTACCTGTGTGCACTATTCGGGGGCTGCTTGCAACCCTCAGGATGAAGCCAAGCTCCTCAGTGGGAGAGACAAGGACTTTCCTTCCCTGACCCCATGCTCATCTTTGGTTCTCGAGCACACAGGGATTCTCTCTCACCCCTGAACTCCACTTGCCTGAAGACCCACCACTGCCTTTCCTTTGAGATTCAGGTGCCCGTCATCCAGGGAGTCCTCACCCCAGGCACCTTGAGCAAGTGTGTCCAGAGCTGACCCCGTTATAGGGAGCCTGGCCACACCTGGCAGACAGGAAACAGTGAATCCCTGTTTCTTGAATGAATCACTGAAAACATGAGTGCAGAGTACAAGAAATGTGCTGCCCTTGGGACGCCTGGGTGGCTCAGCGGTTGAGCATCTGCCTTTGGCTCAGGGCGTGATCCCAGAGTCCCGGCATCCAGCCTGCTTCTCCCTCTGCCTGTCTCTGCCTCTCTCTCTGTGTCTCTCATGAATAAATAAAATCTTTAAAAAAAAAAAGAAAGAAAGAAACATGCCACCCTTGCTCAAAACCCACCAAATACAGCAAAGCTGACTGCACAGGTGCCTCAGTCAGACAGTGCCAGTCACAGGGAGGAGCCACAGCCGGGGACACGGGTGAGGCCCCGTAGAAGCCTGTCTCTCCAACTGTGCAAGGTCGCCAAAGGCAGTGTCTGTGCACTAGGCCGTATCATGGCATTCAAGGGGACGTTTCAGTACAGAGCCAGGGCCGGTGCCCTTGCCTTGCTTGGATCCTGCTGTGCCCGCAGGCTTGCGGCCCAGTGGAGGCAGGGGACGGGGCACTTGTCCTGGACACGCAGGGCAGGGAGGTTTCCTGACAGAGTCGGCCCTGGCCCCGAACACCGTGTGAGTCCCAGACTGCAACGCCTTCCCAGGTCCCTTCCACTGGAGGAACTTTCAGACTCTGGCGTGGTAAGAAGAGAGGGCTGCAGATAAAAACCCAAACAAAGAGAATGAAACACAAGACCGCAGCCCATTCTTGCAGGTGGAACGTTCCTCTGTGTATGTTTAAGCTCTGAGGAAGAAGCCTCATTTTTCCCAGTAATTGGGGTTTCACTCACTGCTTAAATTATAACCAACTGAGCAAGAGCCTCCTCTAGCATTCCCAAAAGGGGGGGCTGGAAGACCCATGTCAGGGTTAGCACGCGAGCTCATGCCCTAGGGTAGGTGTGGTGTTGTGCATGTCAGAAACAAAGGGATGATGGTAAATACGGTCCCAAATTTATAGAGGGAAGAAATGGTATAAATGGATGTGGCTTGTAGAAAAGCGTCATAAATTTCCAACTCTAGAAATATGCATGGAGATACAGGACCAAAGGAAGGGTATTATGCGCAAGAAACTTGTGGCCACATCAAAAGATATTCACAGGCAGGAGAAACCGTTCCATGCATCACTGAAGATTTAAAGCCTTTCAAAAAGGACAAAATGCACAGCAAGGGAGGAAGGCCGTGATTCATCCTTCCTGGGGAGACAGCACAATGCCTCCCCTCCGCCCTATTTTTCTCTGGGTTGTAAGTAGACAGTAGATACTCTTTCTTTCCAGAAAATACTGATCCTATAAACAGTCCAAAGCCCAGGCCGTAAAGACTGCTCGCTGCAGGCAGTCGCTGCCATCCCCCGGGGGGGTGGGGGGGGTGGGGGGGCCTGGCTCCGGAGGCGCTGCGGGGCTGGAGGGTTCACCCGGGGCAGCCGGTTCTGAGGCCCGAGGGCCCACCTGCGGGGAAGAGAAGGGGCCAACTCCCTTCGCGGTGACACAGGCCCTGGAAACGACAGAGACGCCCCCACCGACCCCACGCCTATTGCAGGATGAGCCAAAGTTTAGTGTGTTGGCCAAACCCACTCGCCCCGCAGATGGGGTGAGAGAGAGATGCCGGGGCAGCAAAAACATCTAAGCTAAGCTAAGAACAGCTAAGACATCTGATCTTTCTGGAATTCCTCAAAGGTCCAAGCACAGCTTAAGTGTGGTCTCCGCAGTCAACTGAGGCAGAAGGGATCCTTCTCTTGGAAACTGGTAAAATGGGGCGGACGACGTGCTCTCTCAAAGCGCAGGGGAGAAGTACAGGGCGCAACGGGGCTGGGGCTGGGGCTGGCACAGGGCCGGCGGTCACGGGTGGCGCTCCCACGGCCAGCAGGTGCCGCGCCCCCGGGGCGGGGACGTGAGGCCCCCCGAGTCCCCTCCCGCGTCCCCTCCGTCCCAGAGGGGTGGCAGCGCCCGGCCTCTAGCCCGCTCAGCACGCGCCGCACGTGAATGATTCGGCAGCTGCCCTGAAGCTGACGGCACACAGGACCCGGCGCACGCACCGTGACGGGGGAGGCGAGGCAGCAGCTTCGGGCTGCCGGGACACCTGGTATTTAGACAAGCCCCTGCGCATACGGCTTTACTTTCCTGACCTTTAAGCACACGTGTATCGGCCCGGGGGCCACGCTCCTCCTTACGGCCTCGCCCCTGCCTGGGAGCCCGCCCCGACGGCGACTCTCAGGGTCTCCCCTCACCCGAGTCCCTCTGCCGGGCCCCGAGGACGCGCCCCTCGGCGTGTCGCTCAGGGGAGGAGCCCTCCCGCCTCCCTGGGTTTTCTCACCACCACCCCAAGCAACCATCCTTGCAGGCCCCGGCCCTCCTCAGTGCTGACCTGACAGGCCGGACGGGGACGTGGTGACGGGACCGAGCCCGGCCGTGCTCTGCCACCCCGAGGCCCCGCTCCGTGCTGGGAGGCACCTGGCTTCTCTCCTCAGCGCACCCAGACCCTCCGAACCCCCCGATCCGTGGCCTCTAGCAGCTTCCCCGGCCTCAGCCAACGCCCTGCGGCCTCCACAGGACCGGGCGGACACGGAAAGCCGAGGGCAGCCGCCGCCCTCACCAGGCACGCATCAAACTCACCCAGGTGCGTTGGTCGGTGGCAGAAGGGATCCGGGAACAGAAACAGGAACTGCATCCGTCATACTCTGGGCACCGGGGCAGCTCTGAGAGTCACACGCCCCTCTCTGCTGTTTGTACTCGTCTCTTGAGTATGAAAATCTGCAAACTGCGGCTCTCACGTCCGTGCCCCTTCTGTCAGAGCCCCTCCCCCAGCTCCCCTTTACTTTAAGCAAGTGTCTACACGGTATCCTCAGCCCTCACCAGGGCCCTGCTACTGGAATCACTCAGAATGCCTCAGCGGCAGGGGGTGGGAAGGGGGTCAGGGTGTTCCCAGCCCCAGCCACGTTGATCTACATGATGCAACTGTCTGGACCGAGGAACAAGCTCTCCTCCGACAACTTGGGACTCCTAACACCCAGCACAGGACCTAGACAGCTGAGCTAGCACCTGTTTGCTGGAAAGAAACTTCCAGAAGCAGAAACAGCTACAGCTGAATTCCACACGCACACAGAAGGGACGAGGAGCTCCGTGACTCCTAGGACAGGAGCTGCAATATACTGGAGACTTCATCCCGTGCCAGGCACACTGCCAAGGGCTGCACGTGCATAATCACACGTAATCTGTACATCAGCCCCGTGACACGGCCGGGGGTGACCCTGCTGAAGTGGGCTTCTCAGGACACACCCTGTGAGCTTGCATCCGGAGAGGCCACGTCTCAGGGGCCTGCAGTCCCCCCGGCTGCTCACTGTAAGTCACGTCAAAGGCATCCTGAGTCCACCCTGCTCAGACGTCCAACATCAGATCCTCCATTCAGGATTCTGAGCACTTGGGAAGTCTCTAAACACGCGGAGCCCCTGGCTAAGGGCTGGAGATGCCACAGTGGAAAGAGAGCAAACCCCACTCTTCCCGAGACCATTAGATGCAGAAGGCAAAGGCATGAGTACACACAGACTAGGACGTGGTCTGTACAAAGGCCCCAAGAACGGTAGGCGTGGGGCATCCTCCACCCACCTACCTCCCAGCTTCTCTGCTGCTGCTGGAGGGACAGGAGCGCTCTGGCCCCCTGCCCAGGCTCAGCCCCTGGGTACTAACTCCTCTTCTACTTCCCTAGCTGGAAGAAGGTCCACAGTCTGACCACAGGTTCCGGTGACTGTCCCTGACAAGCCCACAAGGCTGGGCTCCCGCTTCGAGCATCTGCTTTTCCACGGAAGCTGCTTCTCTCAGATCTCCCACTTCCCACGATCACTGTGGGCAGAGCAGGATGGCCACACCACCACCCACTTCCCTCCAGCTACAGATGGCAGGAGTGGGGGTGAGGCCGAGGCCGCTCCGGGGGAAGCAGGAAGGCCACCGACACCTCCAGGCCTTCACTCCGACCGGGGTCCTGCGGTGTGTGGTGCTGCTGGCCTGCCTGATGCGAACTCCCCTTCACTTCTCATCTGCATTCGGGGATGGCGCTCACTTCCTAATGCTGCCCAACAAAGGACCACAACGGGAGTGGCCTAAGACACAAAACACAAATCCTTCTAATCTCACTGAGGTCTGCCACCAGGTGAGGAAGCTCTCCACTTTCAAGGGCTCAAGGGACTAGATGAGGCCTACCTGGCTATGCTTCCTACCTCAAGGTCAACTGCGCCATCTAAAGACACAATCAGGGGATATGGCTCATCCTATCCACAGGTCCCGGGGAATGTCTGATGTGGACCTGAGAGGTCAGAGAGGGCTGAGAGCGTGGCCCTGCAGCTGGCCTGGAACAATGGTAAGTGAGCCTGGCGCAGAGCAGAGGCTGGTGATGAGTGCTCTGGGCAGAGGGCACCAAGGTGGGAACAGAGGATCAGCAGCGGAACCCAGCAGGCAGCTGCACAATCAGCAAGGCAGTGAAGGGAGGCAGGAGGGCCAGACCGCGATAGGGAGGCCGTAGTGAAGTCCTGTTCCCAGTCTACTGGAGACTTCCTAAGTTACTGGAGGGTTTTCAGTGAGGGATGCTGGAATCTGGCTTACATTTCGGAGAGCTCGCTCTGTGTGCTACTGGATCTTAGAGCAGCAGGTGTGAAGGGAAGATCTGTAAACCAGGGTGGGGAGGCTGATGGTTCAGAGCAGAGCTTCTCAGACTACCACGCACACGAATCGAGGGGGACCAGGGTAGTGGTAACGTACGGTCTGACTTGGGAGGCCTGGGGGGAGCCGGATCCTCTGTGTTTCTAACAAGCTCCCTGAAGCCGATGCCACTGGTCCAGGGATCGCGTCTGGAGCAGCAGCTGCTTCCACGGAGGTGGCAGCCATGGGACACAGGGACATGTGAGCTGTGTTGTGGAGGGAGATCCTGCAGCAAGGCAAAGACCTGCTGACAACCACATGTGGGGGTAACACGGACCCCCTGGTTTCAGGTCGAGCATGGGAGTGTAGAATATGCACTTGCAGGATAGGGAAGAGGACAGAGATGGGGGGAGAGGGCTGTGAGGTTCCAAGTACTTGTTCAGGGGAACTCCTCCCAGCAGGATGGAAGCCACTGCTCCAATGGGAATGAAAAGTGGAACCGGCTGGTGGCAGCACTGCCCCAGGGACAAGCTCCTTCAGATGGGGCCTCCAGGTCTGGCTCCCTCATTTCGGGGTTCCTGCAGCCCCGCCTTTGCCACAAACCTGCGATGGAGTGAGTGATCTCAGCGGGCCAGGGCAAGCAGCAGAGATGGGAGAGGTCCCATAAAACCCACCTGGCCCGGCCCAGGCTGTGGACCAGGAAATGGGTACCCAGCTAACAGGGATCGACTCAACAGTATTAAAACTCAAAGTAGGATCCTGCAAATAGCACCAACCAGGTTGCAGCTTCCCGGGGCCCAACAGCAGGAACACCAGGGTTTAGGGAAAGGAAGAGAAAAGAGAAGAGAAGTTCAACAGAGTGACCTCTCCAGGCTAGCTAAAGATGCTCTATAAGAAAAAGAGGACCAGAACGAAACTTCTATTCACTATTTTTTCAGACAATTTCCCACATGGCCACAGGAGGATCAAGGTACTTATTTTTACTTTAAAATTTCACAAAGAAGTAGAATTTTCTATCACTACCAGAGGATAAAGGAGCTCAGCAAGTAATAAGAGAGATGGGAACAAGGATGCAATTTTTCCTATCATCCACCGGAAATCAGGGCAAAGACCGACGTGTCTGAAAGAAGTTTTATTTAAAACAAGGAAAGAGAAAAGATTCAAATAGCTACGGGAGCAGTAAGGAAGGCTTACAAAGGACAGGAGCTGGCATTAAGTGACAAAGGAGAGTAACCCACTGCCAAGCCCCTGAAGGAATTGTTTGTCCCTGGGTTTACCTAGTGAAGGTCGCCATTCAGCGGCGGCAGAACAATGTTCTATGAGGAACGTGAACTACAAAAATACTGGGAGAGGCTACCTGTGTGTATAATTAGGAGCTTGATGTAATTAGAATTGGCAGGGCCCCAGGATGAAATAAATTGTACCTCCAAGTTCTTTAGGCAAGAAGCAAGCTGCACTAACCAATGTGCTGTTGATGAATGGTTCTCATGGTAGGGGGATGATAAGGGGAAAAACAAAAAAAGAAAGTAGTCTGTCACTTCGTATTTCCATAAGGCTCAAAAGGACTGAGAATAAAAGATCAAGGATGTCTATGCGGATTGGAGGCACGGACCAGCGTCCTAACGGAGTCTGGTGTTGGACTGAGGGCTGGGAAGCACAGTGCACACATATGCTCTCGGCCCCTGCAACCCTGCAACAGGTGTGATCGTCTACGGAAGACCCAGGACACCCTTGCACGGGCCTTCCAGGGGCCTTTGAGTCCACCCTGATTGTGATTACGCCACAGAACCAGTAAGCAGAGAAGAGATGTGACGTTCCCGTCACACGGTGAGGAGTAACACGACGCACAAGCAGCTACACGTACCATCGGTTCTTCTAATGTCATTTATACCTATTCCTAGTCCTCTGGAAAGATACCTGAACCACGACAATGGCAGAACCACCACGACGGGAAAGTAGAACCAACAACACGAGTGAAGACGCCAGGCTTTCACTGAGGCAGAGAAGGAGGAAACTCCGCTACTGTATTGTCTCAGGCACGCGGGCAAAGGAACCTGGAGAGAGACGGGGCTCTGAAGGGGAGAGGAGAGAACAGAGAGGAGCTGTGAGAGGCTCCTGTTATTCCCACCGCGAGGACGGCACTGAACTCAGGGAGGGGTCTGCTCACCGTTGGAGTGAAAAGGTGCTTCCCAAGGTTACGAGAACTTAGGCAGGTAACAAAACAGGAAGGGCTTCTCCTGGTCCCTCCTGAGGGGAGGACGAGGGGAGAGATCTCAACCCAGTCCCCTTTACGACACGCAGATGGCCCCTATCTTCTGTGACCTTTAAAGGACTGCAAGAGTCTCCACGATTCTGCGGTCAGCTCTCTTGCTGAGCAGTTCGACAATCAAATTAAGAGAATGCAGTGACTGCTTTTGAAAGAACACTGAAAAGACATCTTGCAGGCCTCACAGGAGACACTTCCCGGATCCCTCTCTCTTATTTTGCCACAAATATTATGAAAGGCTCAGCCTCCACCCCCAGAAGAGGAGGCCAATTCTGGGCTCCCCTTCCAGCAGGATCACAGGGTGCGAGGCTTCTGCCTACCAGAGGCCGCACTGGAGAAGCGCCTT
Source organism: Vulpes lagopus (assembly GCF_018345385.1). NCBI lineage: Eukaryota > Metazoa > Chordata > Mammalia > Carnivora > Canidae > Vulpes > Vulpes lagopus. The sequence goes on along the minus strand of NC_054832.1, from coordinate 7,557,368 downwards.
CTGCAGACCTAGCTTCTCCCACTGATGCCCTTGTGCACATGGACGCCATGAAAGGGCATCAGGAGACCAGATGGCTCAGGGCCTCCAATAAACACTGGGACGGCTGGACCTGGGCTTCCTTGCAAACAGGCAAGTGGTGTATGTGGTTGGCCATAGCTGTGGACTGAGTTTCCTTGCAAAGATGATGAACTGCAAATAACAAGGAGCAATTCTAGGGCTGGCTGGCAACCAACACATGTCTAACAGCAAGAACTGCTACCAAATTTGCCTCTCAGGCTAAGCGCTGTGCACAGAGCCCGTGGAGGCTCTGCATGCTCCTCTCCTCCCGACTGACACATCAGCTTCACCCGCCAGCACCAACCACCACGGGCGACCTGCCCAGAGATGTCAAAGGGCATGGGGAAGCAGCTGGGAGAAGCTGGAGCACTTTGGACAAATCTGGAATTTCCACTTTTGTTTGTTTCTTAAATCAGCAGTTATGGCATGTGGTAAGAGCCTTTGGGGTTTTGAACAAGATTATGGCAGCGTAATTCTGCACCATGCCAGGCCAAGGGTCTGCATGGGGGAAGTGGGCAGGGTGCCTGCAGGTCTGAGCCAGTCGTCACTGCTCCTTTCAGATGCTTCCCCGCCGCTGGGGCAGTGGCTGACTGCTTGGAGGCATCCAGCACATCGAGGGAGAATAACGAACAGAAGAGAGGCAACTCTAGGGTTGCAGCGGACCAGGAATAAGGAGTGGGTGCACCAGCCCCGGACCCAGAGGACTCCTGGGCTGTAAGGATGATGCTTGCTTGGTATGTACAGGGATACGGTCCTGCCAACAGAGAACTGCTAATCATAGTCACTAGTGAAACAGTCACTCAATGGGAGGAGGTACCATAAGAATGATCTAGTCGCTCTTGACCTGGGGACTAAAGTGGAGTGCTGGTGCTCAGTAGAGAACCCTTGGGGTCAGTGTGGTCCTGCCAACCTCTAATCAACTGTGACCCCCTCAAGAACCTGCAGGATGGGGCTCATTCTAAAACCCTAAACTGAAATACCAACTGTGAGAGAAATACACACCTACCAAACATGTATGCTTTCCGGAAGCTGCCAAATCTCCCCCAAATCTGTAAATCAAAGTCATCTCTATAACAACTTATTTATTTCAGTGAATAATTACCTGGAGTACAACGGCCTTCCACTGACAAAGAAGACTTCACACTCTGAAGTACACATGGACACGTGCGATGGCTAATTTCATGTGTCAGTGTGACTGGGCCACGGGGTGCCCAGACATTTGGTCAAACATTATTGTGGGTGGTTCCCGTGAGGGTGTTTCTGGATGAAATTAATATTTAAGTTAAAGCAGACTGCCCTTCTTAATGTGGGTGGGCCTCACCCAATCAGTCAAAGCCTGACTAGAACATCCCTGAATATGGGAATTCCTCCTGCCTGCTTACCTTGGAGATGGGACATTAGGTGGGTTTTCTTCCCTGGCCTTTGGACCCCAGTTAAAATGTCAGCTCTTCCTGCGTTTTGAGCCTCCTGGCTTTCAGACCGGAACATCACCTCTCCTGGTTGTCTGGCCTTCAGACTCCGATGAACTATACTTTAGGCTTTTGGGTCTCCAACTTACAGACTGTAGATCTCAGGACTTGTCAGCCTCCATAATTGGTGAGTCAATTCCTTACAATAAATCTCTGTAAGCACGTATCCACGGGCACGCGCACACCCACAGACACAGCACTGGTTCTGTTTCTCTAGACAATGCTACAACATCACGCTTTCTCATCAGGTCTCGACAGAGTAGAAATAGTAACTGAGTCACAGAGAGGTGAGCTGGGCAACGTATATGCCACTGGACGGCCTCACCTGGACTAACCCTAGCACAGGTGGGTCCCTGTACACAGGGAAAGGACCCAGTCGTTCATGCACGGCACATGAACTGAAAGGCTACTGGTTTTCGAAAGCAAACAGATGAATGAAGAACACACATCAACGCCACCTGCAGCTCAGCGATCTTCTCCCAGACAGAGCCTCCCTCACCCCCGGAGGCTGACACCCCACAGCGCACCCCGCTCCTCACACTGATGTTTAGGGGTCATCCTCAACAATAATAAACACCCTTTAACTCAAAAGGACCCACATCATAAAAACGCCCTGTCCAATCACCCTGACCTTCATAAAAGGAAGATGCTGAGTGATTATAAAGTCTCCTTACTATTCACAGACAAGCACAGGAGAAAGGGGCATGGTGCCCACGCTGGCCTGGGGGACCCGGCTCTGGAGGCTGTGCCCAGTGTGACAGTCTCAGGGAGGACATGGATGGCAGGCATGCTCAGTGCAGATTCTCTATTTGGGTTCTGTGACTAAATGGAAGGACTTGGAAACTCTGGTATCTTAAAAATGCCAACATGCCTTCAAGAGGGTAACACAAGTCAAGAAGCCCATAGTGAAAGGACATCTGGCTCTGAGAAGTGACAGGAAACTGAGGGCTGGCCTCTGAGCCGAGGCCAAGGAGCCTTCTGGGCTGCGGCTCCCCTGTCACCGTGTGATGGTTACAACAGGGCCCAAGGTTTAACTGAAGTGGGGCCTCAACGGCCACCTCCGCCTGTTCAGTCACCCAACCCCATGCACCAGCTCCTGCTCCCCCCTCTGCCTGGAACCCTGCCCCATCCATCTCCCAGATACCCTCCAGGACACCATTCAGGCACCACTGATGAAGCCCTCCCTGCCCAACACACGCCCACACCCCAGACCCAGGGTCAAGATGGGCTTGGAGCCCCTGGTGCTCCCCCAGCACCCTCGGGGCACTGGCCCACCTCCCCAAGGCATACATTACCACCTGCCGAAGGTCTTGACTGGTTCTGCTGGTTCTTTCTTCCCCCTTTCACCTCTAACACACTGTTATCATATGTACGTGGATTAGCTCTCTCCCTCAATTAGAAGGCGGTCAGCTCCTCAAGTGTACCATCCACCTTTCCTGTTCACTGAAATACCCTGAGAGCCAAGAGCAGCACCTTGCTGACAGAAGCAGCTCAGCGGGTGTTTGCTGAATAAAAGAGTAAGTAATTTCCCTCGCCAGGCCACCTGCCTTTGGGAGCAGGACCTGTCTTAACGCCAGAACCCAGTGTGACAAGCAGAATAATGCCCCTACCCCCAAAGATGTCCGTGTCCTAATCCCCAGAATTTGAGAATGTTACCTTGCACGACAAAGGGGACTTTGTGGATGTGATCAAGAACCCCGAGATGGGGAGATTATCCTGGATTATCCAGGTGGGCATCACGTAATCACGAGGGTCCTTGTGAGAGGGAGACAGACAGGAGGGTTGGCCTGAGAAAAGGTGAGGAAGCAGAGGCCAGAGCGCGGAGGTGTGAGAAGCGCTCACCCTCCCTTGCTGGCCCTGAAGACGGAGGGTTAGGGAATCTGAGCCAGGGGATGCCGGGGGTCTCTAGGAGCTGGAAAGGGCGAGAAAGAAATCCTCAGAAAGAATGCAGCTGTCGATGCCTTGATTTTAGCCCAGTGAAATCCATCCTAGACTTCTGATCTCCAGAATCATTAGACAATAAATCTCTGTGGTTTTGAGCCACAAAGTCTGCGGGAATTTGTTGCAGTTGCCAAAGAGGAGCTACAGCACCCAGGAGGGGGCACACAGTGAGGGGTGGGAGAAGTCTGCTAAGAGGATGCTGCGGACCAGTAAAGAAAATGTTGGTCTCGGAAATAAATTTCTGTCCACAAGAACAGCAAAAGGCGATTTAAGCCATGAGGCAGGAGGGTGGTGGTGGCTGTATCTCTCTTTTCCTTTAAAATAACTAACTTTGACTCAGAGATGCCCATGATTTTCCTGTGCTGGTAGGTCTTACGTTTCATCCACTTAAGGCAATTTTCTTAATCAAAGATAAATTTCCTCCTCATAAAACCTTAAAGCAAGATTTAACAAAAAGAAAAGAGGGACGCCTGGGTGGCTCAGTGGTTGAGTGTCTGCATTTGGCTCAGGTCATGATCCTGGGATCAAGACCCACATCGGGCTCCCCGAAGGGAGCCTATGTTTCCACCTCTCTCTGTGTCTCTCATGAATAAACTAAAAAAAAAAAAATAAAAAAAAAAATTTATTTCATAAAAACTGTCTGGTCTTCACAAATGCACGACTAGTTGCACTCAGAGCTCCTGTGTGCTTCTCTGGGCCCAGCTGGTGCAGGGCCTGTACGGACTCATCTTTCTGAATCTCCAAAATGCTCGATCCCCATGAATTTGTTTCTAATGCTGACACCTGAGAAAGTGACATGACAGGAAATCATTGAGGTCAGGTTCTGTGTCCAACTGAAAATTTAAACGGCCTGAATTATGGGCTGAGTCTCTTCCACGTCTCATTTAAAAATAAGAAGAAAGCAACCTAAGAAACTGTGTTTTTTTCTCAGCTTCCAAACACCCCCAGCCTACCACCCACCCAGCCTGCCATTAGTTTCATCCTGGAAACATCCAAAGACTGGAAAATTGATCCTTTTCAATTACCACTGATAAATTTTCATACAGAAAAAAAAAAAAAGATCCTTTTCAATTAACATTTATATATCAGGAAAAAGTAACATCATGAACGGAGCATATAGCTATTGTTTCACACGGGAAAGAAATCTTGAAACTTTTAAACATCCAGAACCGATTCATACACAACCTAGAATTTGTTTTTGGCCTTGTGGAAGATAGGTACAAACTGGAAAGTTTTAAAAGTTCTCAAAATATTCTATCTAGTAGTAATTTGAAAACCTTGCTTTCTGCAATACATACTTTACGACAACACGCCCTCATATTTTTCTTTCCCGTATGGGTCTTACAGGATATAATGAGAGAATCAAAACCTAAAACCCACAGCACACTCCATCCTACATAATAAACGTCTACTGAGCAGCTACTACATGTGCTGTTCTGCGTTGGGAGCAAGATGAAACCCCCAGCACCAAGATGCCCCCCATGCGGTGAAGGAAGGGCAGGCATTCGATGCCAGCAGGTACGCTAGAGTTCACACTCAAGTGGCTTAGGCATGCTCATTCAGCAGATGTAATCCCTCTGCTGAAAAATCCTAAACCAGGCTCTAATTAAAGAAAAAAAAAAATCAAAACTAATTTCTCCAATAAAAACAGTTGTCTTTATATTTAAATGATGGGACAAGTGAATTCAGAGGGCATTCTTTCACACATTGCAACCCCTCTGCCAAAGGAGCAGGTGTTTGCTGTCTACCTGCACCCCCCATCCCCCACCCCGCCCTGGCCCAGCCACCCGCCCATCCACCTGCCCCCCATCCATCAGGTACCAGCAGCCCCAGTGCACGAGGTTGCTGGGCCAGGCACACAGGATGAGGACTAGGACACAAGCTCTGGCAAACATTGCCAAACGTGGTGGCTCCAGACTGTGTTAAATGCTGACGCTCCTCCTAGCCCCGTGTTTTCAATAAACCACATTTTCTACAGGACGCCACTGTTGTCTGCTACAACAAGCACACTGTACCTGTTTACAGTGGTCAGACTGGATGCTTATCTGCTTCCTCCCGTGTCGTGCTGTCAGCCTAACGCCTCGAAGCACATCGAAGCTGTATCCCAAACCGGCAACCTCATGTATCACTGCACTGCCTGTGATACTCAATAAATCATGTCCCTCAGCAGTGGCAAATCACAATCGCTGGCACCTTCCCATAATTCTCGGAAGAATTTGGCAGGTATGAAATGTGCAAAAGCTCCTCTGATGCCATCCCAGTCACACCCTTCCTGACGTGCCGGGTCTGGCTTGGGACTCCCATGTCCCGATGTGGAGGAGCTGTTTTGGAAGAGATTTAATAAGACAAGGAAGACCGTAGTCTAGTAAATACAAAGGAAAGCCCAAAGCGTGGTTAGCATGGACACATCCGAGTCTGCTCCCGGCCAATCGGCAGCAGGCCACTGCAGACTGTGACACCCGGTCCCATTGCTTTCCGGGCTCCTCTCGAGAGAACCACACTAATGGAGGAGCGCTTCTAGGACACACAGTCCCAACATTCATCTACATGTGCTGAGTCTTGCCTGCGGATCAGGAAATCCAGACTGGAACCAGAATGTACTAATTCCCCAGAGAATTAATCTGCATTGCAGGCCTTGGGTTATGCCCTGGGCATACCTGGGTGGGGACAGTGGTGGAGACAGCTTGGGAAGTCCTTCTGATTCATCCAAGGGACGCTGCTGGGGACACAGCACTCGGGTCCCCATGTGAGAGCCACACTAAGAAATATCCTTCTTGTTAGCGCCAAGAACACCTACCCCTCTCATGAAGTTCACGGCTCCGTATGTCCCTGTTTACTGTTGTAAAATCCGGTACCAAATGCACAGCCGAACCTATGTACCTCCCGTTAGACATGCCTCTGCTCAAACATCAGCAATCTGCCCCAACACCACTTTATAAAATATCCCCCAAGCGTGCTCCAAGGCCCACACCCCTCTCCTTGTTTTACTGTCCCTCTCACTGCACCTGTTCACCACTGGACATCCTTTGTGTCTCACTCGTTCATTTGTGCTTTACCCTTTTCCCACGAGAGAGTGACCGTGGTGACAGCAGACGCTGGTCCCCTCCTGGACGCCCAGAAACACTGCCTGGTGGGTGTGGGCGATTGCTAAGTACTTCCTGAATGAATGACTCCAAAGACAGGTAACTGTACAACTCTATGGTCTGCATTTCAACTTTCTCTGTGAACTTGAACTTTGCTTGAGTCTGATATGTTTACCGTTGTTCCCCCTTTTTAAGTATTGGTGTAAGGCAGCCTAAAGCTTTTGTAGAACAAAGCAAGAGATTAGCAGACAGAGAAAAAGGATGATCTAATTACCAACCACACTGCATTTTAACAGCTGGTGAAGTCTCTGAGGGTAGAAGGGGAGGAAATGAGCCAAAGGGTTTAACTACCAATTCAGTCAAGTAACCTTTATTCAAACACTGATCATTTTCTTCCCACAGGCTCAGTCATCGACCAGGTGACGCTGCATATTTCATGGGGCCAGTCCACTGCGAAGCCCTCCCAGCTTCTCTGGCGGCTCCCACAGTTCCCACCCATTCTGCTCACCCATGTCTTTGGGACTGAGGGCTGCTTTTCATGACAGATGTGTCCAAGTGTGTCCACACCTGCTCATTTTCACACTGGGATTCTTTGGAGGGAAGTGAATGAAAGGTTTCCAGAATTTTAAAAACATATTATACCTCTCCCCTAAAACATACCACCACCTGTGGACCTGCTGAAGCCACGCTCCCATAATAATTGGAGGCAGAGTAAGAAAATGCATGAGCCCAAGCCAATCTCCTTCTCACTCAATCCTACTGTAGGGAAACTCAGCCTTGAAAACCTACAGGGCAGGAGAGAAAGAAGGTGTGCGGCAGAGTGAAGAGCTGCTACCAAAGAGGGACAGGAGGGCCCTTACCTGTTTCACGACAGTCACCGTCCCTGGAGCCATGGCAACCACGGAGGCCACGGCTGTGGCATCATGGGCCTCGGTACCCAGCTCGATGATCTGCTGGAGGATGTTCACAGCTGTGGGGTCAAGTCGGTCACCTTACAAGGAAGAGACAAATGGAGTATCATTAAGCCCACCGGTGCTGGAGGGCATGGTGCAAAAGCAGACCTCAACAGAGGCCACTGTTGGGTGGCTCCCTCTCCAGGGAGAACAAGGGTTCTCCACAGTCGCTCATTTTGACAACAGAATAATCCATGTGGTACCTTTTGGTTTTAAAGTACTTCCTATAAGAATATCTTAAAGCCCCAAATGATCCTGTGAAGAGATGACACTGATGATATCAGCCCCACTTCACAGACTGCTTACCTCCGCACAAAAAAGACAGGAGACTCGCCTGGGGTCACTGGGTCAGTGACGGCACAAAGCCAGAGCTCAAGCCCAGATGTTCTGAATCCAAACTTGGTGACGGCAAGACTGTCTCTCAGGACAGAACCCCTGAGAAGTACCAGCAAACACTTTCAGTTGCAAAGTTAGTGTCCCGTGAGCACACACACAGTAGGTGGCCAGGGAGACTGCGCCAGATAAATTACACAAGTTACGGACAAAAACATCCAGGGATGTCTCAATTACCAAAATCAGTGGGCTTTAGAATTCCAAACCAATTTAAGCTTGGGATTCTATTTTAATCGTCTCAAAAGATTGGGATCCACATCATCAGGGCAGCTGAGTATACCCTGCCTGCTGTCACCATCTGCTTGACCATCTGTGACTCTCCCGAACACGGCACTCTGACCCTGATCATTGACTCAATAAAACGCAAACTACTGCATGATCTCTGTGTTAGCATAAGATCACCAAGGCTCTGCCAATGCTTGCATCCTCGTGGACCAGTTTTCCGCGGGCTACATTCCCATGTGAGTCATTCAGGAAGAGACAAGGAAGGGGAGCATGATGTGTTCCATGTAGAGGGTAGGATGGGGCACGTGTCTAAGGCAATGATGGTGTGGGTGACGTGCATATATTCTCCATGTCCCACGCTGGCATTCCCCTACACACACACACACACACACACACACACACACACAAACACACACACACAAACTCTCTCTCTCTCTCTCTCTACTGAAGGGAGGGGTGTCAACTGTGCCTTGCAGCCAACCACTCTGAACATCCAAGACTAAACAAAACATTTACCTTAAAAACTTTCTGAGCTAAGTAAGGTCTAATTCCTCATGCACTTACTCCCTCAGTGACCATTTATCAAGCCTGTCACCAGGAGCGTGGCTCCCAGCAGGAATACAAAAATGTGCCTCCATCTAACATTCTCTCCCCTCCTCCTCCTTCTGGGACTCATGAGACAGATTTGTAAGCAAATCATTACGGCACCAGCTTGGTCCCGTATCAGGAGGCAATCAGGGTAATGCTGCAGAAAAGTCAGGTGGGTCCCGGGCAGGTGACACGTGATCTGAACACGGAAGGCACAGGTGAGGTGGCTGGAAAAGCCATGCAGGGGTAGGGAACAGACTGTGTATCCCAGAGAACGCACGCAGCAGTGCAGGTGCAGGGAAGATAAAGGAGTGCCTGGAGGGTGCCTCAGTGGCTCAGTGGCTGAGCATCTGCCTTTGGCTCAGGTCGTGATCCCAGGGTCCTAGGATCGAGTCCCACATTGGGCTCCCCAGAGGGAGCCTGCTTCTCTCTCTCTCTGCCTATGTCTCTGCCTCTCTCTTTCTCTGTCTCTCATGAATAAATAAATTAAAATCTAAAAAAAAAAAAAAAAAGGCGGGGGGGAGGGAGGACCTGTATAGACTGCAGGAAAGAGCAGTCTCAAAGGCAGGGTGGACAGGGGTGTGGCACAGGGAGCCAGGACCCAGAGTGGGCGGGCCTGGCTCCATGGGCTGCAGAGTCTGAGCCTTATCCCAAGAGCCAAGGAGACACACCGGAGTGGCTTCAGGAGGAGTGGGTGTGCACGTGGGGGGTGAAGGCACAGGGTATGACCAGTTGCTGAGGCCGCCAAACACGAGCAGGGGAGCACAGGCTGAGACAGGGCCTCGGTTCTGGGGGCCCCATTAGACAGCCTGGCCGCCCCACTCCCCTCTGTGGAACCTGTCACTCTAACCAGTGCCAGCGGGGAAGCACGGTCTCCCTGGTCTCCCGAGTCCCCCCACCTCAAACCCCACAGCCCAGTGAGCCCAGCCCTGAAGTAACTGGCCCCAAGGGGTATGTTACACCAGGTTCTTACAACCTGGGCTTTAGGGGCTTTAAGAAGTGGGTGAAAATGGTGATTTCCTACCTCCTGCCACTACCTGATGCCTTCCTCTGAACACAAACTGGGCTGTGGTCGCACATTACCTTGGGCTCCTCCTACGTACTGAAAAGGATGCTAAGAAAACATCTGTAAGTATAAGGCCCGAATCACTGCTGGGGTGGCACAGTGGTTTGATTTTAAAATCGATCTAACATTTGAAAACAATGACAACTGATATAAGAATCTGCTTTGGGGCTTTTCAGAGACTGGGACACAGGCAGTGCTGGGCTCGAGGCTCTGCAGGGTGGCACGGGCAAGGCGAGCAGCTGCGTTCTCACCCTGGGCCTTGGCAGCACCGTCTGTGGAGCAGGAACAAGCGCCCTGCGAGAGATGCCCACAGGGAAGCCAGGGATGGGGACAGAAACACAGATGACAGGACCAGCTCCAGCACTCTGCTGAGCACTTCCAGCAAAGCACCTCCTACACCTGTGATGAGTGGGAAGCCTTCCCTTCAGAACATGTGGAGACCTGGCCACACTGCTGCAAAGCTCTGCTCTGCTGAGCCTCCTGGGCCTCTGTCAGGAGGTGGAGGGCTCCTCGCCTGACCGTGACACCTTCTGCGGTCCAAATGCTGGGTCAGGGATGCAGATGGAGCCTAACTCAGGGACCATCACTCATTCACAAATTCATTCATTCAGCATGCCTCCTAAAGACCAGCTGCAAGGGCACTGGAAGGTGTCAGAGGGGACAGAGCGTGTTCTCTCTCTCACCGCTCTCCGAAGTGTATCTCAGGTCCTGGAGCGCGGCCACGGCTGCCTGTGTCCCCTGAACGTCCTCTTCGGCTTCTGTGATGTGCACATACTGGGTGGAGGGCTCCTCGGGGGTTTCTGTTGCTGGCTAAACAAAAACAGATCATCTGAGTGATCTTCTAGAAGACCACCTGTTACCCACAAGTCCCAGGATAACGGATCGAGATGAAGGAAATGCACACCAGCAACCCCTTTGCAACACCTCATTTAACTGGCATCCCTCAGAAATCAGCTGCTCCAATCAAAACACGCTTTCCAAAAAGGAAACTTCTCTTTGCAAATAGCAAGACTTTTAAACCAGCTTTGGTAGAAAGCTTCCTGCCACACATTCTTGCCCCAGAGAAAAGAGTGTGTGGTTCATAATTAGAGATTAGACATGTGCAGAGATTCTCGTATGTGCTCTTCTAGTGGCTGCTGTCTCCTCCTACTTGGGCCAGCACTGTCCTAATCTTCCCTGGGTCTGGGGTCTCGTGCCATCAGGCCAGCAGAGCTGCAGGTGGAACAGAGTGTGACAGGCAACTACATGGCACATGTAAGGCTGGCACCACATGTCCTGCCACCGGGCAACAGCTCAGTAAACCTTGGCTATCCCAGCCATTCCTATTTTTATACGAGGGATATGATTAACAACAGAGCTGCAAAATCAGGAGTTGTGAGGGTAGGAGGGGCTGAAGCGACATGCACAGGTGCCTCAAAGAGAGAAGACGTGGGACAGAACTCAGCACGTCACAAGAAACCAGCATTAATCATGCCCTCTTTCTGGAAGGAACAGGGAGTGCAGGTGAGCGCAAAGGCAGAAAACAAGAACGTCATCAATAAAGAAGGAGGACTTTACTCAAAATTTACAGGAGCTGAAATTATGCTCCATAAGCACTTACTGGTAGCAAACACAGTTCAATATGCCATGTGGTTCTTCTTTTACAGCCAAGGGGCCAAATGCATTTCAAGATTCCTAGCCTGACACATAGCAGACACCCAATAAACATGTGATAAATGTATAAACGGACAAAAAAAAAAAAAAAAAAAAAAAACCTCTACTTCCTTTTAAGTACCATTAAGCCACAAGTTGCCTAACACTGATTAGACCCAAGGAATGTCTTAGCCTGTGAGAAACCCCATGTACACAGAACTGCTTCTCTTTCTCGCCGGGGGAACTGTGCGTCATAATCCCATATCGGAAGTACGGGCTTTGCAAGGCATTCTGGGGAGCCAAATGACAGCCCAAACTGGTGGAATGGGCAGCTTGTCATCCCACAGGTAACCAACCGCCTGAGCCCAGCTTCTTGACTACTCCACCATCTAGTTTCTGGAATCAAGTTCATGGTTTTGTGTCAATTATTTTCCCTGGGTTTGAAGCTCTCCTTGACATGTTGGGATCTGCAAGAAGCAAGGCCTGCAGAGCAGAGGGGTGTTACCACACACATCCTTACAAAAGCACCAACTGCTGGAGAGATGTGGGGTGTTAAGTCAAGAACTGGGATTCCAAAGCATGTTTGTTAACAGAGAGCAAATCCTTGCAGCCTGAACTTGAAACAGAGGACTACAGGTTTTCCCTTAGATGAGGATGGGATGAGACCCACACCACCACCGCCACCAATAATCATAGTTGCTGCCAAATGCTGGGGGTCCTGGAGGCCTACCAGAGACTAGACATTGATCTCAGCAGTTTGTGTATTGTGTCTCTTGGGTATCATGAGCCTCACTGTATGGATAAGAGCACTGAGGCCACAGAGGTTAAATAATGGTTCCAGGGCAAGCCACTTATATGGGACAGCACCAGGACTCCAGGTCTATCAAACTCCAGTGTACATAACCCTACGTTTTCTTATAGAAAAATTCAAACACACAAAACAACAGGGGTATGAACCCTTCATGTACACATCACCCAACTTCAATAATTATCAATCCACGACCGGTCTTATTTCCCCTCTGCTCCCATACACACTCCACGCCCTGCCCTTGGAATATTTTGAAGCAAACACAGAAGGCATAGCATTTTATCTATAAATATTTTAGACGGTATCTCCAAAAGATAAAGCTCTTTCAAAACACAAGCACAATACTACCATGACATCAAACAATGAACAGGAAGTCCTTAATGTGGCCACACATCCAGGCCATGTCCTTGTCTCTCCAAGATCTTATTTCCCACAATTGAGTCTTCAAACCAAATTTAAGTCACTGAATCCATGTATGAGAACTGACTGACATACAACAATTATTTATGGGTTCTCTCTCTGTTCTGCCTTTTTCCCCACTTATTTTTCTGTTCTGTTGAGAAAGTGGGCTGTTTTTCTGCAGAGGTTCCAATAGTCTGGACTTTTCCGATGGCACCACCATGCAATCACTGAATGTGCTGTTACGTCCACTGTGTTTCCTGCAAGTTGGTAGATGCAGAAGCTTAACCAGATACTGGTTCCCTTTTTGGCACCAGTATCTCCCTTCACGGGCTAGATGGTCTACTTCCAGCAGGCGACACGTGATGTCGGCAGGTAAGGGATGGGCACTGCTGGACCTGTGACACCATGAGAGGCCTGCAAAATGGCAATACTGTCCATCTTCATTGGTCGGCCGGAAAGCGACTATAAATAGAAGCTTCTCCTCATTGAACATTTCATTATACGGAGGTATAGTTTGTTTAGAAAAGGTTTACATAACTATTTGACTCTTGGCCTTTATTTACCAAAACAGAGTAATGTCCTACCAAGGTAACTGAGTTTCCTCTCCGGTGTCAGTATAAACCCATGGACTGAAATATCCCTGGTGTGCCTCACTGTAATTACTACCCACTAGCCACAGCCTCAGAGCTACAGCACCAACCCTTTCGCCAACAGCAGAGTAACTGAAGACAGGATGCATCTTTGCAGTTCGTTTTGCCCTTAGCTTACACCCCACTAGGGAGGACAGTCCTCCATGTAGCTAAACCATCGTTTTGATATAGAGTTAGAATCATTTATTTTGCTTTCCTCTCAACTTTTTGGTCTTGCGTTTTTTTAAACTTCAATTTTTCTAGTATGATATAAGATATACCCGTGGTTTCAGAGTCCAATCTGCACAATGATGTGCTAAGAGAAATCTGGCTTATTTCTTTATCCCCTCCGTCCTGGTGTGTCCCTACGTCTCCACATAAAACACTCCCCTTTCATTTTTTTTTTTAATGACTATTTTATTTTGAAAGATATTTTTTTTAAGATTTTATTTATTTATTCATAGACACAGAGAGAAAGAGGCAGAGACACAGGCAGAGGGAGAAACAGACTCTGTGTAGGGAGCCTGATGTGGGACTCGATCCCGGGTCTCCAGGATCACACCCCAGGCTGCAGGCGGCACCAAACCGTGGTGCCAAACCGCTGCGCCACCGGGGCTGCCCCTGAAAGATTTTTTGATTTACGGAAGAGTTGCAAAGATAAAACAGAGAGTTCCTATACACCCTTCACCCAGCTTCCCCCCATGGTAACATCTGATGTAACCAGAATATAATTATCAAAGCCTAGAAGTAACACTGAAATGATGTATTAACCACAGACTTTACCCAGCTTTCTCCCCGGTGTCCCTTTTCCATCCCAGGACCCAGGGCCAGCCAGACACAGTGCACTGGGTCACCAAGTTTCTATGGTCCCTCCAAGGAGGGACAGCTCCTCAGGCTTTCCTGGTCTTCTGTGAGCAGGACAGTCTTGAGGAGTTCTGGTCAGATCAACACATCATTTATACACATCTGACGGACTTCTCGTGATTAGACGGAGGTTGAGGTTTTTTCAAAGACTACCATGGGGAACTGGCCCTTCTCATCTTGTCCAGGGCACACGAGGTCACCGTGACTTATCACTGAGGACACTAACCTCCGCTCACATGCTTAGCATGGGGGCCTCCAGGTGCCTCCACTGTACAGTTACTACTTTCCCTCTGCAATCTAGTAAGTATGGGGGGGGGGGGGCAGATTTCTGGGGTTATGTAAATATTCTGTTTTTCCTTACATTCCATCTACTGATTTCAGTGCAGGGTGACGGATTTGCCTGCAGCGATGATTACTGTGGTGTTCTAATGCTAATTCTCTATTTCTCTCATTCCTCCCACGTGTATTCATCAGAACTCTTCCAGGCAGAAGAACTGTTCCTCACTATTTGTTTCTATCAGTACAGACTCACAGATAGTTATTTTATTCTTTGAGTTGCAGTGTAACACCATCATCATTTATTTTGTTATTTAAAATGTTCCCTGGGGCAGCCGGGGTGGCTCAGCCAGTTAACGCCGCCTTCAGCCTAGGGCCTGATCCTGGAGACCTGGGATCAAGTCCCATCTCGGGCTCCCTGCAAGGAGCCTGCTTCTCCCTCTCCCTGTGTCTCTGCCTCTGTGTGTGCGTGTGTGTCTCATGAATAAATAAATAAAATCTTTTAAAAAATAAATAAAATGTTCCAGGTCTGGCCATTGGGAACTCTCTGGGTTATTTCCTGTGTCCTGATATGCCTCCATCTTTTTGGGGGGGTGGGGGTGGGGAGGACAAGCATGCTCTTACTTTCTAGGACCACAAGATACCCTAGGGATCATCTTACATATTTTCTGCCACAGCCCTGGAACCAACCACTTTTCAAAGGACCCTCGTTCCTTTGATTGGAGAATATCCTATTAGGAATCAAGATCTGGGTACCAGGTGTGCGCACTGCCACTGTCACCGCTTCTGGGCTTCTCAGCACAAAAGGCTAAGACACACATGTATGCAGACTGTGTACGGGCACACGCCTCGAATTAACACACATGCCACCTATTCCTCTATCTAGACCTGTAACATATAATAGGGCTGCCATAAATAATGTTGTGCAGACGCCTTTTTCTCATTTTGTCAGGGTTACCTCAGGGTACTTTTCTAGTGGTGGGATTGTTTAGTTAATGGATAAAGAAATACACAAGAAATTCTACTAGATATTGCTAAATTCCCCTTCAGAGAAGAAGTAACGTTCTGTATTCCCACCCCCAATGCATGAGATGTATTTCTCCCTCAGCCTCTCTGACAGAGAGGATGTCAAATTTTGGATTCTAATAGGAAAGAAACTCTTGCTCTCCCTAGTTGCCATTCACATGTGCTACGATCAGATTGATCACATTCTCAGATATTCAAAGTCATCTGCATTTCTTTGTCTACGACCCTTTCTTATTTCTTGCCCCTTTTCTTCCTGGGTTGTTGATCACTATTTTTACAAGACTTTTGTAACGTCAACAGACTCATCCTTCTTCTAAGGTATGACCACAAGTATTTTTGTCATTAATCTCTTTAACTTGTTTATGAGTTCTTTTCCATTAAGACTTTTAACTTTTTTTTTTTTTCTTGTAGTCAATTGTTCTCAATCTTTCTCCTTTACTGAATCTGGATTCTCAGTCCTAGTTAGGCAAGCTCGCCACACTTTGAGTTTATAAATGAATTCATTCACTCGGATTTTTCTTCCAGTATTACTGAAATGTCACCGTTTTTACATTTAAATCCCTGAGCTTTTCTGCTCTTGCCTCTCTCTATATATACAAGCTATTTGTTATTTTATGTTTATGTTTCAACCTGATGCTTATCACGTTAGCAGTTTTTCATTGCTTCTTTTGGATTTTCCAAAAATAGAATCCTGCCATCTTCAGAGAGATACCTTATTTCTTCCCTTCCAATTCTTAATGTCACTATTTACTCTGCCTTGTCTGACACACTGGCTGACGCCTCCCAAGCGATGTTCAAAAGCAGAGCTCCTGGGGGCAACCTCATCTTGCTGCTGATCAACAAGTCACCCTCCGGGGTTCCGTCACCAAGTAAGATGCTGGTGGGGCCGAGATGCAGGGATGTGTTTTTCTACCTTAAGGACATATTCATCCAGCTGTACTTTACTGACTGTGTTTGATCAGCAGACACTTAAATATGTCAAGTGCTTTTTTCTGAACGTGTGAAGATAATCATTTCATTTTTTTCCCCAGTTCTACTATGATGATGGATTATACTAAAATATTCCCTCCCACTGAACTGCATTCTGGAATTATCCTCACACCGTCATGATGTTTTACTTTTTCCACGTGCTGTTGGATTTTTTTCAAAGTCCTGACTCTTAATCACCGTATGCTCTGATGCTTCAGAAAGTCCTCGGATAAGAGGTTCTCATTTGGGGATGATCTGGACTCCCAGAGTCATCAGCAATGTCCATGACATTTTCGGTTGTCGCAACTGGGGATGCCACTGGCAGCTGAGGGGTGGAGGTCAATGATGCTACTAAACATCCTAAACATCACTAAAAATGCACAGAATAATGCCTACAACAAACAGTTATCATGTTGAACACTGTAATATCAGCAATGCTGAGTCTGGGAAACCCCACCTGCAGCTAGTCCATTGTGGTGACGCTTGATACCACGAGTGTTTCCAGCCAGGGAACTGGTTCTAACACCCAAGGCTAAAACAGACAGAAGGTGGGAACCTGTGCCTTCAGCAGGATAGGAGGGCCTAGAACCAGAAGATGGAGCCCCTCCCAGTCCGCCTGGCGAGGACTCACAACATACTCATTGCCTGACATCCTTCCCTCAGAGGCAAAAGTTGAAACTCTGGGCTGGGGAATCACAGAAGTGACAACGCTGGTGAGACCAATACAGACATTCTCAATTCGACTCAAGGTAGGAATTGGCAGGCATGGTCCTGGTCTCATCCCTCAGACAGGAGATAGGCTTTGAAAAGACTTCCTAGCTTCCGGACCAGAAAACCCAAGCCTCTGGGGAACCACTGTCTGTGCCCTGGACCTGGGCCCACCTGGTCTGTCATTTGTACCTGGAAATGTCAAGATCAATACCATATTCAAAAAGTTACCTCCCATTTGGGATCTCCTTCATTCTCCACCAACTTCAGGCCATGCTTGTTCTTCAAGTGTCTGTTGAACTCCCACTTGGTGCCGTATACGAAGCTGCACACGGGACACTTCAAACCACCTGAGGGCAGAGAGGTAAAAGGAGCCTACATGACACATAAATCGATAAAAATAAAGACACAAACTAAACCCCACCTCTCACATCCCTCCAATGGCTTCCCATCAGACCCAGAATAAACTCCCAGCTCCTTGCTGTGGTTTGCGTGACCTAACTGTCACCCCTGTGACCCTGTCTCCCCCCCAACACCCCCTTCCCCTATTCTCTCCTTTCTCTGCCTCTGGCACTGACCACACTCATCCCCTTCTCTGCACGCTGGCGCTGCGGGGGATCCTGCTGCCAGCCTTTCTGCTGCCTGAGTCTCATCTCTGTCAGAGCTGCTGTGCTCTCCTGAGACCTCCTGGGGGGTCTGAGATTTATTTCTCACTCACTGGGACACGAAGGAGGGAGGAGAGGAATTCTGTGCTGATGATGAGGCTGTCTCGACAAACTGGATAATAAACAGGCAAATTTCATGGGGATGCACAACAAGTATGCAAGTGTGATGTGTGTGACCTCCTGAATCAGTTTCAAGTCGGCACACTGCTCTGTAGTTGGGGTTTCCTGTCTGTCACCCGAGGTGCTGAGTGGCTCCCCAAACAGTTATGAGCAAAAAAGGAAGCCGATCCAGAAGGCCAGCAGTACATCCCCGTGCACCTTCCGCTTACTGCTTTACAGCCTCCCCATGCTGGGAGGGTGCAGGAGAGTAGCACGCAGGTCCAACAGAGACGGGGGACGGAATTGTGAACCTCTAGAACATTCCGCAGTGGAGGCAGCTCAAACAGATGCTTATTTTCTGAAATTTACACACTCTGAGCTCTTTTTTTAAGCCAAACCAAATGGGCTTCTTCTTTCCCACCTAGATGATAATTAAACTTAGTTTTTAGCTTCCCTTGTTATCACTTATCCATCATCTAAAACGTATTTTCCTATGATCATCTTTTAAAACTCTCTAAGGTGTGAGAACCTCTGCCTTCTCCTTTGGTTCAACTGACGTAGCTCCTCCTATAAAGACTAAAAAGAGGCAGCAAACAAAAGCGACCTAAATGAAATTAAACACTCCTTCTGGGGCACTCTTTAACGGAAACTAATTTAGGGAGGAAAACATCCTTATATTATGTTTAAATTAAAACTAATATGATAATGCCCCACATTAATTAAAACTTCAACCTTTGCCACATTGCCTTTAATTAAGGAACACCACTTTGGAAATATGTAGTCGAGACTAAATGCAGAACTATGCCACTTAATTGACATCAAAGCTGAGAGAAATTAATTTCTAGTTCAATTCATTACATTCTTAGGCAATGAACAATAAAGGTCATGGGAAGACTTGGTGCACTTACTTGCAGCACTGATATAAAGTACACACCATAAAAACCACAGAGCCCCAAATCAGTTTCCTCAGAAGGCATGATGAACCAGGCAAAAACACAGAACTTTAGGAACAATTTTAAAAATCGATTATGGCACCTTTTGCTCTTTTTGGAACGCAATGTGTTCTGGAAGAATTTTAGGCATTAAAATATCTTTGCTCCTTTGTGGTGGTGACCTTATTAAAAATTCAATTTCATTTCCAATACCGGTAAGTCCTGGAGTGACATAGAACACTGGGTTGGGCAATCAGATACCTGAATCTGGCACATGCTCATGTGACCCAGGAGCCATTTCCTAAAACTCTAAAGTCTGTTTTCTCTAAAGTGAAATTTTAAAGCTCGTGTCTTTAAAAAAAAGGCACTCTCCAGGGGCACCTGGGTGATTCAGTTGGTTAAGCATCTGCCCTTGGTTCAGATCATAATCCCAGGGTCCTGAGATCAAGCCCTACATTGGGTTCCCTGCTCAGTCGGGAGCCTATTTCTCCCCTCTCCCTCTGCTGTTCCCCTTGTCTGTCCTCTCTCTCTCTCTCTCTGTCAAATAAATAAGTAAAATCTTAAAAAAAAAAAAAAAAAAAGGAGGAGGGCACTCCAGTAGGCAGAATAATGGACCTCCAAAGATATTCACATCGTGGAGAAGAGGGAACCTCATGCACTACTGATGGGAATGTAAACTGATGCAGCCACTATGGAAACTGGTACGGAGGTTCCTCAAAAAATTAAAATTACACCCGTCATATGATATAGCCATCAGCCCTGTTGGGTTGATATTGAATGAAAATGAAAAAACAGAATTCCAAAGCAGTATCTGTACTCCTATGTTCATTGCAGTGTGATTCACAACCGCCACGATAGGGAAACAACCTAAGTGTCTACCAATAGATGGATAGATAAAGAAGAGACGTGGTGTGTGTACACACACAGGAATATTAGTGAACCACAAGAAGGAAGGGAATCCTGCCATTTTCAACAACACGGATGGAACTAGATGGCATTATGCTAAGTGAAGTAAGTCAGGCAGAGAAGACAAGTAAGTGCATGGTATCTCTTATATGGGGAATCAAAAAAAAAAAAAAAGTCAAACTCCTAGAAACAGAGTAGACAAATGGTTGCCAGGAGCTGGGGGACAGGAAACAGGGAGAGTTTGTAAAGAATACACATTTGTGGTTACAGAATGAATATGGTCGGAGGGTCTAACGGGAAACATGGTGACAATCACTGATAATTGAAGTTTGCTAGGAGAGTAGAACATAAACGTTCTCAAAAACAGTGTAAGGATTAACGTGTGAGGTGACAAATGTGTTAGCTGACGAGAGGAGGAGAATCCTAAAGATCTTACAGCTTTGTGAATGATGCCTGGGTAACACTGAAAAAAAAAAAATCTGTGGAGACCTACTTGTAAAGAGACTGGGCTCTATCGTCACTGTGACCCTACATTAAATGGGTGGGGATCCTGGCCCCCAGGAGCCGGCCGTCTGGAATGGAATGTGCATGGATAAACAACAGACAGTATGTGAGGTTTTTATTATAATGGAAAGTAAATAAACATAGAAAAAGGGGGATTATGGATATTCACATCCTTATTCCTGCCACATGGGAGTGTTACCTCGCATGGCAAGATGGGACTTTGCAGTTGTGATTCATCGAGGATCCTGAGACGGGGAGATTATTCTGGATTATCCAGGCAGGACTAAGGTAATCACAAGGGTCCTTTCAAAGAGGAGGGAGAGGGGAGGTCATGGAGTAGCAACAGGAGGAAGCCTCTACAGCCTCTGCTGGCCAGGAGGACGGGTAGGAGGGGCTCCAGGCACGGTGTGTGGGCAGCCTCGGGAAGCTGGGCAAGGCAGGAGAACCCACTGTCCCTGGAGACTTTGGAAATTCAGACTTGTTAGCAAACTTGACTTTAGCCTGTGAGGCCGACCTTGGACGTCTGACCTTCAGAACCGTAAGATAATGAATTTGTGTCATTTTAAAATCACCGCCAAGTCTGAGGTCATTTGTTACAGCTGCAGTGAGAGGCTAAGACAGGCACTAAACAGTAACTGGAACAACTGGCCTCAATGATCAAAGGAAAGTGGATACAGAGCAATTGAGAGACAATACTAACTAGGAAAATGTGGAACTGGACTTTGTGAACATTCTCACTTCTTAATTCAGTGCCTGTCCGGGACCCAAGCAGAGCCCCAACTCAGAACGAGGAAATGCGCTCGGGATCGTAATCTGAATCCCACGCAAGCAGCAGGGAGAGGGGCACGGCACGCTGTCAGACAGTATCTGAATCTCTCTCAAACCCCTACCCTGTTTCCCAGAAGACTTCCCAGAAAAACAGTGTAAGGAAAAAGAGCAAAAGAGAAATGAAGTGCATTTTCTTATTAGCCAGGTTGGCATCCCAACCCTCAGGGAGGACCACCTGGGAAGCAAGAGCTTGGGCAAGTCTCCACCATCCTCCTGCTCCCTTCATACACTCCCCAAAATCTTGGCATCTGGCATCCTCTGGACAACCACAGGGAAGCACTGAAGCGGGGCAGGTCCCAGAGTTAGCCTTGGGTCAGATAAGCAACTAGACCAGGAGACAAAGAAATAAGAAAAAGTCAACAGCACCCTGTGTGTGTGACCTTTGGACACAGCATCGCGTGACCACCAGCAAATGCAAACCAACTGCTGCCCCAGAAGAGGGCCATGCTGCTTCCTCCTCTTCCTCCTCTTTAGCAAGTGCAACTTGAGACCAATGTCAAGGGGCGTCAGCCCAGCAGCAGTAGGAATCCAGACTCTAAATCCAGAGCTGGGTGTGGCTCAGCACCTGCTCTCACTGCCGCCTGGGCTGATCATCTCTCCTCACTTTAACACAGGAACCATGATGCCGACCTCACAGGGCCTCTGTGAGAGACAAATTAACACATAACGTAACAACCAACAACATGCGTGATGACTTCACGTTACTGGCACCATCTGCCAGTAATGTATGGAATCTGGGCCCTAATAAGAACAGTTTTAAAATTCAAATGTCCCAGAATCAAATAAATGACTTTTGTGTTACCGGAAAGTTTCTCGGTTTTCTTCTATGCTGTTTTCCCTGAATTTGGTGTGAAAACCTGAGATATGGAAATGCATCCAAGGTGTACCCGTGCACACATTTACATTTTTCCCATGTAGTAGTGCAAAACAACGCCAAGATTTTAGCAGATTCCACAAACGAAGCCTGCTCCTCTCACTGCTTCCCATTCCAACCACTACCCCTGCCTCAAGGGCCCTCTAACAGTGGGGGCTGGGAGAAGGGTCAGCATTGAGGAGAAGCTGCGAATTCTCCTCCTGTGAGCAAAGTGGGGACTGTTGGGAGGAACGCACATGTCCTGTTAGAGTCAGAATATGGAGCCTTGGAGGAGCTTCCCAGGCCTCGTCCCTAGCCCACACAGTACCAGTGATAAATGCCACCATATCCCAGTGTCCCGCACAATGCTGGGCACACAAGGAGCTCAAGAGATACACGGTGAAGAGGAAACGTGGGAATACATGTCATGGTAAATTTGGGTCATTTATGAAGTGTTACGTGTTGGGCACAATCTGGGACCCTAGAGGATCATAACTAATCTCCAGAGCTGTTGGGCAAGTGTGTAGCCCCTCCTCTTTGAAGATGTGTAACACCAACGTTCAGAGAAGTTAAGTAAGTCATCCCAGGGCCACTGTGCTGAGACATCCTGGCACCAGGTCCATCTGACTCCTGTCTCTGTGTTCACGCCAATAATCTGGAGTGACTTGCAGGACCACTTTGAGGTCACTGGAAAATGAGCAGCCTGCGAAGTCCCATCTCTATCCTGCTGTGAGCTCAGGAACGAGCTAATGATTTGTGAGGCTTAGCGCCAAAGGATCTCATGCCTCTCAACCTGTGATCTAGGGAACCGGCTCTTGAGCTAGCTTAATCAGGCATATTTCAAGAGGAAAAATGGGCAGGCCCACTGCAGCAATCCGACATGAAACTGTGTGTTTGTACGGGAAAATGTCTCCAATCCATATTAATGAACAAGTAATGGGCTAAGAAAATTAGCAAGAGATTGTCTAATCTGCCTTCAAATGATCAGAAGGACATCAAATATACACAGGGAATAAAACATTTACATAGCATTCAGCACAAGTCTAATTACCAAAAAGCACCAGAGTTCTCAGAGAACTGGTGCATCCGGAAAGGGCCCAGCAGACACATTGCTGACAGCGTCACCCCAGTGCCCTGAGGACCAGAGGTGGGCTGGAGCTGGCTTTAACCTGCTCACAAGCTGGCTGTGCACGCCGCTTCCGGTCCCCAGCACACTAGGAGCTGAAAACTGGCCACAGGAGAGAGATGCACACACAGACACTGGCAAATGCTGCCAATCATGTGCCCCTCTCCCTGGCCCTGGGAGGTCAACATTTACAAACACTTCTAGCGGGTGCCCTGAGCAGCTGCCATCCCAGGAGGTTTCTGAACTCCACTGAAAATAACCCGAACTCCATGGAGACCACCAGGGTACCTTCCCCCAGAAACGGACGAGGAACAGAAACATCTCGGCCCTTTAGGCCCCCTTCCCTACTTCCTGCACGCCCCTTCCCTACGCAGACATCCCTCCCATATCCCTGAGCGCTGAGGACAGGAGAACCTCTGTCCACAACTGATGGCTCTGCCTGTGTCCTGGCACGATGCCACTTACACACGGCTGATGGACAAGGAGCCCGTGCACTCGGTGTAGGGAAGCTGTAGCAGCATTTGTGGACAAGACCTACATTTCATTCATGGCTTGTTATTATGTTATTCTAACACATATTCCTCTATATCAAACCAGAAATTATAAATTTCCATGAAGATATTTATTGATGAGTGAGTAGAAGAGAAACACAAAACCAACGGTGGGGGGCGGGGGGGTCACTTGAAATTAATCAAAAGAAAGAAATCCACTGGCTCCCGAGGACCCAGCATTCCAAACACAGGGACTGTATCCATCTCATTTTTTTTTTGCCTCCATCCTCCTTCCTTCTCCCAGACAGAGGACCAGTGTGAGCTTCGTACTGTTGGGATTGCTGAGCTGTGTTCACACCCAACCAGCTACCTGATTTCAGAGACTGTTCTCTCACCACAACACGATGGCACAAGGTCTCTTATGAGCTAAGAGACATGTTGCTTCCTTACTCAGTATGTCCCTTGGAGGGGGCTCTGGAAATATATACAGGTGTGTATACACACACACACACAGAAGAAAGAAGATTAGAAATACCCCTGCAGAGAGGAAAATTGAAAGCCAGGCCCTGCCAGGGAATGCCAGCTGATGACCGTCTTAGGAGGCTAAAAGAAAACATAGGGCAGGCAGCAGTTTGGCACCAGCACATTCTCTGCGAGGCAATGATGAAAGTTTGCAAGTGGAGAGCAGTGCTAAGACCATCCATCAGCCCCACATCTGTCCCAACAGCCACAGTAGAGGTCTATTTCCTGCCAATCCAACCTGACAGTGTGAAGAATGTTAAAAGGAATGTCTAGGCTGCTTCTCCAGCAATCTACTGTGACTCTAAGGCAATCCGTTCTCTCCTCTGTGGTTCCTGATGGGGCTCATCAAAGATGATGCAATGGCTCTAGAGATCTTAGATGTTTTCAGGAGGGGGAAAAAAAAAAAAGAATGAAAAAGTTTTGAGTGCCACTCGGCGGTCTCTCCTTTGACCCCATCTGCCATCACGTGAGGTGACGGCTAGCAGCTCTGTTCTTAGGTGAGGGCCCTGAGCTGGAGAGGCTGTGGAACTTGCCCAAATACACAGCTAAAGGAGGGGGGCACGTGTGCAAGCCGGAGGCCCCCACGGCACCATCCTGGTCTGCAGCTCCATGAAATGGTCATTAAAACACAAGGCACACGCCCCCTTGCTACCCCAGAGGAATGGCTCTAAAATCACCCTGAGTTTTTAGGCTGTTATCTGTTTCCATACATCAGCCCTGTCACCCAAAGTGCTGAAGGATTCAATCAATTCATTTGTTTTATATTAAGATGCATTTCATGGCGATTCCAGCGAGCAGAGCCTCGTGTTCCACCAGGAAACTCAGAGCGCCCGCAGCTGCTGCAGAGTAACCGGCCCACATCCATGCTTAGTGGGGGCAGATTTCTAAAACCGTCTTTGGTTTCAAAGAGTCACAGCACTCAGGAAGTAGTAAAAACTGCTGTACTGTATGCGGCTATCGTTTTTTTAGTGAAACGTAGATATAAATACAACGGCACTTCTCTGGCAACAGCACATGAGCTAAACCTTCTCAAATGGGAATATGTAATCATTTACTGAAAAAAGCAGCAAAAAATATCTCTTGTACATTTCAAAAATATTAGCGGCTTTCATCCATTTTTTTGAGAGAGAAGGGGAAGGGGCAGAGGGAGAGAGAGAGGGACTTTTTTATTTTTAAGATTTTATTTATTTATTCATGAGAGATACAGAGAGAGAGAGAGAGAGAGGCAGAGACACAGGCAGAGGGAGAAGCAGGCTCCATGCAGGGAGCCCGACATGGGACTGGATCCTGGGACTCCAGGATCACGCCCTGGGCCGAAGGCAGGCACTAAACTGCTGGGCCACCCGGGGATCCCCTAGAGAGAGAGACTCTTAAGCCAGCTCCACGCTCAGCACAGGCCCACGTGGGGTTTGACCTTATGACCCTGAGATCATGACCTGAGCTGAAATCAAGGAGTCAGATGCCCAACTGACTGAGCCACCCAGGCGCCCCTCATCCATTCTCTTCAGTTTATTTATTTATTTTTTTTTTTATTTTTTTTTTCTCTTCAGTTTAAATGTTCTAAATGGTTTATCCTTTTCAGGATGAGTAAGTAATCTGAGCATTCTATAAATATTTTTGGATCACTGTAAGAAGCTCACCTATAAATACATTTACCGTAACATTATTTATAGTAGTTGCAATAAAAGAACACTCTGGAAACCAGGCAATGTCCAACAAGGAGTGTGGCTCACTAAAATGGGGTACTGCCACCTGGGGCTAGATCACAAAAAGCCCCGGGGAGTTATGAGGGAGACTGTGTGCTAAAAGAAAACAGAATGTTCATGTTAGCCATGAACTTTCACATGTGAAGGAAAGGTAGAGAGAGACAAAGAACAGAAGGCAATGCTGGACGTTGGGGGGGCGGTGGCAAAATCTGTGG